>NC_081861.1:88384180-88684180 GCF_963259705.1 Myotis daubentonii | reverse complement strand
TAAATAAATAATGGGCAGAGGACCTGAATAGTCACTTATCAAAAGAGGATATACAAATAGCCAGGAGACACCATCACTAGTCATCAGAGAGATGCAAATTAAAATGTCAAATGAGGTACCATTGCATACCTGCCAGAATGCCTACCATCAATAGATCAACTAACAAAAGGTGTTGGTGAGGATGTGGAGAAAAAGGAACCCTCGTGCACTCCTGGTGGGAATGCAGACTAGTGCAGCCACTATGGAAAACAGTGTAGAGTTTCCTCACAAAATTAAAAATGGAACTCCCATTTTTAAGTGATCCCACTTCTAGGAATATGTCCTAAGGATCCCAAGATACCAATCAGAAAGAATATATGCATCCCTATGTTCATAGCAGCATTATTTACAATAGCTAAGATCTGGAAACAGCCCAAGTGCCTATCAGTAGAGGAATGGATTAAAAAATGTGGTACATTTACATAATGGAATACTATGCAGTTGTAAAAAAAAAAAGAAAAAAAGAATGGATGGAGAGACCTAGAGATGATTATGATAAGTGAAATAAGCCAGTCAAATACAAATATCACATGATCTCACCTATATGTGGAACCTAATGAGCACAATAAACTTATGAATAAAATAATACCAGAGGCATGGATACATGAACAGACTGATGAATCTCAAGGGGAACGTGGGAAGGGGAGCAGGCAGAGACTAACCGAATAACTTATATGCATATATGCATTGCCCATGAGGAGTGAATTCAGAGGAATGGTGGTATGAGAGATTCCCTTGGCCTCTCCCCGTGAAATTTCAACAAGTTAGCCCAACTATAATTCAACAAAGAATTCCCTACTCTTTACAGAAGTATGCCTGACAGACCGTTGCATTGAGACATCTAATGGTGGGCAACAGGGAATAAACAGGGAGATGAGAAGGGAGTAAAGCTCAGACAGCCTGGGATCTTGTAGCTGGGGCCTGGAAAAGGGAGGGAGCTAGAAGTAGCAGGCATTTTCACCAGCCAGGAGGAACAGAGCTGCGGGGTCAATCCATTAGGGCAAGTAGAGGGAACAGTGACTGAGCTAGCAGATGCCTGCTAGAGCACAGGATTCCGCGACATGGCTCTCCACTGTCATGCAAGGTGATGGTGTTTCAGACAATGAAACAGAATCACAGAGCCCTGCCACTACTCGTACTCCCAAAACTTGCCTTCCATTGTCCTTGATCAGGTCAATGAGCATATTATCTGTAAACAAAGAGCTATAGAAGTAAAACTGCTGTTTCCCTCGGTGACTGATCTCCAGGTGTGGTGCTTGAGGTGGGACCCCATGGGGTCAGGGGTTACCATTTCAGTGAGGGCAAAACGAACCCCACCTCCAAGCAGCACGAGTGTACTGTCTTACAGACGCGTTGGAGGTCAAGTCTGGGAGATCACAGAGGTAAAAAATTTTGCAATTCAGAACATCTACTGGGAAGTAGTAGAAATACCTCTTCAGAGAAAGCTGCTATATAGCCTATCAATATAGACAGATATACATGCCTAGACAAAGGAGAACAGCAAATACCATGAATAACCATGGTAACGAGGATTATCATTAAAACATGAAAAATCTCTAGAAAGCAAGCTGGAAGACATGGAAATATGTGATATAAATTAGAGAGACTTCAAGATTACAGTTCTGAAAATGTTCAATGAGATATGAGAAGATACAGATATGCAATTTAATGCACTCAGAAAACAAAGCAATGAACAAGATACTTTACCAAAGAGACTGAAACTTTAAAAAAGAATCAGAAATCCTGGAAATGAAGCATGCAATTAAGGAAATTAAGATTGAACCCCTGAGCATAGAAAACAGAGCCAACCAGATGGAGAAAAGAATTAGTGACATCGAAGCTAGTAACCTAGAAAAGATGCAAATGGAAGAAGAGAGAGGCATGAGAATAAAGAAAAATGAAAGAGCTCTATGAGAACTATCTGACTCCATCAGAAAAAGCAATATTAGAATAGTAGACATTCCAAAAGAGGAAGAGAGGGAGAAGGGAATGGAGAGTCTATTCAAACAAATAGAGGATGGGAACTTTCCAAACCTATGGAAAGAATGAGATCCTTGAATCCAAGAAGTAAACAGAACACTTAGTTAACTCAATGCAAAGAGGCCCTTTCCAAGGAAGGCATTTTGTATTAAAACTGTCAAAAATTAATGACAAAGAAAAAAATTCTCAAAGCAGCCAGGAAAAAGAAGGAAGTGACCTACAAACAAAAACCCATTAGAATTTCATCTGGCATGCCATGAACACAGACAATAGGGTGGTGAAGGCCTCTCTATATTAATGACCTATGTAATATTCCATTACATGTATACATTATATGTACCATAATTTACCCATTCATCTCTTGATAGATATTTAAATTGTTTCCATTGGTTGGCTATGTGAATAATGGTGCAATGAACATGGGAATGCAACTATCTATTTGGGATCCTGATTTCAATTCTTTTGGATAAATACACAGAATAAGCAAATCCATAGAGACAGCAAGTAGTTTATTGCGTAGGCCTGGAGGTGGGTTGAAGGATTGGGGTAATGGCTCAGGGGTGCAAGGGATCTTCTTGGGCTAATAAAAATATTCTAAAAGTGATTGTGGTGATGGATTTGCTTATTTGTGAATATATGAAAAGCCACTGAATAAAACATTTTATGTTTAAATTTCTTTTTTTATTGTGATAAAAAACATATCACATGAAACCTACCTTATTAACTAATTTTTAAGTAAACTATATTGTTAATTATATGAACATTATTATACATCAGATCTCTAGAATTTTTTCATCTTGCATGACTAAAATTGCACAGTCACTGAATAACTCCTCATTTTCCCCAACCCTAGCCCTTGACAACCAGCATTCTACTTTCTGCTTCAAAGAGTCTGACTACTTTAGACACCCCATATAAGAAGGAACATGCAGTATTTGTCCTTTTGTGACCGGCTTACTTTACTTACAGTAATAGTCTCAACTTTCTCCTAGCCTGAGTGGCTCAGTGATTGAGGGTTGACCTATGAACCAGGAGGCCACAGTTCAATTCCTGGTCAGGGCACATGCCTGAGTTACAGGCTCAGTCCCTACTGGGAGACTTGCAGGAGGCAGCTAATAGATGATTCTCTCTTATCATTGATGTTTCTATCTCTCTTTCCCTCTCCATTCCTCTCTGAAATCAATAAAAATTTATTATTTTTAAATATTCTTAAAGTTAATCCATATTGTAGCACATGGCAAGGTTTCCTTCTTTTTTCAGAGTGAATAATATCCCATTATATGTATACATTTTATGTATCACATTTTATCCATTCATTCATTGATATATATATTGGTTGTTTCCATCGGTTGGCTATTGTGCATAATGGTGCAATGAACATGGGAATGCAACTATCTATTTGAGATCCCGATTTCAATTTTTTTGCCTGGCAGGCGTGGCTCAGTGGTTGAGCACCGACCTATGAACCAGGAAGTCACTGTTCCATTCCCAGTCAGGGCACATGCCCCAGTTGCAGGCTTGATTCCCAGTGTGGGGCATGCAGGAGGCAGCCGATCAATGATTCTCTCTCATCATTGATGTTTCTATCTCCCTCCCTCTCCCTTCTTTTCTGAAATAAATAAAAATATATATTTTTTAAAAAGCTCTGGATTTCAATTCGTTTGGATAAATACACAGAAGTGGGGATGCTGGACTCTATGTTAGTTCTATTTTTAATTTTTTTCAAGAACCTACATATTGTTTACTAGGGCAGCTGCACCATTTTTCACTCTCCCCAACAATGCACAAGACATTCAATTTCTTTACATTCTTGCTGACACCTGCTATTTTCTTTTGTTTTATAATGGCCATCCTAATAGATGTGAGGTGATAACTCTGCATTTTCCTGGTGATTAGTGATGTTGAGCACCTTTTCATATACCTAATAGCCATTTGTATGTCTTCTTTGGATAAATGCATATTCGATTTCTTTGCCCATTTTAAAATTGTGTTACACTAGTCCCCCCCCCCCCCCAGCCCCCCCGCCCCTTACCTATCCATGGTTTTGCTTTCTGTGGTTTCGGTTATCTATGGTCAACTGCAGTCTGAAAACATTAAATGGAAAATTCCAGAAATAAACAATTGTAAAGTTTTAACTTGAATGCCACTCTTTTTTAAATTCTTATTTATTGATTGATTTTAGAGAGAGAGGAAGGGAGGGAGAAAGAGATTTGTTGTTCCACTTGTAAGACAAAGAAAAAGACCTTTCTTGTTGTTGTTGTTGTTGTTGTTATAACCTTCCATAAACTATGAGAAGCACCTGGTAATTAAACACGAAGATTGCTGGCTTCCTTGATTCAAGTTGTGTCTCTCTTCAAGCATCCAGACAGAAAGGGACTGCAAAAACAGGCTGCACTTCCCCACCACCTGCTCCTCCCTGAGGTTTTAATGACTCTGGGAAAATTGGCACCAAAGAGTTTCCAGTTAGTAAAAAGTGTCCTTTTCTTTTCTTTCCAAACCCAAGTCGCCCCCTTTTGAACTCCATAATTCTTGCTCTAAGAATATTTTATACGCTTGGGAAAATGCTGATAAACACATTCCCAGGACATCTGCAGGACTGTCTTCTGGAAAGCAAACAAATTAATTTTTTTAAGACAACCTCCAGGATCTGGAAAACTTCAACACAATGCCACATTCCCCTTCCTATTTACTCCCTAATACCGTAATAAAAGAACAACCCACTCTAACTTTGGTGCCTTGTGTCCCCAAATAGCACCTGGCCCTTTCCTTCCTTGGAAAGTAAAAATAAATTTCCTCCCTGCATCTATCTCTTCTCTCAGTTGTGAATTCTTTCACAGATCATGTCACTGGCAAAAACCTAACACACTTACTTATGCATTCATTGGTTGATTCTGGTATGTGTCCTGACCAAACCAAAACCTTGGTGTATCCGGATGGACCCTATAAACAACTGAGTTACACAGCCAGGCCTGCATGCCATTCTAAGTAGTGTGATGAGCTCTCCAGCTGTCCAACTTCAACCTGCCAGGGATGTGAATCATCCCTTTGTCCAAAGTATCCATGCTGTATACACTATCCAGCTATTAGTCCCTTAGGAACTGTCCCCATTATCAGATCAGACTATCACAGTATTGTAGTGCCTGTGTCCACGTAATCATTATTTTACTTAATAATGGTCCCAAAACACAAGACTAGTGATGCAGGCAATTTGGATATGCCAAAGAGAAGCCATACAGTGCTTCCTTAAAGTGAAAAGGTGAGTAAAATACAAAAAGATATTTTGAGAGAAAGAGACTATATTCACACAACTTTTATTCCAGCATGTTACTATAATTGTTCTATTTGTTATTAGGTTTATTGTTAATCTCTTAGAGGGCTTAATTTACAAATTAAACTTTTATAGGTATGTATATAAAGAAAAAAACATAGTTTACATAGTTTACATACTATCCCTAGTTGAAGGCATACCCTGTGGGTCTTGAAACAAGCTAACACCTAGAAAATTGCCCAAGAGAAAGGAAAACTAATGTGGACAGCAAACCTGTTTGCATATGTTCATAGAAGCTTTCCCAGCTGCTTGGGTGACAGTACACTGGGACTGGACGAATACCCAGACATATCTAGGACTACTGGACACAGAGTCTAAGCTGACATTGATCCTGGAAGCCCAAAGTGTCACAATGGGTGGGAGCAGGGGAGCTGTTTGAGAGGGGCGTGTGGGAATAGAGTCTGGTTCACAGTGAGCCGACCTGGTGTTTCGATCAACAGATGAACACAGTGGTCGTTTCTCCAGCACCCAAGTTATGTGCCAGTGGTACACTTGGCAGTTAGAGCAATGAATCCCAGAGGGTCATTGGTCTGTGGGGTAAGAGCTATCGTGGTGGGGAAGGCTAAGTGAATCCCCTGATACTGGCCCCAGCCCAGGCCAAGATAGTAGGTCAAAACCAAAAATGGGGATATTGCCGGAAGGGCGTTAGCAGAGATTGGTGAGGACCTACAAAAAGCAGGGAAACTGGAGCCAGTAGAGCCCCAGGGATGAGGAGAGTGGGGGAGGTGTGGAGAAGTTCTAGGATTCTCCCTGTGGGGTAGAGAGGGAAGGAGGATGGGAGGGAAGAAATGGAAATGGCCAGAGGGATGCTGAGGTATCCACTGGATGGTTGGGTAATGTTTCCTAGGACCATGGTGGGTACAGGAGATTTTGCTATAGCCTTCCTCATCCATCTTAGCAGGTCGGAAATAGCACACCATGTCTTTAAAAGTCACTGGGAGGAGTGGGGGAGGGCATCAGTTACACACAGGCAGAGGTTGGGGGGAGGGGAGGCGGGGCACACGTGAGGAGGAGGATCAGAGATTTAGAGTGTACCCAATCTCCCTGCTGCATAACCTTCTCTATCAGAGCCAGAAAAATTGGGTCTTTGAGTGCCCTCTGGCAAGAGGTGTTCAGACAGCTCCGGCCTCTCTAGGAGATCAGCCAGAGTAGGCTGCAGGAGGGAGAGGCAACTGGAAAGACAGAGGAGTATGGCCCGACCAGGCATGGCTCAGTGGATGAGCATCAACTTATGAACCAGGAATTCACGGTTGGATTCCTGGTTAGGGCACATGCCCAGGTTTCAGGCTCGATCCCCAGTAGGAGGTGTGCAGGAGGCAGCCAATCAATGATTCTCTCTCATCATTGATGTTTCCATTTCTCCTGTGCCGAGCCAGCTCAGCCAAGGGTTCAAAAGCCTGAGTGAGGGCAGTGAAGGATGAAGAAATGACAGACAAAGAGAATAAGCTGGGTCTACGGGTGGATCTTCCTGTGCCTTGCTGAGGCCACAGAGAGAGATCCAGAGGCAAGCTGAGCCTTTATTTTATAGCCAGAGGTAAACAAGGCAGTGGTCTCCATAGTTACAATGTTCTTGTGAGTTTCACTTGTTTTTGGCAGCACTTGCTACATCTCCCTCAGCCCATTAGCTTCCCAGATAAGATCTAGGGAGCAACATCAGGTCAAGCCTAATGATGCTAAGGGGACTGTGCCCTCTAAGCTGGGACTGGTTCGTGGCTGTGCCAACAGGTCAGTCCGAGGCTTAACCCCATAGCCGCACCCTACATTCTCCCTGTCCCTTCCTCCCTCTGAAATATATATATATATATAATATATACACATATATATTATATATAATTATATATATGTATATAGTATATATGTATTATATATATACACATATATATTATATATATAATTATATATATGTATATAGTATATATGTATTATATATATATATATATATATATATATATATATATATATATATATATATATATAATGTTTTTAAAGGCAGGGGAGTATGAATGGGAAAGAGAGGAAGAAGTGTGGAAGGAAGGGAGGAAGGATGTTGGAGTAGGGGTTGGGTGGCAAGCAAGTGGAAATTCTAACACTGGAGGGCCTTATAGAAACCAAGGCAGGGCCAGGGCTGCTCAGCTCAGGAAAGCTGGGAAGCTGGGAAGCAGGCGGTTCAGGAAAATTTGAGAGACAACTGGCGCCCTGGCGGGCTGCCCACTGGTAAGCATTGGCTGTGCGTCCTCCCAGGCCTTTATATCATGTCTGTAGGCACACCTATATGTACTCTCAGACCTTATATCGGATTGACTAGTTTCAAAAGACAAATTACAAATGTGTATCCGAGGCCATTGCTCTGCAGCTTGCTGTGTGCCTTTGGAATCTGTGCATTCTTTGGACTGGGGCGTTTTCATCTACCCAGTGAAAAGATGTAGGGTGCATACACTACACTGCATTCATCCACCTCCTTCCTGGTGGGAATTTAGAGTGTTGCCAGTGTTTCCCACCACCCTTGAGCATGTGTCCTGATGCACTACACGTACCAGCGTGTGTCCAGAAGGTGCACTCGGCAGAGGTCCATGCCTGGTCATGGAGGGAATGGGCGCTTTTTCATTTTTAAGATTTTCTGCTCCAAAGCAAGGGCTCTGGAGCGGGACTGTCTTGGTTGCTTTGTGATCCTGCCGCTGATCGCTACAAGCCCAATGGCCTTGAGCCAGTGGCCGAACCTCTCAGTGCCAGCTTCCTCACCTGTAAGAGGGTGGTGACGGCGAGTACTTCAATCGTAGCATGGTCGGGAGGATGTGTTGCTATTGATCTACAGCGCTTAGAAGAGTGCCAGGCACGTAGCAAGGGTTGTGTAAGGTGCTTTTCCCGGATTCTGCGCAATTGCCTCCCCAAACGGTTCTTCTGTGCCTGCGCACAGGCCGCCGCTCCCCTCCCCCCAGGCCCCCCACCTCGGCCACTTCACAGTGGGCCAAGCACGGGCTTGCTCATAACCTCTCCCACCCGTGGGACGGTTAAGCTCTGTGATTATTGCAGACCTGCTGTGAAAATGGGTTTACGGTTTGCGTCCGTGTCCCCAGGCTCAGTGATGGTGAGCATCTTTTGGGGTGTGCACTGGCCATGGGGAGTCCCCCTTCTTTGAACTGACTCAGAGTGGGGGCGGGGCTGAGGGAGGGGGCAAACCCCAGCCCTTCCACCAAACCGGCCCAGCAACACACAGCCCTGGGCCGATTTGACCACCCATCCTAAGGGAAACGGAGGTGCGACAGCGACCCTGCCGCCCGTAAATGCCTCAACTTTTGCTCCCCGGGCCTTTATGGAAAATGTATGTGGACCCACCGCTGACCCAGCGCTCGGGTGTGCGTTTCCCTGTTGGGTCGTGAGTGTTGTTGCAGAAGAGTGGCTGGTGCTTCACCTCCATCCTGAGCTTGCACCCTCACGACCCACCCCTCGACCCACCCCCCAGACAGGTGCATCATCTCCCCGCTTCGTACATGGGAAGCGGAGGCTAGGTGCTTTGACTCCAGTCGGACAGTAGGTGCCTGGCAGGGGGAGGCGGGGCAGGAAGTGATGGGAGGAGCCCACCTATGCCCACACTCCTCCACCGGATTGGCTTCCAACTGCCGCTGTGACGTCGCACGCACGCACGCATGCACGCACGCCTGGACCAACCAGAGGCCCTCCACCCTATTGGCCAGGGCCTGGGGGGCGGGCCTAGAAGGGGCGCACTGATTGGCAGGCGGCGGGACACGCACCAATGAGAACGCCTGGACGTTGATGGCTCTTGGGAGTCGCGCACGCGTGGAGGCCACCGCGTGAGCTGCCTGTGGTGACAAAGGCTCTCTCGGAAGGTCAAGGCCTCGCGCTCCTGCCGCTGCCTGTGCTCAGGGCGACCGTTTACCCTGTGCCTGGGCTGTCGGGACTTGGCGACATGAGCTCCCCCAACAAGGACGAGGGGTCTGTTTGGGGAGTGGGGTCCCACCCAGCGGGCGGGGAGCAGGCCGGTGGACTAGGCCCTACTTGGGGGACGCCCCTGCCCAGCAGCCAGGACGAGGGCGCGTTCTCAGACCTCGAAGGCTTCCAGGACGAGCGGGAAGTGATGGAAGGGATGCTTTGGGGTTGCGAAGGCCGACCTGGCTCCCCGGCCGACTTCGACGGGGGCCCTCTCGACTACCTTGCCGAGGAGGCCGCGGTGGCCACCCTGCAGCAGCTGACCGACCGGGATCACCTGGCTGTCCGCAGAAACCCCTCCCCAGAGAGCTGCTGCGACTCTGAGGCGTCCGCCCTTTGGGTGGACTTGCAGGCAGGTCCCGAGGGTAGAAGCTCGCAGGCCTATGGTCTGGTGGGATCTCGGCGGCCTTCCACAGCCCGGCTGCCCGTCATGGAGCCTGCGGGAGGCCGGGCCTGGGGAAACTGCGAAAGAGGAGCTAAGAATAGGTCAAGGGTCACCGTGGGTCCCCAGTGGTCCTCGGAAGAAGGCCTGGTGGGCTGGCCTTCCCACTCCGAGTCATCAGATGAATTCAGCGAGCTGTACCTGCTGAGTTTGAGCCTCTATGGCAAAGGAGGGGGCCAGGCCAAACCCAGGAGCCTGCAAGACACACCCAGACACTCGGGTGCCCATGCCAGGGACAAGTTCCTTTGCATGCCAAGTTCCTCTTTCCTGCCCTCCGCTCCCCCACGACTGGCTTCAGTTGGGGCGAGGCGGGCTGTTGGAGAGCTGGACGTGTCCCGTGGGAAACCCCAAAGTGTGGTCTGCGGGAAGGCGGGGAGCAGGCCCAGCTACCTGCCCGGAGCCGCTGCTGCAGGCAGCCCGCCCAAGGCCACTCCTGGAAGGAAAGTGGCCCAGGAGAAGAAATCCCTAGCGGGGGCCTCCAAAGTTGCCCCCCAGGGTACCTTCCCTTCCTGGGGGCAGGGAGTCTCAGCAGCTGCCCTGGAGCCAGCCACCTTCCCCCCAGTCGCTGGTGGTCCGGTGCTTGGGAGGGGCAAGGGGTATTCCTTGGACCCTTTGGGAACCACACAGCCCAAGCACACCGGCGCTGGGCAGAAGAAGTCTGGGGCCAGGAGGAAGAAGGGGTCCCTGCCGGTGGTGGTAGAAGAAAAGGAACCGCAGAGCGACCCAGGCCCAAAAGTCCAAGTGAGTATGAGGCCATGGTCCTCCCCGCTCCCCAACCCGCCCTGCACTTCTCTAGGCATGCTCCCTCTGTCCCTCCTCAGGGCTTGTCATTGGGCACCCTGGGTCATTAGGATGCCAGATCTGGGTGGTTTTAGCCAGGGCAAACCCTAAGCTAGCCCTCCATGTGTGCCAGGCACCATTCTCCGCACCTGGCAAGTTTCCCCGCTAGGGTGGTAGGGAGGGCTGGGGCAGCTGGTTTGGATCGGGGGACCCCTTAAGACTTTGGGCCCCAAAGCTTCAGTGTTTAGAACCATCGGCTCCCTGACTCCTACTTGCTAGCTGCTCCCCGAGCTGTCCTTGCAGGGGGCCGTGGGCTGTCTCAGCACCCCACTGTTGTGTCTAGCTCAGCCTGGCCTCCTGACCGGGGCTGACTGAGGGCGAAAGTGCTGATGGGGTCCGCCTCTGAACTGCCTTCCCTATTCCCTGCCTCACCCCAGCCCCTACACACACACACACACACACACACACACACACACACACACCCACACACATCCCGAGTCCAAATAAGTGAGAAATTTTTATTTCGTCCTCAGACACACAGTCCAGGGCCATTCTGCCGAGAATGCAGCAGCGGTGAAGGCCAAGGCAGAGCCGCCGGGGTTCCAGGACAAGCACAGCCCTGGGCCCTGAGCCAGGGAGAAGTCCTGCCCAGAGGGCCCACAGCCTCCAGTGAGTCCCGTGGGTCTGCTGGGAGCGGCGGGGAGAGAGGCTGAGGAGGGAACCCTCCTGCTCTGGCTCCACCAGGGGCTCAGCCCTGCTCCCTGCCTCCCTGCCTGCCCAGACAGCTTCTCCCACAGGAAATAGGGTGTCTGGACAGGGCAGGGCTCGAGGCACTTCATCCTCTGCCTGGGGTTTGTGCACAGGGGTGACTCGTGGCTGTGCCCCAAACTGCCACTCCAGACACAGAGTTTCAGCGGAACAGGGCCTTTTCCGATAGGTCGTGTTGGGCCACTGGGCTCGTCCCAGGGGCTGGTTTTGCCTGCAGCTCTGCAAGCATCCAACCCAGGGCCACACACAGTGTTGGGGACCACAGCCGTGGGTGGGCTGCCCCTGGGGAACAGGCGAGGCAGGCCCAGAGAGAAGGGTGGAGCTGCTGGGCAGAGCAGGGGCAACTTGCTGCCAGCAGAGGGGGGTGCTGCCTCACGTGAGACCCTGCTAAGCCCTTTCCACCTCCCTGGGAGCTTTGGGAGCTGGATTTGGTGTCCTTTCCCTCTCAGGTGACCAGGCACCACGTGGACATCCCCCAGCACCGGAAAGGCAGCAGCAACCACCTGGAGCAGAGGGTTGTCCTCGGGTAACGCTTCCTCTGGCTCCTAGAAGTGCATTTCTGAGCTAGACTGTGGGTTGTGTGTCCAGATTAAACCGACCCGTGCCTGTCCCCTCTCCCCACACCGCCGCAGCCGCTGCCCCATCCCACACCTCCAGGAGGGCATGCACCTCCTTTTCCCACTGAGGAGCCCATGCGGGGCTAGCCCAGGTGGTGGGGGCGGGGTGTCGTCGAGGGGAGAGGAGGCCTGAGTATACTAATCATTTCTCTTTCTCTGGTGTCTGCTGGCCTAGTGCCCGGAGCTGCAGAGACAAATATACGACCTTAGACAGCAACTAGGTAGGAGGAACCTCTGGCTGGGGCAGGGGCAGGGGCAGGAGCAGGGGCAGGGGCAGGGGCAGGGGCAGGGCCAGACTTCAGTGCCTTAGCTTGGGACTGGGGCAGGCTGCAGGTACAGGCGGCCTCACAGGGCCCAACATTCCTGTGGGGAGGAGAACTCAGCACGCCTGGCCCTGGAGCCTACTGTGCATGTACAGCTAGGTGTGTGGACAGAGAGGAAAGAAAGTGTGGTCGGAGCTACAAGCACACTTTGCCACGGAGAACCAGTCCTAGAGATCTTCTCTCAGGACGGACGTCTAGAGATGCCTCGCTGATTCTCCCTTCAACTGCTGCTTGCTGTGGCTTCTGTGGGTCTTGTTTGTTTGACAAATTCTGAATGGCTCTGGTATGCCCCAGAGCTTGCGTGCTGGCACACTTTGTCCTGTTTGGAAAACATTTCCACACTTAATTCAAGTGGTGAGTGACTGAGTCAGGCCCAGGGCTCCTTGGGTAGGGACTGGAGGGGGTTTCAGGTTGCAGGGCTAGGCGGCTTCTCGATCCCTCCATCTGGAGTGCCTGCTTATGCCTCTCTCTGTTGCAGCGGCCATGCAGTCCCTGGCTGACAAGTTCCGGAACCTTTGATGTGAGTGTTACACACACCATACCCCTTCCCACAGCCGTGGCTGTTGAGGAGGGCTGTGGGCTGGCCCTGGCTTGAGGCTCCTCCCCGACTCTGCTCTGTTGGACAGGTGGAGCCCAGCATCTTGGTGCAAGAGGAGCAGCCCGGCAGCTGCGGCCAAGCTGGTTCCCTCCTGTTCCACATCAGCCAAGGCTTCCTCTCCCCCTCCTTATGCCTCCTCCCCACCCCATTTCTCAGCAGTTTCAAATTAAGGCCCCTCTCAAATTCTGTGGTCTCACCCTGGCCGATCTGGCTCAGCTGGCTGGTTGAGCATTGTCCCGTGCACCAACAGGTCACAGGTTCGATTCCGGGTCAGGGCACCTGTCCAGGTTGTGGGCTCGCAGCCGATTGATGTTTCTCTCTCATGTCCATGTTTCTCTCTCTCTCTCTCTCTGTCTCCCCTCAATAAAAGCCTGTTTGTTTAACTAAACAAACCTCTGTGGTCTCTCTTGGGGGCGGGGGGCGGGGGGGACAGGTGGAAGAGGGGATCAGGGCAGGGAGGGATTGGAGCTGCTCCATCTCAGCGCTTTTTCCAGAACAATACCTCTGGCATTCTGTGGTGGGCCTTCTGCCTGCGGGGAGTCTGAGCCAGCCTCTGATAGGAGCCTTGCAGCCAGAAGACCAGGTCGCCCCCGGGTCTGGGCTCTGCCTGGATCTGCCTGGCCACATTAGCTTCTCTCCCCTTTCCCCTGCAGGCCCTCTTGGTGTTCCAAACTCCTCCGCGTTTGGGGTCTCATGCCATTCATTGCCCATTTCCCCTCCCCTTCAGCAGGAACTCAGGACCCCCTTCCAGAGCTCAGTCCCTCTTTCCCACAGTCATTGGGTCTCCTCCCATCTGCCCTGCTTTGCTGTCCGAACACGCTTGATCTCCCCATGGCTTTCCTTCGGTGGCCTTCCCTGCACCTCTACTCCAGCGGGTGTAAAGAGCACACTCGAGCTCATCTTCCCCCTTCCCAGGACCAGTCCTCCCTGTGGAGTCCTTCCCTCCCGCTGGCGCCACCTCACGCACATGGACAACTCTGCCAGCCACCCGGGGGTCGGCCTCCTCCCCTCTTTAGCTCTCACCTTTGACGCTCCGCTCAGTTCTCCCTCCTGGGTTTCAGTAGAGAGGTGGAGGCAGAAGCCACAGCCCAGGGAGTTGCGGATCACAGGGGAAGGTACAGGAATACAGAGGAAGCGCAAGGGTTAGACTCCAGCCTGAAGGACAGGGAATGAGTCTGTTGTGTGGGCTGCGGGCCAACCTGAGGAAACTGCCTAGCAGAGGGTTCACACCTTGCCTGCCCTAGCCCACTAGTGCCCCTCCTCCCGCCACACACAGGGGATGTAGTGGGAGGTGAGCGCTGGATAGGGAGCTGAGAGTGGTGGGCAGAGCAGTGGTGCCCAAAGATGTCCACGTCCTAATTCCTGGAATTGGCTGATATGCCACCTTGCCTTGTAATGCGGAGGGCTGGTTAAGGTTACAGGTGGTTAAGGTTACAGGTGGTTAAGGTTATAGGTGGTTAACGTTACAGGCTGCTATGCATCCGACTGAGGTTCACAGACTCTCCCCGTGCGTTTGCCGGGTCAGGCCGACCCGCCTGTGCTGCCAGGGTGGCCATGTTGACTGTACCTGCCTGATTCCAGGGGGCACCATTAGCGCGACTGCAGGGTGCTGCAAGCCCCTGTGCTTGTGCAATGTTGACATCCTGCTAACAACCACTCAGCTGAAGATGGAGAACATGCCAGCAGGCTTGGACCCTCCTTTTGCTCCAGGACAATCATGTCCCCATCCCTGGTCCTCCTGAGGTAACTGATGTCCTCGTAATGGTCCCGATAACCGTTCACTTCCTTTCAAAGGTTAACATTCGCTATTTAATAAACAACCCTTCCAAAGTTATAAAAGATAAATGGCATGAAATCAAATACTATGTATATTTGTAAAACACACTCTGAATATAAACACAATTGTAAAAGCATAAGCCTCCAATGTGATAAGTAATTATTAAGTGGTCAAGTCATGTAACACTACCCAGGGGAAGAAAAGGTACATTCACCTCCAGAAGTCCCATGCATGTCCCTTCCCGTGAAGGAAGCCAATGGAAAACTGCATTCTGCATGACTCCACTATATGACATTCTTGAGAAAGCCCTCCTATAGGGACAGAAAACAGACCAGTGGTTGTCAGGGCCTGGGGGTTGAGAGACGTGAGGAATTTGGGGGTGATGAAAACGTCCTATGTTTTGGTTTTGGTGGTGGCTCTGTAAGGACTCATGAGACCCTGTGTGTAAATTATATCTCAACAATCCCAACTTTTTAAAGACATTGTAAAAAAGTACATTGCAAAAGAACGCTTATATCTACTACTTTGATTCTGAATATGCTATCACAATTCTCTCCTATAATCTGTTAATGTGGAGTATTATATTACTTTACTTTCTGAAGTTAGATAAAGTTTGTATTCCTGGGATGAATCCAGTTTAGTCATTGTATATTATGTACTTTCCTTCTTATACCCATAGGGTCCAGTTGCTAATATTCTGTTTCTGATACTTGCTTCTGTATCAGGAGTGTGTGGTTGACCTGTGATTTTTGTTTCTCAAACTGTCCTTGACAGGATTTAGCATGAAGGTTATCTTAAAAAAAAGAATTATGGAGTGTCCCTCCTTTTCTACTTTTCCCAAGGTCTGTGTCAAATTAAACATATTTGTGCCTGACGTTTGTCAGAATTCAGTGGAAAAGCCTGGAGTTTCTTGTGAAAAGCGTTTTTTTTTTTTTCTGTTGCTGTATTTGTTGATGGTTGTGGAGTGATACAGCCTGGCTATTCCTTTCTGAGTCAATTTGGGCAACTTATGTTTTTCTAGACATTGGCCACCTTTTTCTAAGTTTTGAATTGGAATAAAATGGTCCATAATATCCTCTCCCTCCCCAAATTTTTCCTTTGTCTTACAGATACGTGCAAGAAAATTGCAAAGAACATCCATATATACTTCACCCGGATCTCTGTTTCTTCTCTTTCTCTTTCTCTCTCTCTCTCTCTCTCTCTCTCTCTCTCTCTCTCTCTCTCTCTCTCTCTCTCTCCCTCCCTCTCTCTCTCCCTCTTTCTCATATTTTTAGTTGTTTTATTAAATCATTTCAGTAACTTCTCCCTAAATACTTCTGCTTGTATATTTTAAGAAAAATAATTGTCTGCTCTAAAATCTTTTTTTAAAGTAAGTCTTTATTGTTCAGATTATTACAGTTGTTCCTCTCCCCCCCCCCATAGCTCTCCTCCACCCAGTTTCCATCCCACCCTCTGCCCTTACCCCTCCCACTGTCCTCATCCATTCGTGTACGATTTTTGTCCAGTATCTTCCTGCACCCCCACACCCCTTTCCCCCCAAGAATTGTCAGTCCACTCCCTTTCTATGCCCCTGGTTCTATTATATTCACCAGTTTACTCTGTTCATCACTTGGTTTTTTTTTCACTTGGTTTTTAGATTCACTTGTTGATAGATATGTATTTGCTGTTCATAATTTTTATCTTTACCTTTTTCTTCTTCCTCTTCTTAAAGAATACCTTTCAGCATTTCATATAATACAGGTTTGGTGGTGGTGAACTCCTTTAGCTTTTTCTTATCTGTGAAGCTCTTTATCTGACCTTCAATTCTGAATGATAGCTTTGCTGGATAAAGTAATCTTTGTTGTAGGTTCTTGGTATTCATCACTTTGAATATTTCTTGCCACTCCCATGTGGCCTGCATAATTTCTGTTGAGAAATCAGCTGACAGTCATATGGGTACTCCCTTGTAGATAACTTAGTTTCTTTCTCTTTCTGCTTTTAAGATTCTCTCTTTGTCTTTTGCTCTTGGCATTTTAATTATGATGTGTCTTGGTGTGGTCCCCTTTGGATCCCTTTTGTTTGGGATTCTCTGTGCTTCCTGGACTTGTTAAGTCTATTTCTTTCACCAGGTAGGGGAAGTTTTCTGTCATTATTTCTTCGAATAGGTTTTCAATATCTTGCTCTCTCTCTTCTTCTGGCACCCTTATAATTCGGATGTTGGTGCGCTTGAAGTTGTCCCAGAGGCTCCTTACACTATCTTCATATTTTTGGATTCTTTTTTCTTTTTGCTTTTCTGGTTGAGTATTTTTTGCTTCCTCATATTTCAAATCTTTGACTTGATTCTTGTGATCCTCTTGTCTGCTGTTGGATCTCTGTATACTATTCTTTATTTCATTCAGTGTATGCTTAATTTCTAGTTGGTCTTTTTTCATATCCTCCAGGGTCTCACTAAATTTGTTGGTGGTTTCTAGAAAATTCTTGAAAAACCTTATAACCATGGTTTTGAACTCTCTATCCAGTAGTTTGCTTTCCTCCATTTCTGTCATTTGTGACCTCTTTCTTGGTCTCTGCATTTTTTATGTTTCCCTGCGTTGGTAGAGTGGCTTTGTGTGCTAGGTGTCCTATAGGGCCCAGTGGCTCAGCCTCCCCAATTACCTGAGGTGGACACTCTTGCTGCACCCCTTTGTGGGCTTTGTGCACTGTCTTGTTGTAGTTAAGCCTTGATTGTTGTAGGTATCACTGGGAGGAATTGACCTCCAGGCCAATTGACTGTGATAATCAGCTGTGTCTACGGTGGGAGAACTTCTGTGCTGAAGACACCCTTCTTGGGCAAGACTTGCTTCAGTGGGGCTTTGGTGCTCACTGAGTCTTCCCCCTGAGTGTGTCCCTTGTGGATCTGTGGAGTTGTAATCTGGATGGTCCCACTCAGACCACTGGGTACACTGGCTCTTGGATCACTAAGGAGGTGCTAATTTAGCCTCTGCCTGAGGCTCCCCAGCAGGAGCTACGAAGAGATATGCAGATTCCCCTTCCTTGTTTGGAGTTTGGAGGTGCCCAAATGAGGCCCACCTGTGAAGCAATGCAAGCTGTTGTGGGGCCTTGGGCCTTCTCTTGGAAGTTCTGGGTCTGTCTGCGGCAGTTTGTTAGGTAATTTTCAGATTGCAAAGGGCCAGGGCATTCATATACAAAAGCCTCTACTGCAGCTTGGGTGTGGCGGGGTCTCAGGGAATCAACAGGGTGGAGCAAGCAGCTATGGCTTATCCTCAGCTCTGCCCAAAGGGGCCCCACATCTCAGTGTTCTGGTAATTGCTGCAAGCTGCTCTGAGAGAAAGCCGCCCTCAAGGTCCGGGTTCTGCCCGCTGCCAGACAGTCCAATTTCTCCCCATATGAGTCTGGGTCCTCAGAGACTTCCTGGAACTGGAGTTCAGAGCAGTCGGGGGCTTGTGACTCCCTCCCAATTCAAAAAGACAACCACGTCCTCAGTTGTCAACCCTTGCCGCGTGCACCTCCGTACCTCTGCACTTCCGCAGCTCCTCTGAGTCTCAGTGTGCTTTTCTCTTTTCTTCTAGCTGTAGAATTTCCACTCAGCCAGCCTTCCTGTAGTTCTGGATGATGTCTGTTTTGTCTTTAAGTTTTGTTTTTGAATTTGTTGTGGGAGGCAGCAATTTCCGGTGTTTACCTATGCTGCCATCTTGGTTTCCAATCTCTGATCTGCTCTAAAATCTTTTTTTTCCCCCCATTGGACATGTTCTTTTTTTTTTTTTTTGCTTAAAGTATTACAAAGAGTATTACATATGTCTCCTTTTTTTCCCCATGCCCTTGACAATCCCCGGGCCTCCCCTACCCCCCAGTGTCTTATGTCCATTGGTTATGCTTATATGCATGCATACAAGTCCTTTGGTTGATCTCTTACCCACCCCCTTCCTGCCCTCCCACCCTCCCCAGCCTTCCTGCTGTAGTTTCACAGTCTGTTCGAGGCAGCTCTGCCTCTGTATCTATTTTTGTTCATAAGTTTATAATGGTCTTTATTATCCAGAAATGAGTGACACCATGTGGTATTTTTCCTTCATTGACTGGCTTATTTCACTTAGCATAATGCTCTCCAGTTCCATCCATGCTGTGGTAAATGGTAAGAGTTCCTTCTTTTTTACAGCATAATAGTATTCCATCGTGTAGATGTACCACAGTTTTCTAATCCATTCATCTACAGATGGGCACTTAGGCTGTTTCCAGATCTTAGATATGGTGAATTGTGCTGCTATGAACATAGGGGTGCATATATCCTTTCTGATTGGTGTTTCTGGTTTCCTGGGATATATTCCCAGAAGTGGGATCACAGGGTCAAATGGGAGTTCCATTTTTAGTTTTTTGAGGAAACTCCATACTGTCTTCCATAGTGGCTGCACCTGTCTGCATTCTCACCAGCAGTGCGCAAGTGTTCCTTTTTCTCCACATCCTCTCCAGCACTTGTCATTTGTTGATTTGTTGATGATAGCCAGTCTGACAGGTGTGAGATGGTACCTCATTGTTGTTTTGATTTGCATCTCTTGGATGATTAGTGACTTTGAGCATGTTTTCATATGGCTCTTGGCTTTCTGAATGTCCTCTTTTGAAAGGTGTCTATTTAGATCCTTTGCCCATGTTTTGATTGGATTGTCTATCTTCCTTTTGTTAAGTTGTATGTGTTCCCTGTAAATTTTGGAGATTAGGCACTTGTCAGATATGACATTGGTAAATATGTTTTCCCATGCAGTGGGTTTTGTTGTTTTGTTGATGGTTTCTTTTGCTGTGCAGAAGCTTTTTATTTTGATGTAGTCCAATTTGTTTATTTTCTCTTTAGTTTCCAATGCCCTAGGAGCTGTATCGGTGAAGAAATTGCTTCGGCATATGTCTGAGATTTTGTTGCCTTTGGATTCCTCTAGAATTTTTATGGTTTCCTGTCGTACATTTAAGTCCTTTATCCATTTTGAGTTTATTTTTGTGTATGGTGTAAGTTGGTGGTCTAGTATCATTCTCTTGCATGTATGTGTCCAATTTTCCCAACAGCATTTATTGAAGAGACTATCTTGACTCCATTGTATGTTCTTGCCTCCTTTGTCAAATATTAATTGAGCGTATTGGTTGGGGCTGATTTCTGGGCTCTCTATTCTATTCCATTGATCTATATGCCCGTTCTTGTGCCAGTACCAGGCAGTTTTGAGAACAGTGGCTTTGTAATACACCTTGATATCTGGTATTGAGATCCCACTTATTTTGTTCTTTCTCAGGATCGCTGCAGCTATTCGGGGTCGTTTTTTATTCTAAATGAATTTTTGGAGATTTTGTTCTAGGTCTCTTAAATATGCCTTTGGGATTTTAATGGGAAGTGCGTTGAATTTATAGATTGCTTTGGGCAGTATGGACATTTTAATGATGTTGATTCTACCAACCCAAGAACATGGTATGTTCATCCATCTCTTTATGTCTTCCTCTATCTCTTTTTTCAATGTCCTGTAGTTTTCTGAGTAGAGGTCTTTAGTTAAGTTTATTCCTAGGTAGCTTAATTTTTTTGGTGCGATGGTAAATGGGATGGCTTGTTTAGTCTCTCTTTCTGCACATTCACTATTGGTGTATAGAAATGCCATAGATTTCTTGGCGTTAATTTTGTATCCTGCTACATTGCCGAATTCCTTTATTAAGTCTAATAGTTTATTGATGGAGTCTTTAGGGTTTTTTAAGTATAATATCATGTCATCTGCAAATAAGGACAGTTTTACTTCTTCTTTTCCAATTTTGATGCCTTTTATTTGTTCTTCTTGTCTAATTGCAATGGCTAATACTTCCAGTACTATGTCGAACAGGAGTGGTGAGAGTGGGCATCCCTGTCTTGTTCCTGTTCATAGGGCAAATGGTGTTAGTTTTTGTCCATTGAGTATGATGTTGGCTGTGGGTTTGTCATATATAGCTTTTATTATGTTGAGGTATGATCCTTCAATTCCCACCTTACTGAGAGTTTTTATGAAAAGTGGATGTTGAATTTTGTCAAATGCTTTTTCTGCATCAATTGATATGGCTATGTGGTTTTTTTCTTTCAATTTGTTTATGTGATGTATCACGCTTATTGATTTGCGGATATTGTACCATCCTTGCAACCCTGGGATAAATCCTACTTGGTCGTGGTGTATGTTCTTTCTGAGGTACTGCTGTATACAATTTGCTAAGATTTTGTTGAGGATTTTGGCATCTATGTTCATGAGGGATATTGGCCTGTAATTCTCTTTCATTGTGTTGTCTTTACCTGATTTTGGTATTAGGGTAATGCTGGCTTCATAGACTGAGCTTAAAAGTGTTCCTTCCTCTTGAATTCTTTGTAGTAATCTGAGGAGGATAGGTTTTAGTTCTTCCTTGAATGTTTGGTAAAACTCCCCTGTGAAGCCATCTTGCCCTGGGCTTTTGTTTGCTGGAAGCTTTTTGATGACTGATTCAATTTCTTCCACAGTTATTGGCCTATTGAGATTTTTAGATTCTTCCTGATTAATTTTTGGAATGTTGTATTTTTCTAGGAATATGTCCATTTCCTCCAGGTTGTCTCGTTTGTTGGAGTAGAGTTGTCCATAGTATTTTTTAACAATCATTTGTATTTCTGTGGGATCTGTTGTTATTTCACCTCTACCATTTCTGATTTTGTTGATTTGGGTCCTTTCTCTTTGCTTCTTGGTGAGCCTGGCTAGAGGTTCGTCAATCTTGTTTATCCTTTCAAAGAACCAGCTCTTTGTTTCATTGATTTTATGTATTGTTTTTTTGGTCTCTATGTCATTTATTTCTGCTCTGATCTTTATTATCTCCTTCCTTCTGCTCACTTGGGCTTTTCTTGTTGCTCTCTTTCTAATTCTTTGAGCTGTAGATTTATATGATTCACTACCATTTTTTCTTGTTTGTTGAGATAGGCCTGTAGAGCTATAAACTTCCCTCTCAGGACTGCTTTCATTGTGTCCCAAAGGTTTTGGATTGTTGTGTTTTCATTGTCATTAGTTTCCAGGATGTTTTTAATTTCTTCTTTGATCTCATTGGTAACCCAATCAATATTTAATAACGTGCTATTCAGCTTCCAATGTCTGAGTATTTTGAGCTGTTTTTATTGTAGTTTATTTTTAATATTAAGGCATTGTGTTCTGAGAAGATGCTTTTTATGATTTCAATCTTCTTGAATTTGGGAGACTTTGTTTGTGACCCAATATGTGGTCTATTTTTGAAGATGTTCCATGAGTACTTGAGAAGAACGTATAATTTGTGGCTTTGGGGTGAAGTGTTCTGAAGGTGTCAATGAAGTCCATCTGATCTAGTGAGTCATTTAGGATTGCTGTTTCTTTGCTGAGTTTTTGTCTAGCGGATTTATCCAGTGATGTCAGTGGTGTATTAAAGTCCCCTACTATGATTGTATTGTTGTCGATCTGTCCCCTGATATCTTCCAGGAGTTTTCGTATGTATGTGGGTGCTCCTGCATTGGGTGCATATATGTTTATCAGGGTTATATCCTCTTGTTGTATTGATCCCTCTAGTATTATGAAGTGGCCTTTCTTATCTCTTGTTATGGCCTTCACTTTGAGTTCTATTTTGTCTGATATAAGTATTGCTACCCCAGCTTTTTTTTCATTTCCATTTTCCTGAAAGTTATTTTTCCATCCCTTCACTTTCAGTCTGTGTGAGTCCCTTCTAATGAGGTGGGTCTCCTGTAGACAGCAAATATATGGGTCTTTTTTTTTTTTATCCATTCAGCCACTTGATGTCTTTTGATTGGACCATTTAGTCCATTTACGTTTACAGTTATTATTGAAAGGTACTTGTTTGTAGCCATTTCAATTTTTTTGTGTGGCTGTTTTCTTTCTGGGCTTTTTAGTTCTTGATTTTACACCAGTCCCTTTAGCATTTCTCGCATTGCTGGCTTGGTGGTGCAAAACTCCCTTAGCCTTTTTTTGTCTGTGAAGCTTCTTATTTCCCCTTCAATTTTGAATAATAGCCTTGCTGGATAGAGTATTCTTGGATTCAGTCCTTTGCTTTGCATCACTTTGTAAATTTCTGTCCACTCTTTTCTGACCTGATGTGTTTATGTTGAGAAATTATTTGATAATCTGATGGGGGATCCTTTTTAGGTAACTCTCTGTTTCTCTCTTGCAGCCTTTAAGATTCTGTCTTTGTCTTGTACATTTGCCATCATTATTATGACGTGTCTTGGTGTGGGTCTTTTGGGGTTCATCTTGCCTGGGGCTCTCTGTACTTGTGTAACTTTTTTCTTCCCCATATCTGGGAAGTTTTCTGACATTATTTCTTCAAATAGATTTTCTAATCCTTGCTGCTCTTCTTGCAGCCCTATTATGCGTATGTTACTTCGTTTCATGTTGTCCCGAAGCTCCCTTAGGCTCTCCTCGTGCTTTTTAATTTTTTTTCTCCAGTTGCTGTTCAGATTGAGCTTTTTGCTCTGCCTTATCTTCTAATTCACTAATTCGGTCCTCTGCTTCTTCTAGTCTGCTGTTGAAACTTTCCATGGTGTTTTTGATTGTAGCTGTATCACTTTTCATTTCTTCCTAATTCTTGCATAGGTTGTTGATTTTCTCATCCATCCGGTGAATGAATTGTACAACCATTATTCTGAATTCTTTTTTTGTCATGTTGCATGCTTCAACTTCATTAATGTCCTTTCTTGGTGACTTCTCATTGTCTTTCTTCTGGGTGTTGTTTCGTCTCTTCATTCTGATTATCTCCCGATGGTTCAAATGTCGAGTTGCGTGGGCCTGGGCCTTGTGCAGTGGGAGCCACCCACCACCCTAGTGTCACTGAAGAGCTCTGACACTAAGATGTGTGGTTGTTGTGGGTTGGTGGGAACCAGGCACGCTCAGAGTCAGTGTTGTCAGCGCTCAATGTGGCCTCCTATGCACCCTTAGAATCAGGGACCCTGCCTGCACCATGCTGAAACAGAGACCACCCTGGAGCGTGTTGAAAACCAGAGCCCCCTAGCGTGCGCCAGGAATCAGAGTTCCCCAGAATCCAGTATAAGAGTCTCTGTTGCTTTGCGCGACCTTGCCTTGAGAATCAGGGTCCCTGTGTGCCCTTGCACCAGGAATTGGAGTCACTGGCTCTTAGTATGAATGCACAGGAAATCAGGATCTCAGGCGCAGGTGAAAAGAAACACAGTCAAGTCACTGGTGCTTGGTGCTGCCTCCTGCCCAGAGAATCGGGGTCCCTGGGCCTGTGATACCTGGTACAAATTCCTGGTGTTCGCGCAATTTCTCCCAGCCCAGGGCTCAGAAGCCAGTATTGCGCCTAGGCTCAGTTCCTGGGGTTTGTGTGTTTGCTCCCAACCCAGGCAGGGCTCAGAAGCCAGCAGTGAGCCTAGGCTCAGTTCCTGGGGTTCGCGCCTTTGCTCCCAGCCCAGGTCTCAGAAGCTGGCAGTGCAAGTAGGATCAGTTCCAAGGTGCTTGCGCACTTCCAGGCTAAAGTTCCTGGAGGCAAGGGGTGGGTCTATCAGTTAGTTACTCTGTTTCTGCCTGCAAGCCTGCAGGAAGGGGGGATGGGCTCTGTTACTCAGGGATCTGCAGAGGGGATTTCTGAACTTTTGGTGTCCTCAGGTCTGTAGCTGTGGTCACAGGTCTCTGTCCCCAGTGTCTGCAGGGTCCTGGTTTGCATCTGAGATCAGACTGGGTGGTGCTGAGGCCAGGATCCTAGTCTCAAGCAGCTCTGTTTCCCAAGATGGCGTGGTCGCTGTGCCTGTCCTGGCCGCCCAGGAGTGTCCGCGCAGGGAGCTGGACTCCGCCGCCTAAGACTGCCCGGTTTAGCAGCCCCTTAGAAGACCTGCAGAATCTAACTGTCCCTAGCTCATACACACACACCGCACGCGTCCACACACTCCTCTATCACTTCCTTGCGCTCTCACACTCTCTCCCTCCCTACCTTCCTGCTGGTCGCCATTTTGGAAGTCTCTGCTCTAAAATCTTAATGCAATTTTCACACTCAGAAAATTTGACATTGAGATGATACAATTATTATCCTCACTCAAATTTTCAGATTATCCTAATATCATTTTTATCTATTTATTTAAAAAACTTCTTTCCCCTCAAAGACCATGCATTGCATTCAGTTGTCGTGTCTCTTTAGTGTCCTTGATACTCGAACAATTTCCCAGATTTCTCTTATTCTTGCATGACATTGACATTTTTGAAGGTCCAGGTCTGTTGTTGCTCAGAAAGCTTTGGTTGGAGTTACAGTTTCTGATTCCTTCCTCCTGTTTTTCCCTTTGTTTTCTTCTAAGAGTTTTACATTTTCAGTTTTTACATTTAAATCTTTAATCCACTTCAAGTTAATTTTTGTGAGTGGTGTAATTTCATTCTCTGCATGTATTTATTAAGTTTTCCAACAACATTAATTGAAGAGACTATCTTTTCTGCATTGATGGTTCTCAGTTCCCTCATCAGATATATTTTGACTGTACGTTCAAGGGTTTATTCCTGAGTTCTCTATTTTGTTCCATTGGCCTATGTGTCTATTTTTATTTTTGTTAATCCTCACCTGAGGATATTTTTCCATTGATTTGAGGAAAGAGTAGAGGGGAGGGAGGGAGAGAGGAAGAGAGAGAGAGAGATTGAGAGAGAGAGGTGAGAAAGACACAGTGATTGGTTTCCTCCCACCCATGCCCCGACCAGGGCCAGGGATTGAACCTGAAACTCAGGTACCTGTCCTTGACCAGAAATCGAACTTGAGACTCTTTGGTGCATGGGCCGCCACTCTAACCACTGAAAAATACAAGCCAACTCTATGTGTCTATTTTTATGGCAGTACCATACTTTTGATTAGTATAGCTTTATAGTAAACTTTGGTCATTAACTATGAGGCCTCCAGTTTGCTAGAATATTCAGTATTGATTTGGGCATTTGGGGTCTTTTGTGGCTCCATACAAATTTTAGGGTTGCTTTTTCTCTTTCTGTAAAAAAAAATACCATTTGAGGTTTTTTTTAACCTTTATTGTTTAAAGTATTATAGATGTACACCTTTTTCTCGCATTGACACCCCTCCCACTTCCCACTCTCAACCCCTCTCCAGGCCTTCACCCCACCACTATTATCTGTGTCCAGAGTTATGCCTATCCTATATAGTAAAAGGCTAATATGCAAATTGTCCCCTTGATCAGAGTTCAACCTGGAGTTCACCCAGGGAGTGGGGCCAGCTGGCCAACTACCTGCAGCCCCTCCCCCAGGCTGGCCTGGCCTGATCGGCCCAATTGGGGTGGGCCAGCTGGACCCCACCCATGCACAAATTCATGCACTGGGCCTCTAGTAGCATATAAGCTCTTTGGTTTTTCTCTTTCCTCCCTCCACTTCCCTCTGAGGATCCTCAGTCTGTTGAATGCTTCCATGTCTATTTTGTTTGTCAGTTTATTTTGTTTGTCAGTTTATTTTGTTCATTAAATTCCACATATAAATGAGATCATATGATACCTGTCTTTCTCTGACTGAATGCTTTCACTTAGTATAATACTCTCTAGGTCCTTCCACGCTGTCTCAAAGGGTAAAAGACTCCCCCCACCTTTTCTTTTTACAGCTGTATATAGTATTCCATTGTGTAAATGTACCACAGGTTTTTCACTCATCTCCTGATGGGCACTTGAGGTTTGGGAGTATTCCTTCTTTAATATTTTGGAAGAGTTTAAGAAGAATTGGTGTTAACTGTTTTTTAAATGTTTGGTAAAATTCACCAGTGAAATTATTTTGGGTATTTTCTTTTTTGGGAGTTTTTTTTATTATTATTATTACTAGGGGCCCGGTGCACGAAATTCGTGCACTGGGTGTGTGTGGGGAGGGGAGTGTCCCTCAGCCCAGCCTGCCCCCTCTCACATACTGGGAGCCCTCAGGCGTTGACCCCCATCACCCTCCAATCGCAGGATCGGCCCCTTGCCCAGGCCTGACTCCTCTGACATAGATGTCAGGCTTGGACAGGGGACCCCCATCTCCCCCTGATCACTGGCTCTGGCCCCCGTCCAAGCCTGACGCCTCTGACCCAGGCTTCAGGCCTGGGCAAGGGGACCATCATATTCCCCCAATCCCCGGCTCCGCCCCCCACTCAGGCCTGATGCCTCGGCCAGAGGAGTTGACCCTCATCACCCTCCGATCACCAATCACCGGATCGGCCCCTTGACCAGGCCTGAGGCCTCCGGCAGAGGTGTCAGGCCTGGGCAGGGGACCCCCAGCTCCCCGCGGTTGCAGGCTCCGCCCCTGCCCAGGCCTAACGCCTCTGGCCTAGGCGTCTGGCCCGGGCAGCGGGGACCCGCAGCTGCAGTGGCCCTGCGATCGTGGGCTCTGCTTTAGGCCCAGGCAAGGGACCCCTAGCTCCCGGGACTGCCAGCTTCGACCGTGCCCAGCTCCCATCGCTGGCTCCACCCCTACTTCCTGCTATCACTGGCCAGGGCGGCAAAGGCGCCTGATTCTCTGATCATGGCTGGGGGGCAGGGCAAAGGCGGCCCCAGGGCCGCCTTTGCCCTGCCCCCCAGCTCTTAGCTCCCCCCTGGGTTTCCGATCACTGTCAGTGGCAGGGGGCTTCTTCCTGCTTTCCCTTTCGCCTCCCTGCATTGTGCCTACATATGCAAATTAACCGCCATCTTGTTGGCAGTTAACTGCCAATCATAGTTGGCAGTTAACTGCCAATCATAGTTGGCAGTTAACTGCCAATCATAGTTGGCAGTTAATTTGCATATAGCCCTGATTAGCCAATGAAAAGGGTATCGTCGTACGTCAATTACCATTTTTCTCTTTTATTAGATAGGATTATTCAATCTCCTTACTCATTTTTAGTCATTTGTTCATATTTTCCATTTATTCATGATTCAGTCTTGGTAAGTTGTATGTTTCTAGGTATTTCTCCATTTCTAGGTTATCCAGTTTAATGGTGCATAATTGTTCATAGTAATCTCTCACAATCCTGTTTTCCTGTGGTGTCAGTTGTAATATCCCCTCTTGTGTTTCTGATTTTACTAATTTGCATCCTCTTTTTTTCTGAGTTAGTCTAGCTAGGTTTGTGAATTTTGTTTAGCATTTCAAGAAAAATCCAGATCTTAGGTTTGTTGATCTTTTCTCTTACTTTTCTGTTCTTCATTTTATTTTTTCCTGCTCTGATCTTTGCTATTCCCTTCCATTGATATCTTTGGACTTAGTTGGTTCTTCTTTTATTTGTTCCTTGAGGTATAAAGTTAGGTTATGTTTTTAGAGATCCTCCTTGTTTCTTTTTTTTAAAAATATATATATATATTGTTATTTCAGAGAGGAAAGGGGAAGGAGAGAGAGAAAAAAAACATCAATGATGAGACAGAATCATGGATCAGCTGCCTCCTGCACAACCACCACTGGAGATCAAGCCTGCAAACTGAGCATGTGTCCTGACTGGGAATTCAACCATGACCTCCTGGTTCATAGGTAGATGCTTGACTACCAAGCCATGGCTGGGCTCCTTGTTTGTAATGTAGCATTTATTGCTATGAGGACTGCTTTTGCAGTATCCCATACTCTTTGGCATATTGTGCTTCCATTTTCATTTGTTTCAAGATATTTTTCAATAGGCATTTTAACTTCTTTTTGACCCTTTGGTTGTTCATGAATGTGTTGTTTAGTATCCACATATTTGAATTTTCTAGCTTTGCTCCTGTTATTGATTTCTAGTTTTTGGTTGTTCATGAATGTGTTGTTTAGTATCCACATATTTGAATTTTCTAGCTTTGCTCCTGTTATTGATTTCTAGTTTCATATTATTGTGGTCAGAAAAGGTAATTGGTATGATCCCAGTCTTATTAAATTTGCTTAGACTTTGGCCAGGAGGAAGAAGTAGCATCTGACTGTCAGCAGCTGCAGTAGTCTTGAGGGGCAGTGGCTGAGCTGCTCTCTGAGAGCCAGTCCCTTGGCCAGGTGGTCAGTACTGGGGCATGGCATCTTGAAGCTACAACCTGAGCATCCTCTACAAAGGTCAAGCACAAGGTGGTGCTACTCAAAGCTACCTATGAGGCGCTGTCCTTCAGCTTCTTCCAGTGGACTAGTGTTCAGAAATTAATGACCTTCACAAGTCAGCTGATTGGGGAATGTTTAACAAAAGGCAGCAGAGCCTCTGTGAAAAAACAAGAATATCTGTGCCAAGTCTCATGGGAAGCAACAGTCTTGCAGGAGTGGTCATGCTGGCAGTGCCCATCCTGGGTGGTTTTCACCTTGTTGGAGAAGGTGCTGGATGAGTTCTCCAAGCAGATTGACAGGATGGAGTTGGATCCCCTGCTACCATCCAGGATGCAGCCCTGGATGGCTACCTTAGTACATACCAGAATCCCTGAGAAGCTGACCTCATGAGTAAAGTGCAGGCTAAACTAGATGAGACCAAAATAATTCTGCACAATACCATGGAGTCTTTGTTAGAATGAGGCAAGAAGATAGATGACCTGGTGTTCAAATCCAAAGTTCTGGGAATACACTCTAAAACCTTCTACAAAATGCCTGGAAACAAAACTGCAGTCATGTGACTGAAGCCAGCAGAGGCCCCTGTGCAGCAAAGTCGCCTTCATTGAGATTAGAACTGTGGCTCCAGGAGAAGCAGAACTGCCATGTAAAGGCCCGGAGTGGGGACAAACTGTCATCTTTTACTTTGGAGCCACTGGAAAGGGACCTGAGGTGGGGAATGTTTAAACTCATATGTCTAGTAATTTTTGAAAAGATAATTTGGAAAACATAAACTGTTAGTGACTCTTGCAGATGCCAAAGGGCGTATTTCTAACCATGGGACAGTCCTGGGCCCTTGACTGTGTGGCACCCTGACTGTGTGGAGCCCCTGACTATGGTGCCTCTAGAGGTTAGAGTCACACTCTATTGATCTTCAGACGATTTTGGGTTTTACTTGTACATTAACTCTCTTAACACTCCAGTAAGTGGTGTGGTCCTGATCCACAGGGCTGGGGTAGGGGTGGCAGAACACACACTTGGTTCTCTTGTGAAAGGCATGTAGGGCCACTGGGGGTGGGGATAAGCAGGGCATGGGCCAGCACTTCAGGGCCAAGGCCATGATGATGCAGTCACTGGGATTCACAAATTTGAGACGTGGTTTGTATTCCTGCTGAGATTGACATCCACCAAATTCCACAGGATACCTAAGAGGTATTTGCGGGTAGGAGGGCTGGGGGTAGGAAGGCACTTTGGCCTTGAATGTATGGCAACAAGATTGTCTTGGCAACCACCTGGGACCTGTGTGTCTTAGCTAGTACTTTTCCTGTAGCCACCATTACTGGGCACCAAGAGTAGGTACCAGCTGACCTAAGGACTCCTAACATACCACTGTCCACCTGTGGTCTGAGCCAGTGCCCCACCCCCCAATGCCTGACCCCCTGCAGGAGCACTGCTTCCCCTACCCCCAATAGCAGAATGCCCAACACTGGAAACAGGCCAGCAGAGCAGCCCAGGTGATGACTCAGGAGTTCCCAGGCCCCTTTTGGCCTTCCTGGTCCCTCAGGTCCTACTGCCATGTTCCAATTGCCTCCTCGTACCCTGCTGTGCTGCCTGAGAACACAAGCTCAAGATGCACCCTTGAGACTGGTCCCCATTAAAGCTTCTGCAGGGGTGTGGTCAACCGGTGTGGTCTCATTCTCTAGAATCCTTTCCCAAGCATGCTGGTTCTTGCCCTACCCCACTACCCCAACAGGAAGTGAAAGCAGCCATGATTTCTCTTGCTTAGGCAAGAAGGTGGAATCTGCATGGTTTCTGAGTACCCCACCCATAGCAGGTTTACCTGGGGGCTGCACTTTTTCTCTGGGCAGTGTGCTGGCCACAGGACTTGGGTGCCCCTAAAGTAGCCTGCGGGTGTGGTTTTCCTACTACCATACACACCACAGGAAGGTGTAGACCAGCCTTCTCACTAGTGCCCAAGATGGCTGTGACCCCATTTAAGAAGATTGGGTCATGTCTGATTGTTCTGCTTTGGAGGATGATGGGGAGGAACTGGAGGGTGTGGATTAGGGAGAGGAGAAAGTGAGGGTGGGGAGGCAGGCTCAGGGCCTGTGCCATCATTTCCCCTGCTCCTGTTGTTCTAATATTAACTCATTTGGCAAACATTATATTTTAATAATTGCTGCCTGACTTTTCTCTGTGTTTTTATCTGGATAAAGTTGTCTTTTGAAATTCAAAGGAAAGTTTTGGTTATTCTTGTTTTCTTACCTATCAGGTGATCTATCTTGGAGGATATTCTGTATGCACAAGAGAAGAATGTGTATTCTTCTGCTATTAGATAAAACAGTGTGTATATTTCTGTTAGGACCATTTGATTTGAAGTGTGGTTAAAGTCCATTTCCTTGTTGATTTTCTGTCTGGATTATCTATCCATTGTGGAAAGTTGAATATTGAAGTCTGCTACCTACTATTATTGTATTATTGTCTATTTTTTACTTTAAAATTGTTAGTATTTGCCTATATATTTATACAGTGCTTGCTGATACTGTGTGCATATGTATTTTCTATCATTATGTCATTAACTGACCACTCCTTATCATTATATAATTATCATCTTTGTCTCACTTTGTCTTGAAGTCCATTTTATCTGATACAAGTATGATCATCCTTGCTTTCCTTTGTTTCCCACTCACATGGAAGACCTTTGCCACCCTTTCACTTTAAGACCATGTGTGTCCTTAAAGCTGAAGTGATTCTCTTGTAGGCAGCATAGAGTTGGTTGTTTTTCTTTAAATTCATTCATCCACTCTATGCCTTTTGATTGTGGAAGTAAATCCATTTACATTTAAAGTAATTATTAATAGGTAAGGACTTACTAATGCTATTTTATTATTTATTTTCTGCCTGTTTTGTAGTACTGTAGTTCCTTTCTTACTTTCTGGTTGCTTTTCCTTGTGAGTTGATGATGTTCCATAGTAGTATGATTTGATTCTCTTCATCTTCTGTGTGAATGTGCCACATCCAGCAGCTAGGGTTCAGGATCTGAAGAAGGGGCCATGCACAAATGAAAACACTAGACAATAAATATGAATTTAGAAGGCATGGGGGCCAGGCAGAAACTTCCCTCTAGACAAGATGCTCCCTGAAGCCCTGGACCTGTCAGCTTTTATTAAATTTAGGTACACATCTTGCCCTCAGTTAGGCATGGCAATCTGGTAGCAGACAGACTATTTCAAAGGTCAGTAAATATAAGTAAAGATTTACTTTGAGAGTATTGGGTCAGGAAATTGTTTCAAGCCACCACTATCTCGACAGAACAATCAGTGTATAGCCCTTGCTAAAACTCAAGGTTCATCAACCATCTGAGTTCCCTGTTGCACTTTCAGGATAGTGTTTGACAATGGATGGCTTCCTGAATCTCCCCATTTTTGTTTTCTTAATAAATCTTGAAAAGTATATGCCATCTGTAGGGCTTGAGTCCTTTTAAGACTCTTCATTCCACATCTGCAGACTAGAAATAAACATATAAGAACAAGAATGAGACAGACCATAGTGGTTATGCTAAGAGGCAAATGTAAGGAGATCCAGTGAAAGGGATTAAATTCTTTCATATCCTTTTAAAATTGCTGCCAGGCATCTAAGGAATTAGTTTGTAAGTTTGCCTGGGATAATTGTACAATATGCTGCTGTAATTCTAAAATATCAAGGGTTGTGTTTCTTTACCCCAAGCACCAAGAAGGTGATTTTTATTGATTCCCAAGGGTGTAAGGTACTATTGTAGGGAACGGGGGTAACACAAATCTGAGAAAAATTATAATGACACTATAAGGATATTCTTTGCTCCAAGCTGTGGATTTTATCACCCATTCAGAAGACTGTAGACTTTAGTGCCGATAATTCTATCTCAAAGTGGCTGTCAATTCTTTTTTGTATAGACAAGGTCTTAGTTACATTTTCCTTAACTTGTTGTACAAACTGAGAAGTTTGAACAGTTTGTACCATGGATGAAGCAGCAATTCCCACAGAAGTAAGTAACATTATGAGAGCAGAGTCCTGCAATTAACAGTCCAAGAAATCGTTTTGGCATGTTAATATTTTTAACAGGTCATGTAACAGTTGATAGGTTTGATGAGATTCCCAAGGCTCGGTTAGGTTAGTAGGAATCCAAGCTAAAGCAGGTTGTTTTAAAATCATGAGGAATCTTTTTGGAATGTAGAATAAATACAATGGGATAGTGTGCAGCCTGTGCATGACATCTCATACAGATGGCTTGTTGCATTAAGACACATCTGGATGGGGACTGAGAGGAGTAGAAAATGATTAAATACACAAACAGTGGCAAATACTGTCTTATTGGGAGTTCCCCATGAAGTACAAATGGAATTATTTCAGCTATAGTTAAAACCGTTCCATTTTATAGGTGTAAGTGCAGCAGCTAATTTCCATTGAGTATTTTGTAGGGGCCAATTATCATGTTGTAATTGAGATCCAACAAGTCCTCCTCCATACCATGAGATGGAGTGATTAGCTTCAACATATAGATAGGATGCAGTCCCCTTCCATTTTAGGGTGTGACTGTTACTATACGAAGACCCATAGGGGCTGCAATCCACAAAGGAAAAACCGTTATTAAGTTTGCTGCTGGTGGGGTGTGCTGGGGTCCAACCCCAGCAGGTCCAGGGGTCCCCAATAGGTGTGGACGGAATCGGTGAAGAAGGAATGATATGGAGGCAGCATTCAGGTGATCATCATAGCCAGGTTCTGTAGCTAGGTTCTCCAGACTGGTTCTGTCCAGGTTCTCCAGCCAGGTTCTCCAGCCAGGTTCGGTCGCCAGGTTCTATCCAGGTTCTCCTGCCATGTTCTCTCTAGGTTCTCTAGCCAAGTTCTGTAACCAGGTTCTGTCCAGGATCTTTTGCCATGTTCTCTCGCTAGGTTCTGTCTCTAGATTCTGAGTCCTGTTGTCTTGTTACATCTGTATTTATACCAGTTGATTGCAATCCTATCAATCTGTATTCCAAAGGTTAGGGCGTTTCTTATCTCCATTCCAGGGAGTAAAGATTATGTAGCTTAAGTGTGATTGTTTGTAGTTAAAGTGATTAACTACCCACCTGGCACTTAGTTAAGGGGTTTTATTCCCCCCCCTAACTTCAGGGGGATATCCCTACCTGGGGAAACAAAATTTTTCCGAGAGGTGACCTTGGTTAAAACACATAGCGCCAAGAAGGTGAGCAAACATATTAAGAACAGTATGCCATATATGCCAGGTCCCTTGAAACATATGCTGTGCAGATGTTTCTTCCCTGCAGCGACTGTGTCAAGCAGCAAGGATGGATTGGCTCCCAGCAAATTCCCCCTTTTTTATTTTTTTAATGATAGCGCATGTAAATCAGCGGCCACCTCTCAGATTGGGGTGTTTAAGACTCAGAAGATGACTGACAAGCAATGATAGCGAGCATACCTATAAACATAGTGGATAGATTGCACAAGGAGCCTTGTTCCTGTAGAAGGTTGCTGGCCTCTTTAGTCAAGGGATTTCAGCTGTCCTCAAGTCGGGGGTTTGGTTGTCCTTGTTAATCTGGCTACGGGCAGCATCATTGGTGGTGGGCTTCCCGAAGCGTCAGCGAGTTGAAGGGCTGCATCAAAGGGTCCATCAGGGCTGTGCTTGGTGGTGGTGTCGGTGTCCAGGGAGGAGTCAGCTGTGCCCTCTGGGTTGGCGATATGGATAATACCGGGGAGGAGGAGGAGGAGGAGGAGGAGGAGGAGGAGGAGGAGGAGGAGGAGGAGACGGAGGGTGGTGGGACATAAGGTTAGATTAGATGGTCTGGAATCCACACAGGTGAGTCTGCATCCTGTGGAAATATACAAGCATCTCCTCTCCCCCAGGTTAAAAGTACATCAGGTCCCTTCCAGGCTCCTGTAAATTAAGTCTTTCCATTTGACGAAATAAGTGAGTTTCTACTAAATGAAAGTTTCTTTTGCTGATTTACTCAGAGTCCTCAGACTTGGCTGAGAGAGTAGCTTCCACTTCTTGCTTTTGTACCATCTGTTGGGCCTCAGTTGTTAACTTCTTCAGCTGACCCCATGTTGGCACCTCAGTCCCTTGCATAGCCTTTCTTTTCTTCTTTTTTCTGCTTTTCTGTCATTGGGGAAACTCTAAGACTTTGGAACGATGGGACAAGGAGCTTCTCTGGGTCCATTGTGGTGATGCACGTAATGTATTTACTCAATGCAAAGCAGGCATTAAAAAGAAAAACCCCAAATGCTCTCTTGTATCCATTTTAAGAGTAGGATTGGCACTTTCCACTATTACCTGAGTCCTGATCTATCATCCCAGGGAGAGCTTGCCAATCCTGCACTTTCCCGGGGTGGAAAGGCTGCAGTGGGGTTAAGGATAAGGCTCCTTGGGCCTACTTTCTCCCATGCCTTTACATTTACCTTTCCTTCCTCAGAAAAGCATGGACATACTTCTTGTATAAAATGTTCCATCTGACTGGGCGTAACCTTAACTCCTCTGCTAGCAAGCATATGTGTTAAAAGATCAATACAGAGTCTTTTTTCTTTAGACTCAGTATGGCACATCTTCTTAATCTAAAGATCAATACAGAGTCTTCTTTCTTTGGACTCAGTATGGCACATCTTCTCAATCTAAGTTCTGTACTATCCACCTTCTTACCCTACTTATCCTCTATAGGGGGGTCTGAAGCACCCTGGTGGAGTCCTATCCATCCTGAGTGTGGGGAGTTCACAAGGGGGGGCTTACCTAGGGGAATCCTGTTCCAGGGGTTCCCAAAGGTGTGGACGGAGTAGGCGAAGACTATCCAACCTCTTCCTACGGTGGAGTCCTATCCGTCCTGAGTGCGGGGCACTTACCTAGGGGTCCCTGTTTGGGCGCCAGATGCTGGGGTCCATCCCCAGCAGGTCCAGGGGTCCCCAAAGTTGTGCACGGAGTCGACGAAGAAGGAATGACACAGAGACAGCATTCAGTTGATCAGCAGCATAGCCAGGATCTCTAGCCAAGTTCTGGTCAGGATCTCCAGCAAAGTTCTGGTTAGGATCTCCAGCCAGGTTCTGTGTCCATGTTCTCTTGCTAGGTTCTCCAGCCAGGTTCAGTCACCAGGTTCTAATCAGGTTCTCTTGCCAATTTCTGTAGTCAGGTTCAGTCCAGGATCTTTTGCCATGTTCTCTGGATAGGTTCTGTCTCTAGGTTCTGAGTCCTGTTGTCTTGTTACATCTGTATTTATACCAGTTGATTGCAATCCTATCAATCTGTATTCCAAAGGTTAGGGTGTTTCTTATCTCCATTCCAGGGAGTAAAGATTATGTAGCTTAAGCGTGATTGTTCGTAGTTAAAGTGATTAACTACCCACCTGGCACTTAGTTAAGGGGTTTTATCCCCCCCCCCCCATAACTTCAGGGGGAAATCCCTACCTGGGGAAACAACCTTTCTTGGAGAGGTGACCTTGGTTAAAACACATAGCACCAAGCCGAAACTGGTTTGGCTTAGTGGATAGAGCGTCGGCCTGCAGACTGAAAGGTCCCAGGTTCGATTCCGGTCAAGGGCATGTACCTTGGTTGCGGGCACATTCCCAGTAGGAGGTGTGCAGGAGGCAGCTGATCGATGTTTCTCTCTCATCGATGTATCTAACTCTCTATCTCTCTCCCTTCCTCTCTGTAAAAAATCAATAAAATATATTTAAAAAAAACACACACAAAAAAACACATAGCGCCAAGAAGGTGAGCAAACATATTAAGAATAGTATGCCATATACGCCAGGTCCCTTGAAACATATGCTGTGCAGATGTTTCTTCCCTGCAGCGACTGTGTCAAGCAGCAAGGATGGACCGGCTCCCAGCAGGGGTGGTCACTATAATGGTCTTGCCAATTAATTTCTTCCTAGGTGGGGTGCCATTCATAAAACTTTTTACATAATGGCTTAGTGGTGGGATGTCTTAGTAATGTTATATTTTCTGTACCTCCCCCAGGAGCAAGCAGTGATAGTAGATGTATGTAGGCTTTTGCTTCCCCCTCCTTTGGTGTCCATGCTAGCCAGAAACCTCTTTTTAATTCTACACACAGGAACAGTAGTTGGATTCTGTGACATACAAAAGGGAAGCTGGTGGCAACACCCGTGTAATTATACTTTGCTCATATACTTCCTTGTTCCACCTGTGGTCCTCCTGGATGACCAAGGTGCTTGGTATTATTGGTGACTACACTAGGCGGGGGATCAGCCCAAGTAAGGCATCTTACCCATGGAGGGTCAGGAACATAAGTCCAATATACTTCCCCATTTGCCTCTGGTAGTATCACCGCACAACTGATGATTGCTAGCATGGCAAGAAAAACGTTCTCAGGCATTCTTGGGGTTTTGGTCTCCTCACAAATTGGCTCAGCTTTCTGGACCGTCTTCTTCATCATCCTCCAGGTCATCTCCGGACTGTTTGTCATCTGTCTCATTCTCCTCCCGTTCCTTATCTTCAGCGTGTTGCTTGGAGCTACTGCTATCTGTGGCTGGAGTAGTCGATTGTCTGCAGCTGTAAGAACAGGATGCAACTCCAGGTGCAGGGTCTTCATTTATCTGATCAGTTCCTTCCTCGGATCCATGTTGAAATTTAATATTTCTTGCAGGAATCCACATGGGCTTGGAGGAATTTTCTGGAAATACACAAGCATATCCTAGACCAAATGTTAACAAGGGGTCAGGGCCTTTCCATAAACCAGACTCAGGATCTTTCCATTTATCCAGACCATTTTCCTTTGGCTTATTCTGACACCAGTGTAATTACATGGGTGTCTTGCCATCAGCATTACAAGTGAAAAAACTTAAAGTAATTAGGGCTTGATGTAGTTTACTTACAGGACATTTCTCCACTATTCCCCCTTTTTGTTTTTCAAGTTGGGATTTTAGCCGCTGATGTTGGATTTCTATAATTGCCTGTCCCATAATTTGTTGAATTTTCTACTGTTTATAAAATTGCTAGAAATGACAGCTTGTGTCACTGAGTCATTTTAATTAATTAATTTATTTAAGGTATTACATATGTGTCCTTATCCCACCATAACACCCCCAACCTCCCCAACTCATGCCCTCAACCCCCTGTTGTCTATGTCCATTAGTTAGGCTTATGTGCATGCCTACAAGTCCTTTGGTTGATCTTTCTCTATTACCCCCACCCTCCCCTACCTTCCCTCTGGGATTTGACAGTCTGATCGATGCTTCTCTGTCTCTGGATCTGTTTTTGTTAATTAGTTTATGATGCTCATTATATTCCATAAATGAGAGAGATCATGTGATATTTGTCTCTTTCTAACTGGCTTATTTCACTTAGCATAATGTTTTCCAGATCCATCCATGCTGCTGAAAATGGTAAGAATTCTTTCTGTTTTACTGCAGCATAGTATTCCATTGTGTAGATGTACCATTGATTTTTAATCCACTCATCTGCTGATGGGCACTTAGGCTGTTTCCAAATATTAGCTATGGTGAATTGTGCTGCTATGAACATAGGGGTACATATATCCTTTCTGATTGGTGTTTCTAGTTTCTTGGGATAAATTCCTAGAAGTGGAATCACTGGGTCAAATGGGAGTTCCATTTTTAGTTTTTTGAGGGAACTCCATAAATGTTCTCTACAGTGGCTGCACCAGTCTGCATTCCCACCAGCAGTGCATGAGGGTTCCCCGTACTCCACATCCTCACCAGCACTGTCATTTCTTGATTTGTTGATAATAGCCATTCTGACAGGACAGAGATGGTACTGCATTGTTTTGATTTGCATCTTTCAGATGAGTAGTGACTTTGAGCATGTTTTCATATGTCTCTTGGCCTTTCTTCTGTCTTTTTTTGAAAAGTTTCCATTTTGGTCCCTTGACCATTTTTTGATTAGGTTGTTTATCTTCCTTTTGTTGCGTTGTATGCGTTCCCTGTAAATGTTGGAGATTAAACCCTTATTGGTGATAACATTGGCAAATATGTTCTCCCATGCAGTGGGTGTTCTTGTTGTTTTGTTGATGGTTTCTTTTGCTGTGCAGAAGCTTTTTATTTTGATGTAGTCCCATTTGTTTATTTTCTCTTCAGTTTCCATTGCCCTAGGAGCTGTATCAGTGAAGAAATTGCTTCGGCACATGTATGCTATTTTGCTGCCTCTGGATTCCTCTAGTATTTTTATGGTTTCTCATCTTATGTTTAAGTCCTTAATCCATTTTGAGTTTATTTTTTGTGGATGGTGTAAGTTGGCGGTCTAGTTTCATTTTTTTGCATGTATAAATCCAATTTTCCCAACACCATTTATAAAAAGAGATTGTCTTGACACCGTTGTATGTTCATGCCTCCTTTGTCAAATATTAATTGAGCATAGTTGTTTGGGTCGATTTCTGGGTTCTCTATTATATTACATTGATCTACATTTCTGTTCTTGTGCCAGTACCAGGCAGTTTTGAGAACAGTGGCTTTGTAATACAGCTTGATATCTGGTATTGCGATCTCACCAATTTTGTTCTTCTTTCTTAGGATTGCTGCAGCTATTAGGGTCTTTTTTTATTCCAGATGAATTTTTGGAGAGTTCATTCTAGACCTGTGAAATATGCCATTGGTATTTTAACAGGAAGTGCATTGAATTTATAGATTGCTTTGGATAGTATGGACATTTGAATGATGCTGATTCTACCAATCCATGAACACGGTATGTTCTTCCATTTGTTTATGTCTTCCTCTATCTCTTTTTTCAATGTCCTGTAGTTTTCTGAGTAGATGTCCTTTACATCTTTAGTTAGGTTTATTCCTAGGGATCTTAATTTTTTTGGTGTGATAATAAATGGGATTGCTTTTTTTAGTTTCTCTTTCTGTAAGTTCACTATTGGAGTATAGAAATGCCATAGATTTCTTGGCGTTAATTTTGTATCCTGCTACATTGCCGTATTCATTTATCAAGTCTAATAGTTTTTTGACGGAGTCTTTAGGGTTTCTTATGTACAATATCATGTCATCTGCGACTAAGGACAGTTTTACTTCTTCTCCAATTTGGATGCCTTTTATTTCTTCTTCTAGTCTAATTGCAATGGGTCATACTTCCAGTACTATGTCGAACAGGAGTGGTGAGAGTGGGCATCCCTGTCTTGTGCCTGTTCTTAAGGGAAATGGTTTTAGTTTTTGACCGTTGAGTATGATGTTGCCTGTGGGTTTGTCATATATGGCTTTTATTATGTTGAGGTATGATCCTTCTATTCCTACCTTGCTGAGAGTTTTTATCAAAAAAGGGTGTTGGATTTTGTCAAATGCTTTTTCTGAATCAATTGATATGGCCATGTGGTTTTTTTTCTCTCAGTGTGTTTATGTGATGTATCACGTTTATTGATTTGAGGATATTGTACCAACTCGCATCCCTGGGATAAATCCTACTTGGTCATGGTGTATGATCGTTGTATGTACTGCCGGATCCAAATTGCTAAGATTTTGTTGAGGATTTTGGCATCTATGTTCATGAGGGATATTGGCCTGTAATTCTCTTTCATTGTGTTGTCTCTATCTGGTTTTGTTATTACAGTGATGCTGGCTTCATACAATGAGCTTGGAAGTGTTCCTTCCTTTTGGATTTTTTGTAGTAATCTGAGGAGGATAGGTTTTAGTTCTTCCTTGAATGTTTGGTAAACCTCCCCTGTGAAGCTGTCTGGTCCTGGGCTTTTGTTTGCTGGGAGCTTTTTGATGACTGCTTCAATTTCTTCCATAGTTATTGCCCTGTTGAGATTTTTAGATTCTTCCTGATTGAGTTTTGGAAGGTTGTATTTTTCTAGGACTATGTCCATTTCCTCCAGGTTGTCTATTTTGTTGGAGTAGAGTTGTTCATAGTATTTTTTAACAGTAATTTGTATTTCTGTGGGGTCTGTTGTTATTTCACTTCTATCATTTCTGATGTTCTTTATTTGGGTCCTCTCTCTTTGCTTCCTTGTGAGCCTGGCTAGAGGTTCATCCATCTTGTTTATCCTTTCCAAGAACCAGCTCTTCATTTCATTTATCCTATATATTGTTTTTTTGTTCTCTATGTCATTTATTTCTCTTCTGATCTTTATTATCTCTTTCCTTCTGCTCACTCTGGGATTTTCTTGTTGCTCTCTTTCTAATTCTTTGAGTTGTAGAATTAGATGATTTACTACCATTTTTCCTTGTTTTTTGAGGTAGGCCTGTAGAGCTATAAACTTCCCTCTCAGGACTGCTTTCATTGTGTCCCACAGGTTTTGTGTTGTGTTTTCATTGTCATTATTTTCCAGGAGGTTTTTAATTTCTTCTTTGATCTCATTGGTAACCCAATCATCATTTATTAACATGCTATTCAGCTTCCAAGTGTTTGAGTGTTTTGGATTGTATTTATTGTAGTTTATTTCTAATATTATGCCATTGTGGTCTGAGAATATGCTTGGTATGATTTCAATCTTCATAAATTTGTGGAGACTTTGCTTGTGACCCAATATGTGGTCTATTTTTGAAAATGTCTTACGGGTACTTGAGAAGAACGAATATTCTGCGGCTTTGGGGTGAAATGTTCAGAAGATGTCTATTACGTCCATCTGATCTAGTGAGTCATTTAGGATTGCTGTTTCTTTGCTAATATTTTGTCTAGAGGATTTATCCAGCGATGTCAGTGGTGTATTAAAGTCCCCTACTATGATTGTATTGTTGTCAATCACTCCCTTGATATCTTCCAGGAGTTTTGTTTATGTATTTGGGTGCTCCTACATTGGGTGCATATATGTTTATCAGGGTTTTATCCTCTTGTTGTATCGATCCCTTTTGTATTATAAAGTGGCCTTCCTTATCTCTTGTTATGGCCTTCACTTTGAGGTCTATTTTGTCTGATATAAGTATTGCTACCCTAGCTTTCTTTTCATTTCCATTTGCCTGAAAGATATTTTTCTATACCTTCACTTTCAGTCTCTGTGAGTCCTTTATTCTGAGTTGGGTCTCTTGTAGACAGCAAATATATGGGTCATGTTTTTTTTATCCATTCAGCCACTCAATGTCTTTTGATTGGAGCATTTAGTCCATTTATGTTCAAAGTTATTATTGAAAGGTACTTGCTTGTAGTCATTTCTATTTTTGTGCCTATGTTCTTTCTTACCTTTTTATTTCTTCTTTTTGCAGCATTCCCCTTAGCATTTCTTGCATTGCTGGCTTGGTGGTGATAAGTTCCCTTAGCCCCCCCCCCTTTTTTTTTGTGAAGCTTCTTATTGCCCCTTCAATTTTGAATGATAGCCTTGCTGGATAGAGTATTCTTGGATTTAATCCCTTGCTTTGCATCACTTTGTAGATTTCCGTTCATTCTTTTCTGGCATGATGTGTTTCTGTTGAGAAATCATTTGATGATCTAATGGGAGATCCCTTGTATGTAAGTTTCCATCTCTCTCTTGCAACCATTAATATTCTCTCTTTGTCCTGAACATTTGCCATGGTAATTATGATGTGTCCTGGTGTGGGTCTTTTTGTGTTCATCTTGCTTGGGACTCTCTGTGCTTGTGTGACTTTTTTCTTCCCCACCTCAGGGAAGTTTTCTAACATTATTTCTTCAAATAGGTTTTCTAATCCTTGTTCCTCTTCCTGTTCTGGCACCCCTATTATTCATATGTTGCTTTGTTTCACGTCCCATAGCTCCCTTAGGCTCTCCTCCTGTCTTTTAATTTTTTTCTCCAGTAGCAGTTCAGTTCGGGTGTGTTTTGCTTCCCTGTCTTCTAATTCGCTAATTCAGTCCTCCGCTTCTCCTAGAGTACTATTGAAACTTTCCATGGTGTTTTTTATTGCAGCGATATCACTCTTTATTTCTTCTTGATTCTTACATGTTATTGTTTTTTTCACCCATTTCATCTTGATTCTTACATAAGTTGTTGATTTTTTCCTCCATCAGGTTTATGAAGTGTATGACGCTTATTCTCAATTCTTATGATGACATATGGCATGCCTTTGTTTCACTTAGCTGCTTTTCTGGCGATTCCTCCTTTTCTTTCCTTTGGGGGTTTCTTTGTCTACCCATTTTTGGTCTCACCAACTGATCTAGATGTCGAGTCGTGCAGGGGCTGCTCCTTGGGTGGCAGTGGTTCCTTGGGCTGCAGTTGCTCCTCAAGTTGTCATGGTAGTGGCTGCTCCTCAGTTGGCAGCGGCCCCTCTGGTGGGTGCTGTTCGCAGCAGTGGTGTCTCCTCTGGCTGGTGGTGAGGCTGCTTGCACAGCTGCTGTTCCTTGGAAAGGGATGGGCTGATCAGGAGGCTGCTGCTCTTCAGGTGGGGGCAGGCTGAGTGCGGCTGCTGCTCCTTGGACAGGAGCAGGCTGTTCACGTGGCTTCTGCTCCTTTATGTTCACGGACTGCTCATGTCGCTGCTGCTCCTTGGATCGGGGCAGGCTGCAAGCTGCTGCTGTTCCTCAGATGGGGTGGGCTGCTCGTGAGGCTGCCGCTCTTTGGACAGGGGCAGGTTGCTTACAGGGCTACTGCTCCTCGTACCTGTGCGGGCTGCTCACACAGTTGCTGCTCCTCAGATGGGAGACGGGCTTCTTGCGTGGCTGCTGCTCCTCGGGTGGGAGTGAGCTGCACATGTGGCTGCTGCTCCTCAGATGGGTGACTGGCTGCTTGCATGGCTGCTGCTCCTCAGGCGGGAGTGAGCTGCACGTGTGGCTGCTGCTCTTCAGATGGGGGCGGGATGTTCACTCAGCTGCTGCTCATCGGACAGGTGCAGACTTCGTGTGGCTGCTGCTCCTTGGACCAGTGTAGGCTGCACAGGGCTGCTGCTCCTCGGATGTGGTCGGTCTGTCTGTTCGTGTGGCTGCTACTCCTTGGACAGGGGTAATCTGCTCAGGAGGCTGCTGCTCCTTGGTCCGGAGTGAGCTGCATGTGTGGTTGCTGCTCCTCATACAGGGGCTGTCTGCTCACAAGGCTGCTGCTCCTTGGACGGGGGATGGGCTGCTTGTGTGGCTGCTTCTTTTCAGGCGGGAGTGAGCTGCATGTGTGTCTGTTGCTCCTCAGTTGGGGGCAGGCCGCTCACCAAGCTGCTGCTGGTTGGACAGGTGCAGGCTGCATGAGTCTGCTGCTGCTAGGGCCAGTGTGGACTGGGCAGGGCTGCTGCTCCTCAGATGTGGGTGGTCTGCTCATGTGGCTCCTGCTCCTCAGACTGGGGGAGGCTGCTCGGGTGGCTACTGCTCCTTGAATGGGAGCAGGCTGCTCACAGTGATGTTGTTCCTCGTATGGGTATGGGCTGCTCACACTGCTGCTGCTCCTCGTATGGAGGCAGGCTGTTCGTGCAGCTGCTGCTCTTTGGATGGGGGCAGGCTCTGTGGGGCTGCCGCTCCTCAATTGTGGGCAGGCTGCTCATGTGGCTGCTGCTCCTCAGACGGAGCAGGCTGCTCACATGGTTGCTGCTCCTCGAACAAGGGAGCGGGCCGCTCACACAGCTGACAGCTGCTGCTCCTTGAATAGGGGCAGGCCATGTGAGGCTTCTGCTTTTAGGCCTGGGACAGGCTGCTCGTGTGGCTGCTGCTCCTTGGACAGGAGTGGGCTGCTCATGTGGTTGCAGTGCCCCGGGCTAAAGCGTTGGGCTGGTTGGAGGAGAGCATGCTTCAGAACTCACAGGAACCTGCGCCCAGGGTGGCTGGAAATTCAGTGACTGTGGGACCACAGCCGAGGTAGCAGGTCCCTGGCAGAGGTGGCTGTAGAGTCCAAGGAGTTACCTGAGGGCACCCTGGGTGGAGGTGAGGCTGTGCTCTCAGTCATATCAACTCTCCCCTTCGAAAAGGCGAGGCCTCTGAAGAAGAGCTGGCCTCCTGGTCCTGTTTGCAATGGTAGCAGAGGCTGCCCAGTTAGGCGAGCCTGGTTAGCCTGCCCCCCAAGGTCCTGCGGAGTCTAACTGTGTCTCATTCACACATGCCCACACACACACACACACACACACACACACACACACACACCACAAAACCACACACCACAGACAACCACACACTCCTCTTTTGCTCCCTCACTGCCACCTTCTTCCTGCCTCTGTAGCTGGGTCTAGGGTGTAATTGATCCGTTCGTGGATGGAGTTTCCTCTCCAGGTGTCTGGTTATGTGATTTGCTCTCTAGCACATTAGCCAGACAGGATAAAATTCACCTTAACAAGACATGACCCAAAGGGAACAAAACATGAATGTACTCACGACACTAATAACCCCAATATAAGTGACCGCCAGCACTGCGTGGTCTGGTCAGCCCTTCAGGCTGCCTCTTCTGGGCTAAGTCTTCCATGATTATGGAACCCAGATCTCAAATCCCCCAGTGCCAACAGTCCTGCGGATCTCCTTTGCACAGTCAGAGGCTGTGCCTGTCCCAAGTGACGTGGCTGGGTTCCACACGGTTTCCTACTGACCCTCTGGGCTCAGAGATCTGGCAACCTTTCCTGCCCAGATCCATGGTTTTTACCTTTCCAGGGTAAGCAGATTACCCCTGTCCAAGGAGTAGCAGCCACACGAACAGACAGACCGACCACATCCGAGGAGCAGCAGCCCTGTGCAGCCCACACTTTTACCTTTCTGGCTGCAAACTGTCTCACCAGCTGAGTCTCCTTCACTTATTCGAGGTGGATGTTATTCATTTCAACTACTCATTCTATTTGCTCTGGGACAAGCCTTGGGACACATCTTCCTATTCTGCCACCATCTTGTCTCTGTGTTTCACTCAGCCATTTTAATTGAGTAATAAATTTGCCATTTCTTCTAAAGAGATTTTTAGATAAGGTCTTAACTAATTAATGTCCTTTAATAATTTCTAAAATGTCATTTAAGATTTGAAGGCAATCTTGAAGTTAACGCCGGAGTTTGCTGCTTTGAACAACTACTTCAAAAGTGAAACCAAAAAACGGAAGGGACATCACCCAGAACCACAGGAACGCTGGCTGAGTGGAAGTCCTCCAACTAGGAGGAAAGAGAAATGCACACTGACACTCAGAGGAGGCGCAGTGCTGAAGTCAAATTCTGAGGTGCGGAGTGCACGGAGCGGGCTGGCGGTGGAGGGCGCGGTTGTTGTTTTCAATCGGGAGGGAGTCGCAGACTCTGAGCTCCAGATACAGGCGAGTCTTTGGGGACCCAGTCTCAAACGGGAGAAGCGGGACTGTCTGGCTTCAGTCAGAGCCAGTGCAGCTTTCTCTCCCAGCTTTGCAGCTGGTGCTGGGACTCAGAGAGGCAGAGCCCCTGGGGACAGGACTGAGAGCCGCCATAACTGCTCTCTCCGGCCCACCCTGTTGATCCTGTGCGACCACCCTGCCCAAGCCCTGCACAGAGGCATTTGCCGGATAGCCTCAGGCAAAGGCTAGATTAGCACCTCCCTAGAGGACAGAAGTTCTCTCACTGCTGACACAGCTGATTCTCATAACCACTTGGCCTGGAGGTCAAACCCTCCCTGGGATTAGCTACAACAATCAAGATTTAATTATAAGACTGCGAACAAAGACCACTAGGGGGTGCACCAAGGAAGCATAACAAAATGTGGAGACAAAGAAACAGGACAAAATTGTCAAAGGAAGATATAGAGTTCAGAACCACACTTTTAAGGTCTCTCAAGAACTGTTTAGAAGCTGCCGATAAACTTAATGAGCTCTACACGAAAACTAATAAGACCCTCGATCTTATATTGGGGAACCAACTAGAAATTAAGCATACACGGACTGAAATAACGAATATTATACAGACGCCCGACAGCAGACCAGAGGAGCGCAAGAATCAAGTCAATGATTTGAAATGCGAGGAAGCAAAAAACATCCAACCAGAAAAGCAAAATGAAAAAAGAATCCAAAAATGCGAGGATAGTGTAAGGAGCCTCTGGGACAGCTTCAAGCGTACCAACATCAGAATTATAGGGGTGCCAGAAGATGAGAGAGAGCAAGATATTGAAAACCTATTTGAAGAAATAATGACAGAAAACTTCCCCCACCTGGTGAAAGAAATGGACTTACAGGTCCAAGAAGCGCGGAGAACCCCAAACAAAAGGAATCCAAAGAGGACCACACCAAGACACATCATAATTAAAATGCCAAGAGCAAAAGATAAAGAGAGAATCTTAAAAACAGCAAGAGAAAGAAACTCAGTTACCTACAAGGGAATACCCATACGACTGTCAGCTGATTTCTCAACAGAAACTTTGCAGGCCAGAAGGGAGTGGCAAGAAATATTCAAAGTGATGAATACCAAGAACCTACAACCAAGATTACTTTATCCAGCAAAGCTATCATTCAGAATTGAAGGTCAGATAAAGAGCTTCACAGATAAGGAAAAGCTAAAGGAGTTCATCACCACCAAACCAGGATTATATGAAATGCTGAAAGGTATCCTTTAAGAAGAGGAAGAGGAAGAAAAAGGTAAAGATACAAATTATGAACAACAAATATGCATCTATCAACAAGTGAATCTAAGAATCAAGTGAATAAATAATCTGATGAACAGAATGAACTGTTGATTATAATAGAATCAGGGACATAGAAAGGGAATGGACTGACTATTCTTGGGGGGGAAAGGGGTGTGGGAGATGTGGGAAGAGACTGGACAAAAATCATGCACCTATGGATGAGGACAGTGGGTGGGGAGTGAGGCCGGAGGGTGGGGCGGGAACTGGGAGGAGGGGAGTTATGGGGGGGAAAAAAAGAGGAACAAATGTAATAATCTGAACAATAAAGATTTAATTAAAAAAAAAAGATTTTAAGGCAATCTTTTTTTATTTCTACTTTTTAAGGCCTAATACATTGACTGTTAATTACAGTTCCTAAATATTTGAAGGGTGTTTCCCTCTGTATTTTCCCTCAGAGCAATCTCTAAGCCACATTTAGGGAGTTTCTTTTAAAAACTTTTACTTTCTTTTAAATAGAGCAACAAACTTGGTTGCTTTCCAGAAAAACCAGTAGGAGAGAAGTATGCTGGCCAATACTGTAATGCATACATTTCAAGTATAAGTAACTCTCTTTCACTTATGGTTTCTCATTAATGGTAAGATTTAATGCTTGATTAATAATTTTTAGTTTACTTTGTAAATAGTAGTGGTAGAGATTTTAAAATTTCTCCGTTTTATTAAGCTTAAAATTTACTTTTAAACAGCATTCTTTTTGTGTAGTGCTCATTTGCATATGTATGCAAATTTTACTTTGGATTTTGTTAGCCTTTTTAAATTGATAAAAGTAGTGGTCTAGCCTTTGTTTAAACTTCCCTGAGATTTTATGACCCTTTTACAACTCTTGCAAATAGTTAACTTTAGAATTCATTTCTCTCTTTCAAAATTTCTTTTTTCCTTCTCATCACATACATAACCTTCACAAATTTCATACTTTCAAATTAGCCTTCAAACCTTCTTTCTATGCCTTTCAAAAATGCATAACCATGCCTTAGACCTCCTATTAAGTATTTCTATTCTAATATTCTTTCTTTCTGTCATTAACTTGTATATACCTTCAGTCATTTGTGTAGCTCTTTTCCCTCCTTTTCCTTTAAAATGTATGTCCTGCCTTTTATGATTAAAACTATACAATATTTAAACCTTAATTTCCCAATGATAATTAAAAGTAAACAGCCAGTGTTTCTTAGATTGACATATATCAACACACTTTCTGTAATTATTTTAAAAGACATCAATTAAATTTAAACTCGTCTTCATAATAAAATTTGATTCAAACCATAGAATTAATCCTCATTTTTGATCAGGCCAATTAAATATTATATCCTAGGTTGAAATTTTTACCACACATAGTACACATAAGGACTATAAGAATTATTTTCTCAAAAATAAATATTTATACTTTATGCATTTTGTTGTTATAACCATATAATTTCTCCCAACTTAATTTTAACTTTAAACTCTTAGAAGCCTCAAATTTTAGGTGGCAAGTTAAATACTTAGCATTTCTCAGATTAGTAATATATTTATATTTTTAAGGCTATATTTCAAATAAAATACAAGACATATTGTATTAATAGATTCAAATCTATCCTGTAGATTTTTCATATGAGGCAAACTCAGATTAACATTTCAGTATTTTGTCATTTTAAAATACCTAGATATTTAATAATTTTTATTATTTAATTCAGCAAACTTTTAAATTACCAAACGCTTTGGAAAATTATGGTTAGGCATATGAGGCTGGTGAAAAAGGCAGGGGGAGGAGAGAGCAGGCCTGGCCTAGCCACTTGGATTTTAAAACTGCCACATCCTTCCTCAGAGATAACATTTAAGGTTATGGCTGAGGCTTCTCTGCTCTTACAGGGAGATAGGTGACTGGCCTTTTCCTCTAACAGAGAGTGCAGTCAGTCTCCTCTTGAATGACTCGACTTTCATTATTAGTATATTTATAATTATTACTGAAAAGCTTTATTACAAATCCTTCATTTTAGTTACATCTATTTATTTATGTTTTAACAATTTTGAGATTTTAAAGCCAATTATTATTATCCAAAAAAAATTCTTTGGCAAATTCTGTAACAGAGATAACTTATTGACTTTCAGTGGCTTTAATGTTAAAGTATTATTTTATTTTATTTTTTATTTTATTTTATAAAAACAGCAGTGTCCCCGAGATCTAGGAGGCAACTTTGGAATGCGGTACATTATTATTCAAGAATTACCCATTATTATGGAAACATTAATCCTATTGCTCAAACATAGCCTGTATATTTTCCTTATGTCATTTTCACCATCTTTTAAAGAAAAACAGTGCTGGGTTTATTCTATAGCACCCATGAAGAGATAGGGCTCAGGCCAAGAGGCCACCCAAAATTGGGCGGGGCGCACCTTCTCTTAAGCTAGCCTTTTTCTCTTCATAGGTACAGAAATCCCAGATGCATCCCTAAGTTGTGAGAAATGTCTCATCTGCCCAACTTTTAAATGATGGACTGGGAAATAAAAACATGGCAAAAATGAGACTTTTAATAACACTCTTAAGAATGGGCATCCATTTTACAGGATCACCAAAAGTCCTAGTAATTAATGGGCTGGGGCCTTTTTTGTTACTTCCTTTTGTCTAGGGAATTATCCTAGAACCTGTGTTATCAGCCACGTGTGTCGTTTATATTCTTTCTCTTCATCCCCACATTCTGTTTGCTCTGGGGAAATTTAGTAATGGCCTGGTCATTTACTGTTTCTTTTCTATTAAATTAAATTAAAGGTATGCTTAATAGACTAGCAATAAACAAATTAAATCAAACAACAAAGACAAATGAAACAACAATCAACAAACAAGCACCCATAACAAATAGACAAGACTTAATATATCAGAATCCTTTTCAAGGATCTTTCAGATGTTTTACATTGCCTTTGACTTACAGCCAGGTGCAGCCCAGATCTTAGCCTGTTGTTCACAGATCTTATCATATTCTGCTCTCCATAGCATTGACTAGCGTCTAAAGTTGTTTTAGCCAAAATCTGCCTGTCCCAAGGTGTCATATGGTAATTTTCAGACAAAGCATTAAGGAGTCCTTTTGTAAAAGAACTGTTAGCCCCATTTTCTCTAGCTGTTCAGCCTTTCCACACTAGAGGCAGAGAATCTGGGGCCTTAGGTATTACAGACTTTTGATCCCCAACATGAAGTAGGCATAATGCAGTTCTAACAAGAGCCCACCTAGTTAAAGATGACAAGGGCACTCATTTTCCTTGAGCCTGATTTAAGACAGTATCTTTTGACACCTTAATTCCTTTATCCTTGAGCATGCAAGCTAAAAATTTACAATCATGTTTTTGCCTTTTACTTGAATTCTTCCTCATTATAACCTGGCTGAAATAAAAGATGTTCCCATCCACTTACAGTTCGTGACTCTGAAGCTAGCACAGGTTTTGTGCGCAGTGAATTTCTCTACCTTTTTGGTGATCTTCCAGCCTTTCCGGTGAATTTCTTTTTTTCTTCATTTTTCGCTCAGGCAAATCTTCTCCAGGTCCTTTTCAAGGCACCAAAATGTGAAGCCACATCCAGCAGCTAGGGTTCAGAATCTGAAGAAGAGACCATGCACAAATGAAAACACTAGACAATAAATATGAATTTAGAAGGCATGGAGGCTAGGCAGAAACTTCCCTCTAGACAAGAAGCTCCCTGAAGCCCTGGACCTCTCGGCTTTTATTCAATTTTAGATACACATCTTGCCCTCAATTAGGCAAGGCAATCTGGTAGCAGACAAACTATCTCAAAAGTCAGTAAATATTAGTAAAGATTTACTTTGAGACTATTAGGTCAGGAAATTGCTTTGAGGCACCACTATCTCGACGGAACAATTGGTGCATAGCTTTAGCCCTTGCTAAAGCACAAGCAAGGTTCATCAGCCTTCTGAGTTCCTTGTTCCACTTTCATGATGGTGTTTGACAGTGGATGGCTTCCGGCATGAATGTACTATATATTTTGGCTTTTTGGTTACCATAAGACTTACATAAAATATTATGTAAGTTTATTTTACACTAATAACAATTTAACTCAATCATATGTATCCTTGTACTCCCCCCTTTTATGCTTTTGATGTCACCATTTGCATATTTTAAATTGTGTATCCATTAACAAATTGTTGAAGTATAGTGATTTAAATTCTTTTATACTTTAATCCTTATACTAGGGCTAAGTAGTTATATCACCATACTACACTATTAGATTATTCTGAATCTGAGTATATGTTTTCTTTTACCATTGTGTTGTATATTTTCATGTGTATCCATGATACTAACAAGTATCCTTTTGTTTCAGCTTGAAGAACTTTCAGTAGCAGTTCTTGTAAGGCATGTTTAGTGGTGATAATTCCCTCAGCTTTTGTTAATTAGAGAAAGTATTTCACCTTCATTTCTGAAGGATAACTTGTCTTGGGAAAGTGTTTTTGGTTGGCCGTTTCTTTCCTTCAACACGAACATATCTCATTCTGCCCTGGCCTTCAATAACCCCAGAAATCCATTGGTGATTTTATGGGGATCCCTTTGTATGATAGATTTCTTCCTGTGTTTATAATTTTAATATTGGAACATATTATTTGGGATTAAAATTTTGGAGTTACCTATTAGCTTCATGAACTTGAATGTCCAAATCTCTCCCTATATTGGGAAGTTGTCAGACCTATTTCTAAAAAACAAACAAACAAACAAACAAAACCCTTTGGAAATGTTTAGTATATTTTTACGTTTATTTATTTATTTTTCAATTAGAGTTGACATTCAATACTAGTAGCCTGGTGCATGAAATTCGTGCACATTAAAAGGGAATTAATTGCCCTAACCAGTTTGGCTCAATGGATAGAGCATCGGCCTGTGGACTCAAGGGTCCCAGGTTTGAGTCCGGTCAAGGACATGTACCTTGGTTGCGGGCACATCCCCAGTAGGGAGTGTGCAGGAGGCAGCTGATCGATGTTTCTCCCTCATTGATGTTCTAACTCTCTATCCCTCTCCCTTCCGCTCTGTAAAAAATAAATAAAATATATTTTTTTAAAAGGGAATTAATTAGCAGAGATATTTTAATATTGCTATTTTCCCTTTCTCTATAATAGAAGTGTGAGAGATGAAAGGAAATTAGTAAAATGTATATGAAAATAATATATAAATTTATTAATAAATAAACAGTAACAAAATGATATAACAACAGAGGCATGATATAAAAATGACAAAAACATGATATGAAAACAACAAAAACATGATATAAAAACAACAGTGATGCAAACAATGACTGATAAAGTGATTCAACTTATTCTAATATCTCCCTGTACACCACATTAAGAGTGAAAACACATTCAGAGTGCTTGACTAATTTCCCTTGTGATGAAGTACTTAGAACTTTAACTGTAACATCACATGCTCTTCAAACTCGAGAGAAAGCAACATATAACTGACCATGTGCAAAAATGGTTCAGGTAGGAATATGCCTATTTTGTCTAGAGTTTGTCCTTGTGATTTATTAACAGTCATCACAAATGCTGGCATCACGGGAAACCATTGTCGAATCAATTTAAATGGGAGGCCAGTGTCAGATGGGGACAAATTAATTCTTGGAATCAGAACAGCCTCTCCCTCTGCAGATCCTGTTAATACTTCAGCTTCGATAATGTTAGGTCGTAATCTTTTGATAATAAATCTGGTACCATTACAAAGACACCATTTACTATTGAGATTTCTCAATGGCATGATGATTGCACCCACTTTCAATTTTAACTTATGACACGGCATCCCCGAAGGAGTAATACTATTAAGAAATTCGATGGGAAAATTTTCCTTTCAGCATCATCTGTGGAATCAATGGAATCATCACTCAAATATGTGTGAAAATCTCCATCGAGTATATCCAAATTTTCTGCATTTAATTTTTGAACATGCTCATTTTTTGGACAAAGAATTGCACATTTAGATATATTTTTAATATTATCTATAGCAGTGGTCCTCAACCTTGGCCACACATTAGAATCACCTGGGAATCTTTTTAAAATCCTTATTCCTGGGCCTCATCCTCCAGAAATTGTTTCTTTGTTATGGGGTGGGGCCACAACATTAGTAACAAAGAAACAATTAAAACTTTATTGTGGGGAGCCGCTACAGTGTTTTGGACAGGTTCAAGCCTTGGACTGATGAGAGGGCACAGTCCTCTCATTGCCACGTGCAAGTCCCAGTGTGGAAGGCAGGGCCCTCCCAGCATAATTATAGCCAACAGCTGTAGTTGTAAGCTTGAACCTATGTTCTGAACACATGGCCCCACGTGCCTGAGTGATGTAGGCTTGATAGAGTTCAGGTGCATGTAGTTGAGTAGGATTGAAACCCAGGAGAATGTTGTAAACACCTTACTTTGCCTCGTAACATCTGCTATAAAATAAAGGCATGGCGCTGTAGCCGGCTTGGCTCAGTGGATAGAGCGTCAGCCTTCAGACTGAAGGGTCCCAGGTTCAATTCCGGCCAAGGGCACATGCCTGGGTTTCGGGCTCGATTCCCAGTAGGGAGTGTGCAGGAGGCAGCCAATCAATGATTGTCTCTCATCATTGATGTTTCTATCTCTCCTTCTCCCTTCCTCTCTGAAATCAATAAAGAAATATATTTAAAAAATAAATAAAAAATAAAGGCATGGCTGTGGGCGTGGTTGCTGTCTCTCAGAGAAAGAGCGTCCCACAGAGACCCAGCTTTCATTCTCTTGTCTGTCTTTTCTAAGCCTTTCAGCCACCCCCACTCAGGTTCACCCCTGGCCGTGCTGGCGCGTGGCACACTTTAGAAAGATCTGCCTCCATGCTCCCAGGGTGGGTTTCTGCCTCAAACCCCACCCTTATAGGAAACAGCTCCAGGAAACAGCTTGGGGGCGGGCGCAGCAGTTGCCAAGACAACCCCTGCAGGACTGACTTCCTTCCACTTGGTCTCGGCGGTTCTTCTGGATGTGATGAACACTACCCATGGTTTTTATATAAGTAGATTATATTAGTTTCAGGTGTACAGCATAGTGGTTAGACATTTATATTACTTATGAGTGTTTCTTCCAATAAGTCTAGTATCCACTTGGCACCTGTAACTGCCAATTTGTACTTCTTAAGCCTTTCACCTTTCTTAACCATCCTACATGCCTCCCATCTGGCAACCATTTGTTTGTTCTCTGTATTTATGAGTTGGTTTCTATTTCGTTTGTTCATTTATCTTTGTTTTGTAGATTACACATGTAACTGAAATCATATATTTGTATTTTTCTATCTCTGTCTGACTCATTTTATTTAGCATAATACTCTCTAGGTCCACCCATGATGTCACAAATGGTTAAGATTTCATTCTTTTTATGGCCAAGTAATATTCCATTGTATATACAGTGGAGCCTTGACTTACGAGTGTCCCGACTAACGAGTTTTTTGAGATACGAGCTGACTCTCAGCCAATTTTTTGCTTTGAGTTGCGAGCTAAAATTCGGGCTACGAGCCAGCTTCAGATACCCCACTGCTAGTTGGCGCAGCGAATGTCACAGTGAATGCCACGTGTCTCACTCGTTCACTGTTGATTTGACATATGAGTAATTTGAGTTACGAGCTCCATCACAGAACGAATTAAACTCATAAGTCAAGGCCCCACTGTATGTACCACCTCTTCTTTATCCAATCCTCTATGAATGGACACTTAGATTGCTTCCATATCTTGTCTATTGTAAACAATGCTGCAGTGAACATAGGGATAAATATTTCTTTTCAAATTAGTATTTTGGATTTCTTCAGATAAATACCCAGAAGTGGGATTGCTGGGTCATATGGTAGTTCTATTTCTAAAATTTTGAGGAATCTCCATACTGTTTTCCGTAGTGGCTGCACTAATTTGAATCCCGTCAATAGTATACAAATGTTCTTTTTTTCTCCGTGGCCTCACCAGCCCTTGTTGTTTGTTGATTTATTGATGATAGCCATTCTGAGAGGTGTGAGGTGATATCTCATTGTGGTTTGAATGGGCATTTCTCTGATGATAAGTGACCTTTAACATCTTTTCATATGTCTATTGGCCATCTGTATGTCCTCTTAGTAGAAGTGTCTATTCAGGTCCTCTGCCTATTTTTCAATCGGATTGTTCATTTTGTTGGTGTTAAGTTGTATGACTTCTTTATACATATTGGATATTAACACCTTATTGGGTGTATCATTGGTGCTTTCTTCTCCCATCCAATAGGTTGTCCTTTTGTTTGTTCATCCCTTTGCTCTGCAAATACCATTTAGTTTTCTTTCTTTTTTTTTTTTTTTTAAAGAAAATCACATCTCTTTTAAATTCCTGACACTACTACAAATGTCACCCATTTTCTCCCCTTTTGTCCTCCTGCACCAAGATGCCACCTCACTCCAGGTCTTTACCACATTATTGTCTATGCCCATGGGCAATGCATACATGCATATATATTCTTTGGTTAATTTCTTATAGACTCCATCCTGAGATCTGTCAGTCTGTTCCATGTATCCATGCCTCTGGTCCTATTTTGTTCGTCTGTTTTGTTCATTAGATTACATATATAAGTGAAATCATGTGATATTTGTCTTTCTCTGGCTGGCTTATTTAGCTTAGCATAATAATCTCCAGGTCTATACATGCTGTCTCAAACAGTAAGAGTTTTTCTATCTTTACAGCGGCAAGGTATTCCATTGTCTAAATATACCACAGCTTTTGTCCCCACTCATCTACTGATGGGGCAATTGGGCTGTTTCCAGATCTTAGCTATTGTAATTAATGCTACCATGAACATAGGGGTGCACGTATATTTTCTGATTGGTGTTTCTTAGGATATATTCCCAGAAGTGGAATAGCTACATCAAATGGCAGTTCCTTTAAAAAAAAAACTTTGTTAATCTTCACCAGAGGATTTTTTTTCATTGATTTTTAGAGAGAGTGGAAGGGAGGGAGGAAGGAAAGGAGGGAGAGGGAGAGAGAAAGACAGAGAAAGAGAGAGAGAGAGAGAGAGAGATCCATGTGAGAGTTACACATTAATTGGTTGCCTCCCACATGCGGCCTGACTGGACTGGGTATCAAACATGCAACCCAGGTATGTAACCTTGATCGAGAATCGAACCAACCACTCTTCAGTGCGCTGGCTGATGCTCTAACCGCCAAGAAATACTGGCAGTTCCATTTTTAATTTTTTGAGGAAATACCATACTTGTATTCCACACTGACTGCATCAATCTGCATTCCCACCAGCAGTGCACGAGGGTTTCTTTTTCTCCACATCCTCACCAGCATTTGTTGATCTATTGATGGTAGCCATTTTGGCATTTGTGAAATGGTACCTCATTGTCATTTTAATTTGCATCTCTCTGTTGATTAGTGATGTTGAGCATTTTTTATATGTCTATTGGCCATCTATATGTCCTCTTTGGAGAAGTGTCTATTAAAGTCCTAGGCCCATTTTTTAACTGGATTGCTGGTCTTCCTAGTGTTTTGTTCTTTAGATATTTCAGAAATTAACCCCTTATCAGATATATCATTAGTCAATATGTTCTCCCGTACAATGTATTCCCTGTTCATTTTGTTGATGGTTTGTTTTAGTGTACAGAAACTTTTTAGTTTGATGTAGTCCCATTTGTTTATATTTTACTTTGTTTCCCTTGCCCTAGGAGATGTATTAGCAAAAAATATTGTTACATGAGAGGTCTGAGGTTTTACTGCCTGTTTTCTTCTAGGATTTTTTTTTATGATTTTGCCACTTACTTTTAAGTTTTTTAATTTATTCTTGTGTGTGATGTACGTTGGTGGTCTAGTTTCAATTTTTTTGCATGTATATGCCCAATTTTCCCAGCACCATTTATTGAAGAGACTGTCTTTACTCCATTAAATGCTCCTGTCTACTTTGTTAAATATTAATTGAACATAATGGCCTGAGTTGGTTTCTGAGCTCTCTGTTCAGTTCCCTTGATCCAAATGTTTTTTCTTATGCCAATACCAGGCTGTTTTGATTGCAATGGCTTTGTAGTATAATTTAGTTTTTATTTTTATTTTTTTATTGCCTAAAGTATTACAAAGGGTATTATATATGTGTCCTTTTTTCTCCCCCGCCCTTGACAGTCCCCTGGCCTCCCCTACCCCCCAGTGTCTTATGTCCATTGGTTATGCTTATATGCATGCATACAAGTCCTTCGGTTGATCTCTTACCCCCCTCCCTCCTGCCCCCCAACCATCCCCAGCCTTGGGATATATTGCTAGAAGTGGGATCACAGGGTCAAATGAGAGTTCCATTTTTAGTTTTCTGAGGAAACTCCATACTGTCTTCCATAGTGGCTGCACCAGTCTGCATTTCCGCCAGCACTGCACGAGTGTTCCTTTTTCTCCACATCCTCTCCAGCACTTATCATTTGTTGATTTGTTGATGATAGCCAGTCTGACAGGTGTGAGATGGTACCTCATTGTTGTTTTGATTTGCATCTCTCGGATGATTAGTGACTTTGAGCATGTTTTCATATGTCTCTTGGCTTTCTGAATGTCCTCTTTTGAAAGGTGTCTATTTAGGTCCTTTGCCCATTTTTTGATTGGATTGATTATCTTCCTTTTGTTAAGTTGTATGAGTTCCCTATAAATTTTGGAGATTGGACCCTTATCAGATATGACATTGGCAAATATGTTTTCCCATGCAGTGGGCTTTTTTGTTGTTATGTTGATGGTTTCTTTTGCTGTGCAGAAGCTTTTTATTTTGATGTAGTCCCATTTGTTCATTTTTTCTTTAGTTTCAAGTGCCCTAGGAGCTGACTCAGTGAAGAAATTGCTTCGGCATATGTCTGAGATTTTGTTGCTTTTGGATTCCTCTAGAATTTTTATGGTTTCCTGTCATACATTTAAGTCCTTTATCCATTTTGAGGTGTTTTTTTTTGTGTGTGTATGGTGTAAGTTGGTGGTCTAGTTTCATTTTCTTGCATATATCTGTCCAATTTTCCCAACACCATTTCTTGAAGAGACTATCTTGGCTCCATTGTATGTTCTTGCCTCCTTTGTCAAATATTAATTGAGCATATTGGTTCGGGCCGATTTCTGGGCTCTCTATTCTATTCCATTGATCTATATGCCCGTTCTTGTGCCTGTACCAGGCAGTTTTGAGAACAGTGGCTTTGTAATACAGTTTGATATCTGGTATTGAGATCCCACCTACTTTGTTCATTCTCAGGATTGCTGCAGCTATTCGCGTTCTTTTTTTATTCCAGATGATTTTTGGAGAGTTCGTTCTAGATCTGTGAAGTATGCCCTTGGTATTTTAACGGGAAGTGCGTTGAATTTATAGACTGCTTTGGGTAGTATGGACATTTTAATGATGTTGATTCTACCAATCCACGAACACGGTATGTTCTTCCATCTGTTTATGTCTTCCTCTATACCTTTTTTCAACATCCTGTAGTTTTCTGAGTAGAGGTCTTTTACCTCTTTAGTTAAGTTTATTCCTAGGTAGCTTAATTTTTTGGTGTGATGGTAATTGAGATTGTTTTTATAATCTCTCTTTCTGGAAGTTCACTATTGGTGTATAGAAATGCCTCAGATTTCTTGGGGTTAATTTTGTATCCTGCTACATTGCCAAATTCATGTGTTAATCTAGTAGCTTTCTGATGTAATCTCTAGGATTTTGTATGTATAATATCATGTCGTCTGCAAATAAGGACAGTTTTACTTCCTCTTTTCCAATTTGGATGCCTTTTATTTCTTCTTCTTGTCTAATTGCAATGGCTAACACTTCCAGTACTATGTTGAACAGGAGTGGAGAGAGTGGGCATCCCTGTCTTGTTCCTGTTCTTAGGGGAAATGGTGTTAGTTTTTGTCCATTGAGTATGATGTTGGCTGTGGGCCTGTCATATATGGCTTTTATTTTGTTGAGGTATGATCCTTCTACTCCCGCCTTGCTGAGAGTTTTTATCAAAAATGGGTGTTGGATTTTGTCAAATGCTTTTTCTGTATCAATTGATATGACCATGTGTTTTTTTCTTTCGATTTGTTTATGTGATGTATCATGCTTATTGATTTGTAGATATTGTACCATCCTTGCATCCCTGGGATAAATCCTACTTGGTCATGGTGTATGATCTTTCTGATGTAGTTCTGGATCCGATCTGCTAAGATTTTGTTGAGGTTTTTGGCATCTATGTTCATGAGGGATATTGGCCTGTAATTCTCTTTCATTGTGTTGTCTTTACCTGGCTTTGGTATTAGCGTGATGCTGGCTTCAAAGAATGAGCTTGGAAGTGTTCCTTCCTCTTGGATTTTTTGTAGTAGTCTGAGGAGGATAGGTTTTAGTTCTTCCTTGAATGTTTGGTAAAACTCCCCTGTGAAGCCATCTGGTCCTGGGCTTTTGTTTGCTAGGAGCTTTTTAGTGACTGCTTCAATTTCTTCCATAGTTATTCGCCTACTAACATTTTTAAGTTCTTCCTGATTGAGTTTTGGAATGTTTTATTTTTCTAGGAATTTGTCCATTTCCTCCAGGTTGTCTAGTTTGTTGGAGTAGAGCTGTCTATAGTATTTTTTAACAATCATTTGTATTTCTGTGGGGTCTGTTGTTATTTCGCCTCTACCAATTTGGGGAGACTTTGCTTGTGACCCAACATGTGGTCTATTTTTGAATCTGTCCCATGAGCACTTGAGTAGAATGTATATTCCGCGGCTTTGGGGTGAAGTGTTCTGAAGATGTCTATTAAGTCCATCTGATCTAGTGAGTCATTTAGGATTTCTGTTTCCTTGCTGATTGTCTAGCAGACTTATCCAGTGCTGTCAGTGGTGTATTAAAGTCTTCTACTATGATTGTATTGTTGTTGATATCTCCTTTGATACCTTCCAGGAGTGTTTTTTTTTATGAATTTGGGTGCTCCTGCATTTGGTACATATATGTTTACCAGGGTTATATATTCTTGTTGTATTGATCCCTTCAGTATTATGAAGTGGCCTTCCTTATCTCTGGTTATGGCCTTCACTTTGAGGTCTATTTTGTCCAATATAAGTATTGCTACCCCAGCTTTCTTTTCCTTTCCATTTGCCTGAAATATATTTTTCCATTCTTTCACTTTCAGTCTGTGTGAGTCCCTTCTAATGAGGTGGGTCTCTTGTAGACAGCAGATATATGGGTCATGTTTTTTTATCCATTCAGCCTCTCGATGTCTTTTGGTTGGAGCATTTAGTCCGTTTACGTTTAAAGGTATTATTGAAAGGTACTTGTTTGTAGCCATTTCTTTTTTTGTGTGGATGATTTCATTATGAACTTTTTATTTCTTCTTTTTACACCAGTCACTTTAGCATTTCTTGCATTGCTGGCTGGGTGGTGATAAACTCCCTTAGCCTTTTTTTGTCTGTGAAGCTTCTTATTTCCCCTTCAATTTTGAATGATAGCCTTGCTGGATAGAGTATCCTTGGATTCAGTCCTTTGCTTTGCATCACTTTGTAAATTTCTGTCCATTCTTTTCTTGCCTGATGTGTTTCCGTTGAGAAATCATTTGATAACGTGATGGGGGATCCTTTGTATGTAACTTTCCGTCTCTCTCTTGCAGCCATTAACATTCTCTCTTTGTCCTGAACATTTGCCATGGTAATTATGATGTGTCTTGGTGTGGGTCTTTTCGGGTTCACCTTGTTTGGGACTCTCTGGGCTTGTGTGACTTTTTTCTTCCCCACCTCAGGGATGTTTTCTGATATTATTTCTTCGAATAGGTTTTCTAATCCTTGTTCATCTTTCTGTTGTTCTGGCACCCCTATTATTCATATGTTGTTTCATTACATGTTGTCCCATAGCTCCCTTAGGCTCTCCTCCTGTCTTTTAATTTTTTCCTCCAATTGCAGTACATTTTGGGTGTGTTTTGCTTCCTTGTCTTCTAATTCACTAAGTCGGTCCTCCGCTTCTCCTAGTCTACTATTGATACTTTCAATGTTTTTTTTTATTGCAGCTTTATTGCTCTTCATTTCTTCTTAGGTCTTACTTAAGTTGTTGATTTTTTCACCTGTTTCTTCTAGCTTCTTGCATGTGTTATTGATTTTTTCATGTGTTTCTTCTTGCTTCTTGCATAGGTAGTTGACTTTTTCATCTGTTTCTTCTTGCTTCTTGCAGAAGTTGTTGATTTTTTCCTCCATCCGGTTTATGCACTCTAGGACCCTTATTCTGAATTCTTTTTTTGTCATGTTGCATGCCTCTGTATCACTTAGCTGCTTCTTTGGCGAGTCCTCCTTTTCTTTCCTTTGAGGATTGCTTTGTCTACCCATGTTTGATCTCACTGACATATCTAGATGTTGAGTCATTCAGTGGCTGCTCCCTGGGTGGCAGTGACTCCTTGGTCTGTAGTTGCTCTTCGGGCGGTTGCGGTAGCAGCTGCTCTTCAGTTGGCAGCAGCTCCTCTGGTGGGTGCTGTTCACAGCTGTGGTGGCTCTTCTGGCTGGTGGGGGGAGGCTTCACATACAGCTGCTGTTCCTCAGACAGAGGGTGTGGTGCTCAGGAGGCTGCTGATACTTGGATCTGCTGTGTTGATTTAAAGGCACAACATACAACACAACAAGGCACCACGTACCAGGCACTAAACACAAATATATTCACGATATTAATAACCCCAAATTAAGGTGACCACCCGAATTAAGAGAATTAGGGGATAAGGAAGAAAGAAGAGAAAAAGATAAAAGTCAAAAAAAGAAAAGAAAAGAAAATTAGGGGAGGAAAGAAGTGCAAAAACGAAATTGTGAAAAAGGAGGTGGAAAGAAAAAAAAAGAAAAAGAGAAGAAGAAAAAAGAGCAAAAAGTGAGAATGAAGTAGAAGAGGGGAAGAGACTATGTATATGAGGAGAAAACTGCTATAGAACCGCCACTAATCCCAACAAATTCCAGCAACAGCTCCCTGGAGATGAATGCAAACTGGAAACAACCAATAATATCAAGAGAGGCAAGGGAAAACAGAAGCACAAAAATATCCGGGGGGGGGGCGGGTTGGAGGGAGGGGAAAAACCAGAGAAAAAAATAAAAAGAAAAAGCAAAACAGCCTCACAACCAGTCCTAAAACACACACACACACACACACACACACACACACACACACACAAACACACACACACACACAAACAAACAAACAAACAGCAACAGCAACAAAAAAAACCCAATATACTCAACAATCAAGCAAACAGCAACAAAACAATAGAAAGATAAAAGAAGAAGAAAAAATTTTGGATAGTGAAGAAAGATAAGGGATATGTGTACAAGGATTTAGAGCAGTGGATTGGAAATAGGATATATAAGTAGGGTGAAATTTTGCCCCGAGGTAAACATTGGGAATAGGGAAAATCTAAAGCAGGAATAGGGTAAGAGAAACAGGAGAACAAAAGGGGAAACGTGAGGGAGAGGGTTTTAGCATGGAGGTAAAATTGAGTTAGGGAAAATTGATGCTAAAGAAACGATGAAAATAGAATGGAGAACACTAATCCCAAAATAAAATAAAGAGAAAATAAAATGGCACTTTAAAAAATGGTAAAATGGTAGCAGTAATAATACTGGTTAAAAATAAAAATATAGTAATTAAAAGGGTAAAATCAGGTGATGGAAAAAGAAGAAAAAAATTGGTTTCTTAGTTAAAAGGTGAAAAAAGAAAAAAAAAATTTGCAGTAGTAAAGGTCCTTCGGTTCTTCTACTCATCAGTCTGTCTCGCCTTAGTCCTGCCAGGTATTCAGGCGAGTGTTGAATTTCCCTGCCATACACTGTTCCTCCGTGTCATAAACCACAGTCCTGATTTTAAAGCAGGCCGTATTTGTGTCCCAGACTGCCTTAATTTGTGTTTAGCTAAGAGTCAGTTTGTGGCTCAGCCTCTGGGTGGCAGTGTTTTTGGGTTGGCCTCTGAGACTATAGGGCCTCTCTGTCCAGTAGCTTGGGTTTATCATCTCTATTGCACCTAAAACTGGTCTGGGGAGGTCCACTGCCCAGAGCTGGTTCCATAATCGTTACCCGCTCTGTGTTGTTGCTGGGATTGAAAATCCCTCTATAGGCCAGACCCTGTTAACTCCCAGGGACTAATCAGATTATTTTAATCCTTCATCTCGTTCAGGGTGGAATATGGGTGTGGCTGTGCTCCTTGCCTGGGGGCTAGGTGGAGGAGTCCCATCCTCCAGAGAGAATGGCTGCCCCGATCCTGGGCCCAGGGGTGTCTCAGCACTCAATTCGCTGGCACCTCTCCGAGCCCCCCCCCCCCCCCCCCCGTCAGCCTCTCCCCAGATTCCACTCGTCCGCACCTTCGCCCTCTCTTCAGCACAGGTGAGTGTCTGTATACGAAATGTCTTATGAACAGGATTCAGTGAAACAAACAAAGAAACAAACAAACGCAGGCTGCAGAAACAGGGAAGGCTGAGTCTCTGTAAGCTCTTCTCTTACTGGCACTGCATGCTCTGGTCAGCTCTTCAGGCTGCCCCCTTTAGGCTCAGTCCTCCGTGATCAAAGAACCCAGATCTCAAATCCCCTGGTGCCTGTTCCAAGGGACAGCTGTCTGCCACGCGATCTCCCTCCGACCCTCTGGGCTCAGAGGTCTGGCAAACTTTCCTGCCCAGATCCCTGGTTCTTTTGCCTTTCCAGGGGAGTTCTGCCCTTCCCAGCTGCAAACCATCTCACCAGCTGAGTAATTTTGCCAATTCGGGGTGGGTGTTATTAGTTTCAGCTGCTTACTCCATTTGCTCCGGGACACGACCTGGGACTCGTCTGCCTATATCGCCGCCATCTTTGGACTCCTCTCTTTGTAGTATAATTTGATATTTGATATTGTAACCGCTCCAACTTTGTTTTTCTTTTTCAAGATTGCTGTGGCTATTCAGGGACTTTTTTGGTTCCATATACATTTTTGGATATTTGTCCTAGATCTGTGAGATTTACTGTAGGTGTTTTAATAGGGATTCCATTGAATGTATAGATTGCTTTGGGTAGTATGGACATTTTAATGATGTTAATTATACCAATCCATGAACACAGTATATGCTTCCACTTGTTTGCATCTTCCTCTATTTTTTAAAAAATGTCTTATAGTTTTCTGAATACAGGTTTTTTACCTCCTTGGTTAAGTTTATTCCTAGGTACCTTATTTTTTGTTTGCTATGGTAAATGGCAACTTAGTTTCTCATTCTGAGAGTTCATTATTAGTGTATAAAAATGCCATCACTCTTCTGGATATTAATTTTGTCCAATCAATTTAATAAATATTAAAAAATAAAATAAAAACTATATCCTGCTCCTCTGCAGAATTCTTTTAATAAATCTAGTAGTTTTATGGTGGAAACTTTAGTGTTTTTTATATATAATAGCATATCACCTGCAAATGATAACAGTTTTACTGCCTCATTTCCAATTTGGATGCCTTTTATTTCTTCTTCTTGTTGTTTGATTGCTGTAGCTAGGACTTCCAGTACTATGTTGAATAGGAGTAGCGAAAGTGGACATTCCTGTCTTGTCCCTTAAGATCTTAAGGGGAAAAGACTTTTAGTTTTCCCCCATTGAGTATGATGTTGGCTGTGAGTTTGTCATATATGGTCTTTATTATGTTGAGATATGTTCCCTCTATTCCCACTTTGCTGAGAGTTTTTATCTAAATAGGTACTGGATTACATCAAATGATTTTTCTGTGTCTATTGATATGACTATGTATTTCTTTATCTTTCATTTTGTTTATGTGATGTATCACACTTATTGATTTGAGAATATTGTACCAAGAATTAATCCAACTTATCATGGTGTATGATGATTTTAATGTATTGCCAGATCTGATTTGCTAATATTTTGTTGAGGATTTTCACATCTGTGTACATCAGGGTTATCAGCTTATAATTTTCATTCTGTGCAGTGTTTTTATTTGGTTTGGGAATTGGGATAATCCTGGCCTCATAAAAAGAGCTTGGAAGTATTTCTTACTCTTGAATTTGGGGAAGTAGATTGATGAGGACAGGTGTTAGTTATTTAAATGTTTTGAAAATTTCGCCTGTGAATCCATCTAGTCCAGGACTTTTATTTGCTGAGAGTATTTTCATTACTGTTCCAATTTCATTCTTTCGTGTGTGTGTGTGTGTGTGTGTGTGTGTGTGTGAATCCTCTCACCAGAGGATTTTTTTCCATTGATTTTTAGAGAGAGTGCAAGGGAGGGAGAGAGAAACATCAATGTGAGAGAGACACATTAATTGGTTGCCTCCCACAGGGATCCAACCAAGGCTGGGCATCGAGCCTGCAACCAAGGTACATGCCCTTGACCGGAATCAAACCCCTTCAGCTCTATCCACTGAGCCAAAGTGGCTAGGGCTGTTCCAATATCTTTAGTTGTTGTTGGTATGTTCATGTTTTCTGATTCTTCCTGATTTAGTATTGGAACATTATATATTTATAGGAATTTGTCCATTTCACCCAGGTTGTCCAATGTGTTGGCGTATAGTTGTTCATAGTATTTTCTTACAATCCTTCGTATTTCTGTGATTTCAGTTGGTACTTTGCCTCTCTCATTTCTGATTTTATTTATTTGGGTCTTCTCTCTTTGTTTTTTGATGTGTCTGGCTTAAGGTTCATTAATCTTGTTTATCTTTTCAGAGAACCAGCTCTTGATTTCATTGATTTTTTGGGGGTCTCTATGTCATTTTTCCCCACTTTGGTATTTCTTATTTTCTTTCATTTACTTACTCTGGGCTTTTCTTGTTGTTCTTTTTCTAGTTCTTTTAGTTCTTGGGTTAGATGGTATCTTAGAGATTTTTCTTGCTTCTTGAGTTAGGCTTGTAAATGCTATGAACTTCCCTCTCAGGTCTTGTTTTGCTGTGTCCCACAGATTTGGGGTTGTTGTGTGTTCATTTTCATTTGCTTACAGGAAGTTTTTTTTTAAATTTTTTCCTTCATCTCATTGGTAACCCATTCATTGTTTAATAACCTACTATTTAGCCTCCACATGTTTCAATGTTTTTGAGGGTTTCTTTTTATTATTGTTGATTTCTAGTTTCATGCCATTGTAATTTCAGAAGATGCTTGATATGATTTCAATCCACTTGAATTTGTTAAGAATTATTTTGTGTCATAACATGTGGTCTATCTTTGAGAATGTTTCATGTACACTTGAGAAAAAGGTTTATTTGCAGCTTTGGGATGAAAATATTAATTAAATCCATCTGATCTAGTATGTCATTTAAGGTTACTCTTTTTTTATTGTTTAAAGTATTACAAATAGTAGTACACATGTCTCCTCTTTTTTCCCATTGACCTTCCCCCAGCCTCCCCTACCCCCCGGCACATACCCTCACCCCACCCTACCCCCAGTGTCTTGTGTCCATTGTTTATGCTTATATGCATGTATACAAGTCCTTCAGTTGATCTCTTACCTCTACCCACCCCAACACTCCCTAGCTTTCCCACTGGAATTTGACAGTCTGTTCGATGCTTCTCTGCCTCTGTATCTATCTTTTTGTTCATCAGGTTATAATGGTCTTTATTATTCATAAATGAGTGAGATTAGGTGGTGTTTTTCTTTCACTTCCTGGCTTACTTCACTTAGCATAATGTTCTCCAGTTCCATCCATGCTGTGGCAAATGGTAAAAATTTCTTCTTTTTTATAGTAGCATAGTATTCCATTGTGTAGATCAGTGGTTCTCAACCTTCCTAATGCTGCGACGCTTTAATACAGTTCCTCATGTTGTGGTGACCCCCAACCATAAAATTATTTTCGTTGCTACTTCGAAACTGTGATTTTGCTACTGTTATGAATCATAATGTAAATATCTGATATACAGGATGTATTTTCATTGTTACAAATTGAACATAATTAAAGCATAGTGATTAATCACAAAACAATATGTAATTATATATGTGTTTTCCAATGGTCTTAAGCCACCCCTGTGAAAGGGTCATTCAACCCCCAAAGGGGTCATGAGCCACACGTTGAGAACCGCTGGTGTAGATGTATAATAGTTTTCTAATCCACTCATCTGTTGATGAGCATTTAGGCTGTTATCAAATCTTGGCTATTGTAAACTGTGCTGCTATGAACACAGGGTGCATATATCCTTTCTGATTGGTGTTTCTTTTTTCTTGGGATATATTCCTAGAAGTGGTATTACTGGGTTAAAAAAAATTTTAATTTTTGAGGAAACTACATACTGTTTTCCACAATGGCTGCACCAGTCTGCATTCCCACCAGCAGTGAAGGAGGGTTCCTTTTTCTCTGCATCCTCTCCAGCATTTGTCATTTGTTGATTTGTTGACGATAGCCATTGTGACATGTGTGAGGTGGTACCTCATTGTTGTTTTGATTTTTATCTCTCAGCTGATTAGTGACTTTGAGCATGTTTTCATGTGTCTCTTGGCTTTCTGAGTGTTCTCTTTCGAAAAGATTCTATTTGGGTCCTTTGCCCATTTTCTGATTGGATTGTTTATTTTCCATTTGTTGAGTTGTATGAGTTCCCTGTAAATGTTGGAGATTAAACCCTTATCAGAGATAACATTGGCAAATATGTTCTCGAATGCAGTGGGCTTTCTTGTTGTTTTGTTGATGGTTTCTTTTGCTTTGAAGAAGCTTTTTATTTTAATGTAGTCCCATTTGTTTATTTTCTCCTTCTTCTCTCTTGCCCTAGGATCTGTGTCTGTAAAGATATTGCTACAACATATGTCTGCAATTTTACTGCCTATGGAGTCTTGTAGGATTTTTATGGTTTCCCATCTTACAGTCAAGTTCTTTATCCATTTTGAGTTTGTTTTTGTGTATGGTGTAAGTTGGTGATCTACTTTCATTTTTTTTGCATGTATCTGACCAAATTTCCCAGCACCATTTATTAAAGAAGCTGTTTTGACTCCATTGTATGCTCTTGCTTCCTTTGTCGAATATTAATTGAATATAATGGCTTGGGTCAATATCTGGGTCCTGTATTCTGTTCCATTGGTCTTGCTGTCCCTTTTATGGCCTTTGTTTTGGAGTCTATTTTGTGAGATATAAGTATTACCACCCCAGATTTTTGTTTGTTTGTTGCATATGCATGGAAAAATTGTTACCATCCTTTCACTTTCATCCTATGTGAATCTTTTTAAAATATATTTTATTGATTTCTTACAGAGAGGAAGGGAGAGGGATAGAGAGTTAGAAACATTGATGAGAGAGAAACATTGATCATCTGCCTCTTGCACACCTCTTACTGGGAATGTGCCCGCAACCAATGTACATGCCCTTGACCAGAATCAAACCTGTGACCCTTCAGTATGCAGGCTGATGCTCTATCCACTGAGCCAAACTGGTTAGGGTCCTATGTGAATCTTTTGTCCTAAGGTAGGTCTCTTGTAGGCAGCATACATATGGGTCATGTTTTCTTATTCATTCAGCTACCCTATGTCTTTTTATTAATCCTCACCTGGGGTTATATTTTTCCTTCATGGATTTTTAGAGATGGAGGAATGGAGAGAGGGAGAAAGAGAAACATTGATATGTGAGAGAAACCTCAATCAGTTGTTTCCAGTATGCACCTAGACCAGGGATCAAATCCACAGTCTAAGTATGTGCCCTGACTGGGAATCTAACCTGCAAACCACTTGGTGTATGGCAGGATGCTCCAATCAACTAAGCCACCTGGCCAGGGCTACATTATGTCTTTTGATTAGAGCATGTATTCCATTTACATTTGAGATTATTATTTATAGGTATTTATTGTCATTTTTATTCTTTATGCCTATGTTCCTCTCTCTATTTCTTCTTCTTACAGCAGTCCCTTTAACATTACTTGCAATGTTGGTTTGGTGGCAATAAACTCCTTTATCCTTTTTTGTCTGGGAAGACGTTTACTTCCCCATCATTTTTAAATGATAGACTTGCTGGATAGAGTGGTGTTGATTTCAGATCCTTGATTTTTCATTGCTTTGAATACTTCATGCCATTCCTTTTTGACCTAAAGTGTTTCTTTTGAGAAATCAGCTGACAGCCTTATGGGAACTCCCATTGTAGATAACTATCTCTCCCTTACTGCATTTAAGATTCTCTGTCTTTAACCTTGGCCATTTTTATTGTAATAACCTTGCATCATTTGTTGCCTGGGATGATGCAGTCTGAACCTCCAATGGACCGGCTCCCGGCACTCCAAGGCTGACAGAATCACCATTGATTCCCATTGACAGATGCTACACAGGTTCCCCTGCTTTTCTCTGTTGCTCTGGATTGGGGCTACCTACATGGTCCTGAGACCCCACACTCCCAAGAGGCAAGGGTTTTGCTGCTGCAATATCCCTCCAGCTTCCCAGCCATGCACATACACAAGGGTGATCACCCTCTCCCCATCTCCTTCTGTCATTCCTCTGTGTTCCCTGCTTTCATTATTTCAGATCAGCCACACTTCAACTGTTTTTTTCAAGCTGATTGCTCTGCAGTTTAGCTGCAAGACCTGTCCGGAGTTGGGAGCAAGTGAACAGAGCTTCAACTTACTCTGCAGCCATCTTGGAATCCTGCCCAAATTTTTAGTTTGCTGTAGTCCCATTTGTTTATATTTTCTTTTGTTTCCCTTGCCACAAGAGATATATTAGAAAAAATATTGCTAAGAGAAATATCAGAGAGGTTACTGCCTATGTTTTCCTCTATGAGTTTTACGGTTTTAAGTCTATAATACATTTTGAGTTTACTCTTACATATGGTGTAAGAAGGTGGTCTAGTTTCATATTTTTGCAACTATCTGTTCAATTTTCCAAACACCATTTATTGAAGAGACTATCTTTAACCCATTGTATATTCTTGCCATCTTTGCCATTGATTAATTGATCATATGGGCATGGATTTATTACTGGGCTCTCTATTTTGTTCCATTAATCTCTGTATCTGTTTTTATGTTAGTACCATGCTGTTTTTATTACTATTGCCTTGTGGTATAGTTTATTAGGTAGTGTGATGCCTATAACTTTATTCTTCTTTCTCATGATTGTTTTGGCTATACGTGGTCTTTTCTGGTTCCATATAATTTATTTTTGTTTATTTGTTCTAGCTCTGTGAAAAACACCATTGGTAATTTAACATGGAATGCCTTGAATCCATAGATTGCTTTGGGGAGTGTGGACATTTTTAATTAATTAATTAATTAATTAATTAATTCTATTTAATCCTCGCCTGAGGATATGATTTACTCATTTGAGAGAGAAACATTGATGTATGAAAGAATCATCCATCAGTTGTCTCCCATATGTGCCCCCATCAGGAATCAAACTCTCAAAGGTTGCCTTGGAAATTCAGCCACCATTTAGAAAATGGAAACCCACTCTAACCAACTGTGCCATACCAGCCAGGGTGGGGAGTATGGACATTTTAACAGAGTTAATTCTTCCAATGCATGAGCACAGTATAGGTTACCATTTATTTGTAGCTTCTTCATTTTCTTCCTTCAATGTCTTATAATTTTTCGAGTATAGGTCTGTTACCACTGTGTTTATATTCAGACTGTGTTTTATAAATATACATAGTATTTGAACTCATGCCATTTATTTTTTATAACTTTGGAAGGGTTGTTTACTAAATAGTGAATATTATTAATCTTTGAAAGGAAGTGAACGGTTATCGGGAACCATTACGAGGACATCAGTTACCTCAGGAGGACTAGGGATGGGGACATGATTGTCCTGGAGCAAAAGGAGGGTCCAAGCCTGCTGGCATGTTCTCCATCTTCATCTGAGTGGTGGTTAGCAGGATGTCAACATTGCACAAGCACAGGGGCAAGCAGCACCCTGCAGTCGCGCTAATGGTGCCCCCTGGAATCAGGCAGGTACAGTCAACATGGCCACCCTGGCAGCACAGGCGGGTCGGCTGGATCCAGCAAACGCACAGGGAGAGTCTGTGCACTTCAGTTGGATGCATAGCAGCCTGTAACCTTAACCACCTGTAACCTTAACCACCTATAACATTAACCACCCCTCCGCATTACCAGGCAAGGTGGCATATCAGCCAACTCCAGGAATTAGGACGTGGACATCTTTGTGCACCACTGCTCTGCCCACCACTCTCAGCTCCCTATCCAGCGCTCACTTCCCACTACATCCCCTGTGTATGCCAATACTCCCAGAGAGTCCGGAAAGAGCATTTGGCTGGTCCTGGTGGTGCTGCTGTTGATGGTGGTGAGGGGTGAGGGTGGGGAAGGGGGGGTCTGCCCAGGAACTAGGCCAGTAGCAGAAGAAGGCAGGCTGGGAACTAGGGCTCTTCAGGCCAGCCACCACTGCCTCCCAGCCTGGAGAGCAGGTCGGTTTTCTTGGGGCCCCGATGTGTTTCCATAATCTATGCCCCAGTATCTGCCGCTTCCTCCCCCCTCCCCCAACCCCACCCCCTCCAGAACTGGAAGGGGCCTGTGACATGCAAGTTTACAGCAGCATTATTGTGCTGCGGTTGGTCTGAAAATGAAAGAGGGAGGTTGTGTGCTCAGAGGAGGGAAGGGAGGCTGGCAAAGCTAGCCACCGCGGGTCGTGTTCCTGCCTCCCACGACCCCTTCAATGCACTTCTCCCCTTCCTCTCCCTGGTGACAAGGGCCCCAGGGCTCCCGGGCGGTGCTGGTGCTGGACTAGCCGCCATCACAACCCGCCCCCATGTATGTCTCTGTGGGCAGAAAGCCCAGCTGGAAAATCTCTCCCAAACTTCGTCACTCAGACAGCATGTCACCCCGCCGAGAAATAACCACTGGGTCAGGATCACAGCCATAGCCTGAGCAACCAAGCCCACCTTCTCCAGAGAGGGGTGTGAAGTGGAAGGATGAAGTCCCACGAACGTTCTTTTCTGGCTCTGAGGGCTGTGGGTGTCCCATCCCATGTGTGATGGTCTGTCCACCTGAGCTCATGCCACAGGGCCCGGAACGGAGACAGGGTGAGAATATGGAGGAAGGAGGGTGGAACCGAGTCTGCCCTATTTCCCAGGCGCCATCACTCTTTACTGCCCATCTTCACTGTGCCCATCCTGCCCATGCCCCGGTTGGCTACTGTAGGGGCAGTCTCTACGTGAGCTCCCTGACCCTAGGATGCAGCCTGTCTGGGCCTGTCCTCTGCATTCTCACTCCATCCACACACCTTTGTCAGAAGCCATAGGATCGCAGAGTAAGATCCAGAGCCACCTCCAGCAACTCCCACATTTTGGGTGTCAGGACGCCCTGCCTTGGGGTTGGTGACGTCCGCATCATTCCCAGCCCCGCAAAAACCCTCCCCCCACCCCCACCCCCACCCAATGTGTCAGGAATTTAACGATGCCCCTTGAAAAGAGTAGACCCCACCCTTGCTTTGGTTCACTCAGTCCCACAGTCTCTACTACTACCTTTACTGCCTGAACTACATCAAGGGACATTATCCCCGGTTAATTTTATTCCAAACCAGATCCACTTTCCAACCTCGTATGTTCTATCCACCATTGCCCCGCCGTGCGTGCGTGCCTGTGTGTGTGTGTGTGTGTGTGTGTGTGTGTGTGTGTATTGACACCGGTCTCTGGGGGAATGGAGTCTGGCAGAACCAACCCTCAACTCACTCAAACACAAGTCTGTGTCCCTCTGAGTCCCAGGCCCGCACAGCCCTGCCAGGTCCTGGCTCAGGGAAGCAACCGGACCCCAGCTCTCTGTGAAGGGGAAAGGGAACACGGAGTGAGACTCAGCCTTGTGTGACATGTCAAGGCAGTGGGGCAGACTGCGCGGGGGCGCAGAACTGCCACTTCCAGGAGGACCTGTGTCTCGGGCTGGTTAAATACAGTATTTGAAGGGGGCCACGTACCACACGGAGACTTATCAACCACCCTCGCCATAGAAACCGGCGGGAGGAGGGGCATTAGTGGGCTAGGGCAGGCAGGGTGTAAACCCTCTGCTAGGCAGTTTCCTCAGGTTGACCCGCAGCCCCCACAACAGACTCATTCCCTGTCATTCAGGCTGGAGTCTAACCCTTGCTCTTCCTCTGTATTCCCGTACCTTCCCCTGTGATCCTCAACTCCCTGGGCTGTGGCTTCTGCCTCCACCTCTCTACTGAAACCCAGGAGGGAGAACTGAGCGGACCGTCAAAGGTGAGAGCTAAAGAGGGGAGGAGGCCGACCCCCGGGTGGCTGGCAGAGTTGTCCATGTGCGTGAGGTGGCGCCAGCGGGAGGGAAGGACTCCACAGGGAGGACTGGTCCTGGGAAGGGGGAAGATGAGCTCCAGTGTGCTCTTTACACCCGCTGGAGTAGAGGTGCAGGGAAGGCCACCGAAGGAAAGCCACGGGGAGATCAAGCGTGTTCATACAGCAAAGCAGGGCAGATGGGAGGAGACCCAATGACTGTGGGAAAGAGGGACTGAGTTCTGGAAGGGGGTCCTGAGTTCCTGCTGAAGGGGAGGGGAAATGGGCAATGAATGGCATGAGACCCCAAACGCGGAGGAGTTTTGAACACCAAGAGGGCCTGCAGGGGAAAGGGGAGAGAAGCTAATGTGGCCAGGCAGATCCAGGCAGAGCCCAGACCCGGGGGCGACCTGGTCTTCTGGCTGCAAGGCTCCTATCAGAGGCTGGCTCAGACTCCCCGCAGGCAGAAGGCCCACCACAGAATGCCGGAGGTATTGTTCTGGAAAAAGCGCTGAGATGGAGCAGCTCCAATCCCTCCCTGCCCTGATCCCCTCTTCCACCTGTCCCCCCGACCCCCGCCCCCAAGAGAGACCACAGAGGTTTCTTTATTTAAACAAACAGGCTTTTATTGAGGGGGGAGAGAGAGAGAGAGAGAGACAGAGAGAGAGAGAGAGAGAGAGAGAGAGAGAGAGAGAGAGAGAGAGAGAGAGAAAGAGATGAAACAGAGATCCGGGTGAAGTATATATGGATGTTCTTTGCAATTTTCTTGCACCTATCTGTAAGACAAAGGAAAAATTTGGGGAGGAAGAGGATATTATGGACCATTTTATTCCAATTCAAAACTTAGAAAAAGGTGGCCAATGTCTAGAAAAACATAAGTTGCCCAAATTGACTCAGAAAGGAATAGCCAGGCTATATCACTCCACAACCATCAACAAATACAGCAACAGAAAAAAAAAAAAAACAACGCTTTTCACAAGAAACTCCAGGCTTTTCCACTGAATTCTGACAAACGTCAGGCATAAATATGTTTAATTTGACACAGACCTTGGGAAAAGTAGAAAAGGAGGGACACTCCGTAATTCATTTTTTAAAGATAACCTTCATGCTAAATCCTGTCAAGGACAGTTTGAGAAACAAAAATCACAGGTCAACCACACACTCCTGATACAGAAGCAAGTATCAGAAACAGAATATTAGCAAATGGACCCTATGGGTATAAGAAGGAAAGTACATAATATACAATGACTAAACTGGATTCATCCCAGGAATACAAACTTGATCTAACTTCAGAAAGTAAAGTAATATGATACTCCACATTAACAGATTATAGGAGAGAATTGTGATAGCATATTCAGAATCAAAGTAGTAGGTATAAGCTTTTTGCAATGTACTTTTTTACAATGTCTTTAAAAAGTTGGGATTGTTGAGATATAATTTACACACAGGGTCTCATGAGTCCTTACAGAGCCACCACCAAAACCAAAACATAGGACGTTTTCATCACCCCCAAATTCCTCAGGTCTCTCAACCCCCAGGCCCTGACAACCACTGGTCTGTTTTCTGTCCCTATAGGAGGGCTTTCTCCAGAATGTCATATAGTGGAGTCATGCAGAATGCAGTTTTCCATTGGCTTCCTTCACGGGAAGGGACATGCATGGGACTTCTGGAGGTGAATGTACCTTTTCTTCCCCTGGGTAGTGTTACATGACTTGACCACTTAATAATTACTTATCACATTGGAGGCTTATGCTTTTACAATTGTGTTTATATTCAGAGTGTGTTTTACAAATATACATAGTATTTGATTTCATGCCATTTATCTTTTATAACTTTGGAAGGGTTGTTTATTAAATAGCGAATGTTAACCTTTGAAAGGAAGTGAACGGTTATCGGGAACCATTACGAGGACATCAGTTACCTCAGGAGGACCAGGGATGGGGACATGATTGTCCTGGAGCAAAAGGAGGGTCCAAGCCTGCTGGCATGTTCTCCATCTTCATCTGAGTGGTTGTTAGCAGGATGTCAACATTGCACAAGCACAGGGGCAAGCAGCACCCTGCAGTCGCGCTAATGGTGCCCCCTGGAATCAGGCAGGTACAGTCAACATGGCCACCCTGGCAGCACAGGCGGGTCGGCTGGACCTGGTAAACGCACAGGGAGAGTCTGTGAACCTCTGTCAGATGAATAGCAGCCTGTAACCTTAACCACCTGTAACCTTAACCACCTGTAACCTTAAACACCCCTCCGCATTACCAGGCAAGGTGGCATATCAGCCAATTCCAGGAATTAGGACATGGACATCTTTGGGCACCACTGCTCTGCCCACCACTCTTAGCTCCCTATCCAGCGCTCACTTCCCACTACATCCCCTGTGTGTGCCAATCCTCACAGAGAGTCCAGAGAGTCCGGAAAGAGCATTTGGCTGGTCCTGGTGGTGCTGCTGTTGATGGTGGTGAGGGGTGAGGGTGGGGAAGGGGGGGTCTGCCCAGGAACTAGGCCAGTAGCAGAAGGAGGCAGGCTGGGAACTGGGGCTCTTCAGGCCAGCCACCACTGCCTCCCAGGCTGGAGAGCAGGTCAGTTTTCTTGGGGCCCCGATGTGTTTCCAAAATCTATGTCCAAGTATCTGCCACTTCCCCCCCCTCCCCCAACCCCACCCACTCCAGAACTGGAAGGGGCCTGCGACATGCAAGTATACAGCACCATCATTGTGCTGTGGTTGGTCTGAAAATGAAAGAGGGAGGTTGTGTGCTCAGAGGAGGGAAGGGAGGCTGGCAAAGCTAGCCACCGCGGGTCGTGTTCCTGCCTCCCACGACCCCTTCAATGCACTTCTCCCCTTCCTCTCCCTGGTGACAAGGGCCCCAGGGCTCCCGGGCGGTGCTGGTGCTGGACTAGCCGCCATCACAACCCGCCCCCATGTATGTCTCTGTGGGCAGAAAGCCCAGCTGGAAAATCTCTCCCAAACTTCGTCACTCAGACAGCATGTCACCCCGCCGAGAAATAACCACTGGGTCAGGATCACAGCCATAGCCTGAGCAACCAAGCCCACCTTCTCCAGAGAGGGGTTTGAAGTGGAAGGATGAAGTCCCACGAACGTTCTTTTCTGGCTCTGAGGGCTGTGGGTGTCCCATCGCATGTGTGATGGTCTGTCCACCTGAGCTCATGCCACAGGGCCCGGAACGGAGACAGGGTGAGAATATGGAGGAAGGAGGGTGGAACCGAGTCTTCCCTATTTCCCAGGCGCCATCACTCTTTACTGCCCATCTTCACTGCGCCCATCCTGCCCATGCCCCGGTTGGCTACTGTAGGGGCAGTCTCTACGTGAGCTCCCTGACCCTAGGATGCAGCCTGTCTGGGCCTGTCCTCTGCATTCTCACTCCATCCACGCACCTTTGTCAGAAGCCATAGGATCGCAGAGTAAGATCCAGAGCCACCTCCAGCAACTCCCACATTTTGGGTGTCAGGACGCCCTGCCTTGGGGTTGGTGACGTCCGCATCATTCCCAGCCCCGCAAAAACCCTCCCCCCACCCCCACCCCCACCCAATGTGTCAGGAATTTAGCAATGCCCCTTGAAAAGAGTAGACCCCACCCTTGCTTTGGTTCACTCAGTCCCACAGTCTCTACTACTACCTTTACTGCCTGAACCACATCAAGGGACATTATCCCCGGTTAATTTTATTCCAAACCAGATCCCCTTCTCCAACCTCGTATGTTCTATCCACCATTGCCCCGCCGTGCGTGCGTGCCTGTGTGTGTGTGTGTGTGTGTGTGTGTGTGTGTGTGTATATTGACACCGGTCTCTGGGGGAATGGAGTCTGGCAGAACCAACCCTCAACTCACTCAAACACAAGTCTGTGTCCCTCTGAGTCCCAGGCCCGCACAGCCCTGCCAGGTCCTGGCTCAGGGAAGCAACTGGACCCCAGCTCTCAGTGAAGGGGAAAGGGAGCACAGAGTGAGACTCAGCCTTGTGTGACCTGCCGAGGCAGTGGGGGAGACTGCGCGGGGGCGCAGAACTGCCACTTCCAGGAGGACCTGTGTCTCGGGCTGGTTAAATACAGTATTTGAAGGGGGCCACATACCACACGGAGACTTATCAACCACCCTCGCCATAGAAACCGGCGGGAGGAGGGGCACTAGTGGGCTAGGGCAGGCAGGGTGTGAACCCTCTGCTAGGCAGTTTCCTCAGGTTGGCCCGCAGCCCCCACAACAGACTCATTCCCTGTCCTTCAGGCTGGAGTCTAACCCTTGCTCTTCCTCTGTATTCCCGTACCTTCCCCTGTGATCCTCAACTCCCTGGGCTGTGGCTTCTGCCTCCACCTCTCTACTGAAACCCAGGAGGGAGAACTGAGCGGAGCGTCAAAGGTGAGAGCTAAAGAGGGGAGGAGGCCGACCCCCGGGTGGCTGGCAGAGTTGTCCATGTGCTTGAGGTGGTGCCAGCGGGAGGGAAGGACTCCACAGGGAGGACTGGTCCTGGGAAGGGGGAAGATGAGCTCTAGTGTGCTCTTTACACCCGCTGGAGTAGAGGTGCAGGGAAGGCCACCGAAGGAAAGCCATGGGGAGATCAAGCGTGTTCAGACAGCAAAGCAGGGCAGATGGGAGGAGACCCAATGACTGTGGGAAAGAGGGACTGAGCTCTGGAAGGGGGTCCTGAGTTCCTGCTGAAGGGGAGGGGAAATGGGCAATGAATGGCATGAGACCCCAAACGCGGAGGAGTTTTGAACACCAAGAGGGCCTGCAGGGGAAAGGGGAGAGAAGCTAATGTGGCCAGGCAGATCCAGGCAGAGCCCAGACCCGGGGGCGACCTGGTCTTCTGGCTGCAAGGCTCCTATCAGAGGCTGGCTCAGACTCCCCGCAGGCAGAAGGCCCACCACAGAATGCCGGAGGTATTGTTCTGGAAAAAGCGCTGAGATGGAGCAGCTCCAATCCCTCCCTGCCCTGATCCCCTCTTCCACCTGTCCCCCCGCCCCCCGCCCCCAAGAGAGACCACAGAGGTTTGTTTATTTAAACAAACAGGCTTTTATTGAGGGGAGACAGAAAGAGAGAGAGAGAGAAACATGGACATGAGAGAGAAACATCAATCGGCTGCGAGCCCACAACCTGGACAGGTGCCCTGACCCGGAATCGAACCTGTGACCTGTTGGTGCACGGGACAATGCTCAACCAGCCAGCTGAGCCAGATCGGCCAGGGTGAGACCACAGAATTTGAGAGGGGCCTTAATTTGAAACTGCTGAGAAATGGGGTGGGGAGGAGGCATAAGGAGGGGGAGAGGAAGCCTTGGCTGATGTGGAACAGGAGGGAACCAGCTTGGCCGCAGCTGCCGGGCTGCTCCTCTTGCACCAAGATGCTGGGCTCCACCTGTCCAACAGAGCAGAGTCGGGGAGGAGCCTCAAGCCAGGGCCAGCCCACAGCCCTCCTCAACAGCCACGGCTGTGGGAAGGGGTATGGTGTGTGTAACACTCACATCAAAGGTTCCGGAACTTGTCAGCCAGGGACTGCATGGCCGCTGCAACAGAGAGAGGCATAAGCAGGCACTCCAGATGGAGGGATCGAGAAGCCGCCTAGCCCTGCAACCTGAAACCCCCTCCAGTCCCTACCCAAGGAGCCCTGGGCCTGACTCAGTCACTCACCACTTGAATTAAGTGTGGAAATGTTTTCCAAACAGGACAAAGTGTGCCAGCACGCAAGCTCTGGGGCATACCAGAGCCATTCAGAATTTGTCAAACAAACAAGACCCACAGAAGCCACAGCAAGCAGCAGTTGAAGGGAGAATCAGCGAGGCATCTCTAGACGTCCGTCCTGAGAGAAGATCTCTAGGACTGGTTCTCCGTGGCAAAGTGTGCTTGTAGCTCCGACCACACTTTCTTTCCTCTCTGTCCACACACCTAGCTGTACATGCACAGTAGGCTCCAGGGCCAGGCGTGCTGAGTTCTCCTCCCCACAGGAATGTTGGGCCCTGTGAGGCCGCCTGTACCTGCAGCCTGCCCCAGCCCCAAGCTAAGGCACTGAAGTCTGGCCCTGCCCCTGCCCCTGCCCCTGCTCCTGCCCCTGCCCCTGCCCCTGCCCCAGCCAGAGGTTCCTCCTACCTAGTTGCTGTCTAAGGTCGTATATTTGTCTCTGCAGCTCCGGGCACTAGGCCAGCAGACACCAGAGAAAGAGAAATGATTAGTATACTCAGGCCTCCTCTCCCCTCGACGACACCCCGCCCCCACCACCTGGGCTAGCCCCGCATGGGCTCCTCAGTGGGAAAAGGAGGTGCATGCCCTCCTGGAGGTGTGGGATGGGGCAGCGGCTGCGGCGGTGTGGGGAGAGGGGACAGGCACGGGTCGGTTTAATCTGGACACACAACCCACAGTCTAGCTCAGAAATGCACTTCTAGGAGCCAGAGGAAGCGTTACCCGAGGACAACCCTCTGCTCCAGGTGGTTGCTGCTGCCTTTCCGGTGCTGGGGGATGTCCACGTGGTGCCTGGTCACCTGAGAGGGAAAGGACACCAAATCCAGCTCCCAAAGCTCCCAGGGAGGTGGAAAGGGCTTAGCAGGGTCTCACGTGAGGCAGCACCCCCCTCTGCTGGCAGCAAGTTGCCCCTGCTCTGCCCAGCAGCTCCACCCTTCTCTCTGGGCCTGCCTCGCCTGTTCCCCAGGGGCAGCCCACCCACGGCTGTGGTCCCCAACACTGTGTGTGGCCCTGGGTTGGATGCTTGCAGAGCTGCAGGCAAAACCAGCCCCTGGGACGAGCCCAGTGGCCCAACACGACCTATCGGAAAAGGCCCTGTTCCGCTGAAACTCTGTGTCTGGAGTGGCAGTTTGGGGCACAGCCACGAGAGTCACCCCTGTGCACAAACCCCAGGCAGAGGATGAAGTGCCTCGAGCCCTGCCCTGTCCAGACACCCTATTTCCTGTGGGAGAAGCTGTCTGGGCAGGCAGGGAGGCAGGGAGCAGGGCTGAGCCCCTGGTGGAGCCAGAGCAGGAGGGTTCCCTCCTCAGCCTCTCTCCCTGCCGCTCCCAGCAGACCCACGGGACTCACTGGAGGCTGTGGGCCCTCTGGGCAGGACTTCTCCCTGGCTCAGGGCCCAGGGCTGTGCTTGTCCTGGAACCCCGGCGGCTCTGCCTTGGCCTTCACCGCTGCTGCATTCTCGGCAGAATGGCCCTGGACTGTGTGTCTGAGGACGAAATAAAAATTTCTCACTTATTTGGACTCGGGATGTGTGTGGGTGTGTGTGTGTGTGTGTGTGTGTGTGTGTGTGTAGGGGCTGGGGTGAGGCAGGGAATAGGGAAGGCAGTTCAGAGGCGGACCCCATCAGCACTTTCGCCCTCAGTCAGCCCCGGTCAGGAGGCCAGGCTGAGCTAGACACAACAGTGGGGTGCTGAGACAGCCCACGGCCCCCTGCAAGGACAGCTCGGGGAGCAGCTAGCAAGTAGGAGTCAGGGAGCCGATGGTTCTAAACACTGAAGCTTTGGGGCCCAAAGTCTTAAGGGGTCCCCCGATCCAAACCAGCTGCCCCAGCCCTCCCTACCACCCTAGCGGGGAAACTTGCCAGGTGCGGAGAATGGTGCCTGGCACACATGGAGGGCTAGCTTAGGGTTTGCCCTGGCTAAAACCACCCAGATCTGGCATCCTAATGACCCAGGGTGCCCAATGACAAGCCCTGAGGAGGGACAGAGGGAGCATGCCTAGAGAAGTGCAGGGCGGGTTGGGGAGCGGGGAGGACCATGGCCTCATACTCACTTGGACTTTTGGGCCTGGGTCGCTCTGCGGTTCCTTTTCTTCTACCACCACCGGCAGGGACCCCTTCTTCCTCCTGGCCCCAGACTTCTTCTGCCCAGCGCCGGTGTGCTTGGGCTGTGTGGTTCCCAAAGGGTCCAAGGAATACCCCTTGCCCCTCCCAAGCACCGGACCACCAGCGACTGGGGGGAAGGTGGCTGGCTCCAGGGCAGCTGCTGAGACTCCCTGCCCCCAGGAAGGGAAGGTACCCTGGGGGGCAACTTTGGAGGCCCCCGCTAGGGATTTCTTCTCCTGGGCCACTTTCCTTCCAGGAGTGGCCTTGGGCGGGCTGCCTGCAGCAGCGGCTCCGGGCAGGTAGCTGGGCCTGCTCCCCGCCTTCCCGCAGACCACACTTTGGGGTTTCCCACGGGACACGTCCAGCTCTCCAACAGCCCGCCTCGCCCCAACTGAAGCCAGTCGTGGGGGAGCGGAGGGCAGGAAAGAGGAACTTGGCATGCAAAGGAACTTGTCCCTGGCATGGGCACCCGAGTGTCTGGGTGTGTCTTGCAGGCTCCTGGGTTTGGCCTGGCCCCCTCCTTTGCCATAGAGGCTCAAACTCAGCAGGTACAGCTCGCTGAATTCATCTGATGACTCGGAGTGGGAAGGCCAGCCCACCAGGCCTTCTTCCGAGGACCACTGGGGACCCACGGTGACCCTTGACCTATTCTTAGCTCCTCTTTCGCAGTTTCCCCAGGCCCGGCCTCCCGCAGGCTCCATGACGGGCAGCCGGGCTGTGGAAGGCCGCCGAGATCCCACCAGACCATAGGCCTGCGAGCTTCTACCCTCGGGACCTGCCTGCAAGTCCACCCAAAGGGCGGACGCCTCAGAGTCGCAGCAGCTCTCTGGGGAGGGGTTTCTGCGGACAGCCAGGTGATCCCGGTCGGTCAGCTGCTGCAGGGTGGCCACCGCGGCCTCCTCGGCAAGGTAGTCGAGAGGGCCCCCGTCGAAGTCGGCCGGGGAGCCAGGTCGGCCTTCGCAACCCCAAAGCATCCCTTCCATCACTTCCCGCTCGTCCTGGAAGCCTTCGAGGTCTGAGAACGCGCCCTCGTCCTGGCTGCTGGGCAGGGGCGTCCCCCAAGTAGGGCCTAGTCCACCGGCCTGCTCCCCGCCCGCTGGGTGGGACCCCACTCCCCAAACAGACCCCTCGTCCTTGTTGGGGGAGCTCATGTCGCCAAGTCCCGACAGCCCAGGCACAGGGTAAACGGTCGCCCTGAGCACAGGCAGCGGCAGGAGCGCGAGGCCTTGACCTTCCGAGAGAGCCTTTGTCACCACAGGCAGCTCACGCGGTGGCCTCCACGCGTGCGCGACTCCCAAGAGCCATCAACGTCCAGGCGTTCTCATTGGTGCGTGTCCCGCCGCCTGCCAATCAGTGCGCCCCTTCTAGGCCCGCCCCCCAGGCCCTGGCCAATAGGGTGGAGGGCCTCTGGTTGGTCCAGGCGTGCGTGCATGCGTGCGTGCATGTGTGCGTGCGACGTCACAGTGGCAGTTGGAAGCCAACCCGGTGGAGGAGTGTGGTCATAGGCGGGCTCCTCCCATCACTTCCTGCCCCGCCTCCCCCGGCCAGGCACCTACTGTCCGACTGGAGTCAAAGCACCTAGCCTCCGCTTCCCATGTACGAAGCGGGGAGATGATGCACCTGTTTGGGGGGTGGGTCGAGGGGTGGGTGGTGAGGGTGCAAGCTCAGGATGGAGGTGAAGCACCAGCCACTCTTCTGCAACAACACTTACGACCCAACAGGGGAACGCACACCCGAGCGCGTGGTCAGCGGTGGGTCCACATACATTTTCCATAAAGGCCCGGGGAGCAAAGTTGAGGCATTTACGGGCGGCAGGGTCGCTGTCGCAACTCCGTTTCCCTTAGGATGGGTGGTCAAATCGGCCCAGGGCTGTGTGTTGCTGGGCCGGTTTGGTGGAAGGGCTGGGGTTTGCCCCCTCCCTCAGCCCCGCCCCCACTCTGAGTCAGTTCAAAGAAGGGGGACTCCCCATGGCCAGTGCACACCCCAAAAGATGCTCACCATCACTGAGCCTGGGGACACGGACGCAAACCGTAAACCCATTTTCACAGCAGGTCTGCAATAATCACAGAGCTTAACCGTCCCACGGGTGGGAGAGGTTATGAGCAAGCCCGTGCTTGGCCCACTGTGAAGTGGCCGAGGTGGGGGGCCTGGGGGGAGGGGAGCGGCGGCCTGTGCGCAGGCACAGAAGAACCGTTTGGGGAGGCAATTGCGCAGAATCCGGGAAAAGCACCTTACACAACCCTTGCTACGTGCCTGGCACTCTTCTAAGCGCTGTAGATCAATAGCAACACATCCTCCCGACCATGCTACGATTGAAGTACTCGCCGTCACCACCCTCTTACAGGTGAGGAAGCTGGCACTGAGAGGTTCGGCCACTGGCTCAAGGCCATTGGGCTTGTAGCGATCAGCGGCAGGATCACAAAGCAACCAAGACAGTCCCGCTCCAGAGCCCTTGCTTTGGAGCAGAAAATCTTAAAAATGAAAAAGCGCCCATTCCCTCCATGACCAGGCATGGACCTCTGCCGAGTGCACCTTCTGGACACACGCTGGTACGTGTAGTGCATCAGGACACATGCTCAAGGGTGGTGGGAAACACTGGCAACACTCTAAATTCCCACCAGGAAGGAGGTGGATGAATGCAGTGTAGTGTATGCACCCTACATCTTTTCACTGGGTAGATGAAAACGCCCCAGTCCAAAGAATGCACAGATTCCAAAGGCACACAGCAAGCTGCAGAGCAATGGCCTCGGATACACATTTTTAACTTGTCTTTTGAAACTAGTCAATCCGATATAAGGTCTGAGAGTACATATAGGTGTGCCTACAGACATGATATAAAGGCCTGGGAGGACGCACAGCCAATGCTTACCAGTGGGCAGCCCGCCAGGGCGCCAGTTGTCTCTCAAATTTTCCTGAACCGCCTGCTTCCCAGCTTCCCAGCTTTCCTGAGCTGAGCAGCCCTGGCCCTGCCTTGGTTTCTATAAGGCCCTCCAGTGTTAGAATTTCCACTTGCTTGCCACCCAACCCCTACTCCAACATCCTTCCTCCCTTCCTTCCACACTTCTTCCTCTCTTTCCCATTCATACTCCCCTGTCTTTAAAAACATTATATATACACACACACACACACACACACACACATATATATATATATATATATTTCAGAGGGAGGAAGGGACAGGGAGAATGTAGGGTGCGGCTATGGGGTTAAGCCTCGGACTGACCTGTTGGCAATGCCACGAACCAGTCCCAGCTTAGAGGGCACAGTCCCCTTAGCATAATTAGGCTTGACCTTATGTCGCTCCCTAGATCTTATCTGGGAAGCTAATGGGCTGAGGGAGATGTAGCAAGTGCTGCCAAAACAAGTGAAACTCACAAGAACATTGTAACTATGGTGACCACTGCCTTGTTTACCTCTGGCTATAAAATAAAGGCTCAGATTGCCTCTGGATCTCTCTCTGTGGCCTCAGCAAGGCACAGGAAGATCCACCCCTAGACCCAGCTTATTCTCTTTGTCTGTCATTTCTTCATCCTTCACTGCCCTCACTCAGGCTTTTGAACCCTTGGCTGAGCTGGCTCGGCACAGGAGAGATGGAAACATCAATGATGAGAGAGAATCATTGATTGGCTGCCTCCTGCACACCTCCTACTGGGGATCGAGCCTGAAACCTGGTCATGTGCCCTAACCAGGAATCCAACCATGAATTCCTGGTTCATAAGTTGATGCTCATCCACTGAGCCATGCCTGGTCGGGCCATACTCCTCTGTCTTTCCAGTCGCCTCTCCCTCCTGCAGCCTACTCTGGCTGATCTCCTAGAGAGGCCGGAGCTGTCTGAACACCTCTTGCCAGAGGGCACTCAAAGACCCAATTTTTCTGGCTCTGATAGAGAAGGTTATGCAGCAGGGAGATTGGGTACACTCTAAATCTCTGATCCTCCTCCTCACGTGTGCCCCGCCTCCCCTCCCCCCAACCTCTGCCTGTGTGTAGCTGATGCCCTCCCCCACTCCTCCCAGTGACTTTTAAAGACATGGTGTGCTATTTTCGACCTGCTAAGATGGATGAGGAAGGCTATAGCAAAATCTCCTGTACCCACCACGGTCCTAGGAAACATTACCCAACCATCCAGTGGAAACCTCAGCATCCCTCTGGCCATTTCCATTTCTTCCCTCCCATCCTCCTTCCCTCTCTACCCCACAGGGAGAATCCTAGAACTTCTCCACACCTCCCCCACTCTCCTCATCCCTGGGGCTCTACTGGCTCCAGTTTCCCTGCTTTTTGTAGGCCCTCACCAATCTCTGCTAACGCCCTTCTCGCAATATCCCCATTTTTGGTTTTGACCTACTATCTTGGCCTGGGCTGGGGCCAGTATCAGGGGATTCACTTAGCCTTCCCCACCACGATAGCTCTTACCCCACAGACCAATGACCCTCTGGGATTCATTGCTCTAACTGCCAAGTGTACCACTGGCACATAACTTGGGGCTGGAGAAACGACCACTGTGTTCATCTGTTGATCGAAACACCAGGTCGGCTCACTGTGAACCAGACTCTATTACCACAAGCCCCTCTCAAACAGCTCCCCCGCCCCCGCCCATCGTGACACTTTGGGCTTCCAGGATCAATGTCAGCTTAGACTCTGTGTCCAGTAGTCCTAGATATGTCTGGGTATTCGTCCAGTCCCAGTGTACTGTCACCCAAGCAGCTAGGAAAGCTTCTATGAACATATGCAAACAGGTTTGCTGTCCACATTAGTTTTCCTTTCTCTTGGGCAATTTTCTAGGTGTTAGCTTGTTTCAAGACCCACAGGGTATGCCTTCAACTAGGGATATTATGTAAACTATGTAAACTATGTAAACTATGTTTTTTTCTTTATATACATACCTATAAAAGTTTAATTTGTAAATTAAGCCCTCTAAGAGATTAACAATAAACCTAATAACAAATAGAACAATTATAGTAACATGCTGGAATAAAAGTTGTGTGAATATAGTCTCTTTCTCTCAAAATATCTTTTTGTATTTTACTCACCTTTTCACTTTAAGGAAGCACTGTATGGCTTCTCTTTGGCATATCCAAATTGCCTGCATCACTAGTCTTGTGTTTTGGGACCATTATTAAGTAAAATAATGATTACGTGGACACAGGCACTACAATACTGTGATAGTCTGATCTGATAATGGGGACAGTTACTAAGGGACTAATAGCTGGATAGTGTATACAGCATGGATACTTTGGACAAAGGGATGATTCACATCCCTGGCAGGTTGAAGTTGGACAGCTGGAGAGCTCATCACACTACTTAGAATGGCATGCAGGCCTGGCTGTGTAACTCAGTTGTTTAGAGGGCCATCCGGATACACCGAGGTTTTGGTTTGGTCAGGACACATACCAGAATCAACCAATGAATGCATAAGTAAGTGTGTTAGGTTTTTGCCAGTGACATGATCTGTGAAAGAATTCACAACTGAGAGAAGAGATAGATGCAGGGAGGAAATTTATTTTTACTTTCCAAGGAAGGAAAGGGCCAGGTGCTATTTGGGGACACAAGGCACCAAAGTTAGAGTGGGTTGTTCTTTTATTACGGTATTAGGGAGTAAATAGGAAGGGGAATGTGGCATTGTGTTGAAGTTTTCCAGATCCTGGAGGTTGTCTTAAAAAAATTAATTTGTTTGCTTTCCAGAAGACAGTCCTGCAGATGTCCTGGGAATGTGTTTATCAGCATTTTCCCAAGCGTATAAAATATTCTTAGAGCAAGAATTATGGAGTTCAAAAGGGGGCGACTTGGGTTTGGAAAGAAAAGAAAAGGACACTTTTTACTATCTGGAAACTCTTTGGTGCCAATTTTCCCAGAGTCATTAAAACCTCAGGGAGGAGCAGGTGGTGGGGAAGTGCAGCCTGTTTTTGCAGTCCCTTTCTGTCTGGATGCTTGAAGAGAGACACAACTTGAATCAAGGAAGCCAGCAATCTTCGTGTTTAATTACCAGGTGCTTCTCATAGTTTATGGAAGGTTATAACAACAACAACAACAACAACAACAAGAAAGGTCTTTTTCTTTGTCTTACAAGTGGAACAACAAATCTCTTTCTCCCTCCCTTCCTCTCTCTCTAAAATCAATCAATAAATAAGAATTTAAAAAAGAGTGGCATTCAAGTTAAAACTTTACAATTGTTTATTTCTGGAATTTTCCATTTAATGTTTTCAGACTGCAGTTGACCATAGATAACCGAAACCACAGAAAGCAAAACCATGGATAGGTAAGGGGCGGGGGGGCTGGGGGGGGGGGACTAGTGTAACACAATTTTAAAATGGGCAAAGAAATCGAATATGCATTTATCCAAAGAAGACATACAAATGGCTATTAGGTATATGAAAAGGTGCTCAACATCACTAATCACCAGGAAAATGCAGAGTTATCACCTCACATCTATTAGGATGGCCATTATAAAACAAAAGAAAATAGCAGGTGTCAGCAAGAATGTAAAGAAATTGAATGTCTTGTGCATTGTTGGGGAGAGTGAAAAATGGTGCAGCTGCCCTAGTAAACAATATGTAGGTTCTTGAAAAAAATTAAAAATAGAACTAACATAGAGTCCAGCATCCCCACTTCTGTGTATTTATCCAAACGAATTGAAATCCAGAGCTTTTTAAAAAATATATATTTTTATTTATTTCAGAAAAGAAGGGAGAGGGAGGGAGATAGAAACATCAATGATGAGAGAGAATCATTGATCGGCTGCCTCCTGCATGCCCCACACTGGGAATCAAGCCTGCAACTGGGGCATGTGCCCTGACTGGGAATGGAACAGTGACTTCCTGGTTCATAGGTCGGTGCTCAACCACTGAGCCACGCCTGCCAGGCAAAAAAATTGAAATCGGGATCTCAAATAGATAGTTGCATTCCCATGTTCATTGCACCATTATGCACAATAGCCAACCGATGGAAACAACCAATATATATATCAATGAATGAATGGATAAAATGTGATACATAAAATGTATACATATAATGGGATATTATTCACTCTGAAAAAAGAAGGAAACCTTGCCATGTGCTACAATATGGATTAACTTTAAGAATATTTAAAAATAATAAATTTTTATTGATTTCAGAGAGGAATGGAGAGGGAAAGAGAGATAGAAACATCAATGATAAGAGAGAATCATCTATTAGCTGCCTCCTGCAAGTCTCCCAGTAGGGACTGAGCCTGTAACTCAGGCATGTGCCCTGACCAGGAATTGAACTGTGGCCTCCTGGTTCATAGGTCAACCCTCAATCACTGAGCCACTCAGGCTAGGAGAAAGTTGAGACTATTACTGTAAGTAAAGTAAGCTGGTCACAAAAGGACAAATACTGCATGTTCCTTCTTATATGGGGTGTCTAAAGTAGTCAGACTCTTTGAAGCAGAAAGTAGAATGCTGGTTGTCAAGGGCTAGGGTTGGGGAAAATGAGGAGTTATTCAGTGACTGTGCAATTTTAGTCATGCAAGATGAAAAAATTCTAGAGATCTGATGTATAATAATGTTCATATAATTAACAATATAGTTTACTTAAAAATTAGTTAATAAGGTAGGTTTCATGTGATATGTTTTTTATCACAATAAAAAAAGAAATTTAAACATAAAATGTTTTATTCAGTGGCTTTTCATATATTCACAAATAAGCAAATCCATCACCACAATCACTTTTAGAATATTTTTATTAGCCCAAGAAGATCCCTTGCACCCCTGAGCCATTACCCCAATCCTTCAACCCACCTCCAGGCCTACGCAATAAACTACTTGCTGTCTCTATGGATTTGCTTATTCTGTGTATTTATCCAAAAGAATTGAAATCAGGATCCCAAATAGATAGTTGCATTCCCATGTTCATTGCACCATTATTCACATAGCCAACCAATGGAAACAATTTAAATATCTATCAAGAGATGAATGGGTAAATTATGGTACATATAATGTATACATGTAATGGAATATTACATAGGTCATTAATATAGAGAGGCCTTCACCACCCTATTGTCTGTGTTCATGGCATGCCAGATGAAATTCTAATGGGTTTTTGTTTGTAGGTCACTTCCTTCTTTTTCCTGGCTGCTTTGAGAATTTTTTTCTTTGTCATTAATTTTTGACAGTTTTAATACAAAATGCCTTCCTTGGAAAGGGCCTCTTTGCATTGAGTTAACTAAGTGTTCTGTTTACTTCTTGGATTCAAGGATCTCATTCTTTCCATAGGTTTGGAAAGTTCCCATCCTCTATTTGTTTGAATAGACTCTCCATTCCCTTCTCCCTCTCTTCCTCTTTTGGAATGTCTACTATTCTAATATTGCTTTTTCTGATGGAGTCAGATAGTTCTCATAGAGCTCTTTCATTTTTCTTTATTCTCATGCCTCTCTCTTCTTCCATTTGCATCTTTTCTAGGTTACTAGCTTCGATGTCACTAATTCTTTTCTCCATCTGGTTGGCTCTGTTTTCTATGCTCAGGGGTTCAATCTTAATTTCCTTAATTGCATGCTTCATTTCCAGGATTTCTGATTCTTTTTTAAAGTTTCAGTCTCTTTGGTAAAGTATCTTGTTCATTGCTTTGTTTTCTGAGTGCATTAAATTGCATATCTGTATCTTCTCATATCTCATTGAACATTTTCAGAACTGTAATCTTGAAGTCTCTCTAATTTATATCACATATTTCCATGTCTTCCAGCTTGCTTTCTAGAGATTTTTCATGTTTTAATGATAATCCTCGTTACCATGGTTATTCATGGTATTTGCTGTTCTCCTTTGTCTAGGCATGTATATCTGTCTATATTGATAGGCTATATAGCAGCTTTCTCTGAAGAGGTATTTCTACTACTTCCCAGTAGATGTTCTGAATTGCAAAATTTTTTACCTCTGTGATCTCCCAGACTTGACCTCCAACGCGTCTGTAAGACAGTACACTCGTGCTGCTTGGAGGTGGGGTTCGTTTTGCCCTCACTGAAATGGTAACCCCTGACCCCATGGGGTCCCACCTCAAGCACCACACCTGGAGATCAGTCACCGAGGGAAACAGCAGTTTTACTTCTATAGCTCTTTGTTTACAGATAATATGCTCATTGACCTGATCAAGGACAATGGAAGGCAAGTTTTGGGAGTACGAGTAGTGGCAGGGCTCTGTGATTCTGTTTCATTGTCTGAAACACCATCACCTTGCATGACAGTGGAGAGCCATGTCGCGGAATCCTGTGCTCTAGCAGGCATCTGCTAGCTCAGTCACTGTTCCCTCTACTTGCCCAATGGATTGACCCCGCAGCTCTGTTCCTCCTGGCTGGTGAAAATGCCTGCTACTTCTAGCTCCCTCCCTTTTCCAGGCCCCAGCTACAAGATCCCAGGCTGTCTGAGCTTTACTCCCTTCTCATCTCCCTGTTTATTCCCTGTTGCCCACCATTAGATGTCTCAATGCAACGGTCTGTCAGGCATACTTCTGTAAAGAGTAGGGAATTCTTTGTTGAATTATAGTTGGGCTAACTTGTTGAAATTTCACGGGGAGAGGCCAAGGGAATCTCTCATACCACCATTCCTCTGCATTCACTCCTCATGGGCAATGCATATATGCATATAAGTTATTCGGTTAGTCTCTGCCTGCTCCCCTTCCCACGTTCCCCTTGAGATTCATCAGTCTGTTCATGTTTCCATGCCTCTGGTTTTATTTTATTCATAAGTTTATTGTGCTCATTAGGTTCCACATATAGGTGAGATCATGTGATATTTGTATTTGACTGGCTTATTTCACTTAGCATAATCATCTCTAGGTCTCTCCATCCATTCTCTTTTTCTTTTCTTTTTTTACAACTGCGTAGTATTCCATTATGTAAATGTACCACATTTTTTAATCCATTCCTCTACTGATAGGCACTTGGGCTGTTTCCAGATCTTAGCTATTGTAAATAATGCTGCTATGAACATAGGGATGCATATATTCTTTCTGATTGGTATCTTGGGATCCTTAGGATATATTCCTAGAAGTGGGATCACTTAAAAATGGGAGTTCCATTTTTAATTTTGTGAGGAAACTCTACACTGTTTTCCATAGTGGCTGCACTAGTCTGCATTCCCTCCAGGAGTGCACGAGGGTTCCTTTTTCTCCACATCCTCACCAACACCTTTTGTTTGTTGATCTATTGATGGTAGGCATTCTGGCAGGTATGCAATGGTACCTCATTTGACATTTTAATTTGCATCTCTCTGATGACTAGTGATGGTGTCTCCTGGCTATTTGTATATCCTCTTTTGATAAGTGACTATTCAGGTCCTCTGCCCATTATTTATTTATTTTTTTAATTGTTTTATTGCTTAAAGTATTACAAAGAATATTATATATGTCTCCCTTTTTTCCCTTCCCCTTGACCTTCCCCTAGCCTCCCATACCCCCCAGTGTCTTGTGTCCATTGGTTATGATTATATGCATGCATACAAGTCCTTCGGTTGATCTCTTACCCAATCCTCCATGGCCTTCCCGCTATAGCTTGACAGTCTGTTCGATGTTGCTCTGCCTCTGCATCTATTTTTGTTAATCAGTTTATAATGGTCTTAATTATCCATCAATGAGTGAGATCATGTGGTATTTTTCTTTCATTGACTGGCTTATTTTACTTAGCATAATGCTCTCCAGGTGCATCCATGCTGTTGCAAATGGTAAGAATTCCTTCTTTTTTACAGCAGCATAGTATTCCATCGTGTAGATGTACCAGTTTTCTAATCCATTCATCTGCTGATGGGCACTTAGGCAGTTTCCAGATCTAAGCTATGGTAAATTGTGCTGCAATGAACATAGGGGTGCATATATCCTTTCTGATTGGTGTTTCTGTTTTCTTGGGATATATTCCTAGAGGTGGGATCACAGGGTCAAATGGGAGTTCCATTTTTAACTTTTTGAGGAAACTCCATTCTGTCTTCCATAGTGGCTGCACCAGTCTGCATTCCAACCGGCAGTGAGGAGGGTACCTTTTTCTCCACATCCTCTCCAGCATTTGTTGTTTGTTGATTTGTTGATGATAGCCATTCTGACAGGTGTGAGATGGTACCTCATTGTTGTTTTGATTTGCATCTCTCGGATGATTAGTGAATTTGAGCATGTTTTCATATGTCTCTTGGCTTTCTGAAGGTCCTCTTTTGATAAGTGTCTATTTAGGTCCTTTGCCCATTTTTTGATTGGATTATCTTCCTTTTGTTAAGTTGTATGAGTTCCCTATAAATACTGGAGATTAAAACCTTATCAGTGATAACATTGGCAAATATGTTCTCCCATGCAGTGGGCTTTCTTGTTGTTTTGTTGATGGGTTTTTTTTTTGCTGTGCAAAAGCTTTTCGTTTTGATGTAGTCCCATTTGTTTATTTTCTCTTTAGTTTCCAATGCCCTAGGAGCTGACTCAGTGAAGAAATTGCTTCGGCATATGTCTGAGATTTTGTGGCCTTTGGATTCCTCTAGTATTTTTTATGGTGTCCCATCTTACCTCTACGTCCTTTATCCATTTTGAATTTATTTTTGTGTATGGGTAAGTTGGTGGTCTAGTTTCATCTTTTTGCATATATCTGTCCAATTTTCCCAACAGCATTTATTGAAGAGACTATCTTGGCTCCATTGTATGTTCTTGCCTCCTTTGTCAAATATTAATTGAGCATATTGGTTCGGGTCGATTTCTGGGCTCTCTATTCTATTCCATTGATCTATATGTCCGTTCTTGTGCCAGTACCAGGATGTTTTGAGAACAATGGCTTTGTAATACATCTTGATATCTGGTATTGAGATCCCACCTACTTTGTCTTCTTTCTCAGGATGGCGGCAACTATTTGGGGTCTTTTTTTATTCCAGATGAATTTTTGGAGATTTCGTTCTAGGTCTGTGAAATATGCCGTTGGTATTTTAATGGGAAGTGCGTTGAATTTATAGACTGCTTTGGGTAGTATGGACATTTTAATGATGTTGATTCTACCAATCCACGAACACGGTATGTTCTTCCATCTGTTTCTGTCTTCCACTATCACATTTTTCAACGTCCTGGAGTTTTCTGAGTAGAGGTCTTTACTTCTTCTTTTTTTTTTTTTTTTTGAGATCATGTGGTATTTTTCCTTCATTGACGGGCTTATTTCACTTAGCATAATGCTCTCCAGTTCCATCCATGCCGTTGCAAATGGTAAGAGTTCCTTCCTTTTTAGAGCAGCATAGTATTCCATCGTGTAGATGTACCACAGTTTTCTAATCCATTCATCTACTGATGGGCACTTAGGCTGTTTCCAGATCTTAGCTATGGTGAATTGTGCTGCTATGAACATAGGGGTGCATATATCCTTTCTGATTGGTGTTTCTGGTTTCTTGGGATATATTCCTAGAAGTGGAATCACAGGGTCAAATGGGAGTTCCATTTTCAGTTTTTTGAGGAAACTCCATACTGTCTTCCATAGTGGCTGCACCAGTCTGCATTCCCACCAGCAGTGCACAAGTGTTCCTTTTTCTCCACATCCTCTCCAGCACTTGTCGTTTGTTGATTTGTTGATGATAGCCAGTCTGACAGGTGTGAGATGGTACCTCATTGTTGTTTTGATTTGCATCTCTTGGATGATTAGTGACTTTGAGCATGTTTTCATATGTCTCTTGGCTTTCTGAATGTCCTCTTTTGAAAGGTGTCTATTTAGGTCCTTTGCCCATTTTTTGATTGGATTGTTTATCTTCCTTTTGTTAAGTTGTATGAGTTCCCTATCACTTTTGGAGATTAGGCCCTTATCAGATATGTCATTGGCAAATATGTTTTCCCACACAGTGGGTTTTCTCATTGTTTTGTTGATGGTTTCTTTTTCTGTGCAGAAGCTTTTTATTTTGATGTAGTCCCATTTGTTCATTTTCTCTTTCGTTTCAAGTGCCCTAGGAGTTGTATCAGTGAAGAAATTGCTTCGGCATATGTCTGAGATTTTGTTGCCTTTGGATTCTTCTAGAACGTTTATGGTTACCTGTCGTACATTTAAGTCCTTTATCCATTTTGAGTTTATTTTTGTGTATGGTGTAAGTTGGTGGTGTAGTTTCATTTTCTTGCATATATCTGTCCAATTTTCCCAACAGCATTTATTGAAGAGACTATCTTGGCTCCATTGTATGTTCTTGCCTCCTTTGTCAAATATTAATTGAGCATATTGGTTCGGGCCGATTTTTGGGCTCTCTATTCTATTCCATTGATCTATATGCCTATTCTTGTGCCAGTACCAGGCAGTTTTGAGAACAGTGGCTTTGTAATACATCTTGATATCTGGTATTGAGATCCCACCTACTTTGTTCTTTTTCAGGATTGCTGCAGCTATCCGGGGTCTTTTTTTATTCCAGATGAATTTTTGGTGAGTTCGTTCTAGATCTCTGAAGTATGCTGTTGGTATTTTAATGGGAAGTGCGTTGAATTTATAGATTGCTGTGGGTAGTATGGACATTTTAATGATGTTGATTCTACCAATCCATGAACACAGTATGTTCTTCCATCTGTTTATGTCTTCCTCTATATATTTTTTCAACGTCCTGTAGTTTTCTGAGTAGTGGTCTTTTACCTCTTTAGTTAAGTTTATTCCTAGGTATCTTAACTTTTTCGTGTGATGGTATGGGATTGCTTTTTAAGTCTCTCTTTCTGTAAGTTCCCTTTTGGTTTATAGAAATGCCATAGATTTCATGGCGTTAATTTTCTATCCTGCTACATTGCCGAATTCATTTATTAAGTCTAATAGTTTTTTGATGGAGTCTTTAGGATTTTTTATGTACAATACCATATCATCTGCGAATAAGGACAGTTTTACTTCTTCTTTTCCAATTTGGATGCCTTTTATTTCTTCTTCTTGTCTAATTGCTATGGCTAATACTTCCAGTACTATGTCAAAAAGGAGTGGTGAGAGTGGGCATCCCTGTCTTCTTCCTGTTCTTAGAGGAAATGGTTTTAGTTTTTGTCCATTGAGTATGATGTTGGCTGTGGGTTTGTCATATATGGCTTTTATTATGCTGAGGTATGATCCTTCTATTCCCACCTTACTGAGAGTTTTTATCAAAAAAGGGTGTTGGATTTTGTCAAATGCTTTTTTGCATCAATTGATATGACTATGTGGTTTTTTTCTTTCAATTTGTTTATGTGATGTATCACATTTATTGATTTGAGGATATTGAACCATCCTTGCATCCCTGGGATAAATCTTACTTGGTCATGGTGTATGATCTTTCTGATGTACTGCTGGATCCGATTTGCTATGATTTTGTTGAGGATTTTGGCATCTATGTTCATGAGGGATATTGGCCTGTAATTCTCTTTCATTGTGTTGTCTTTACCTGGTTTTGGTATGAGGGTGATGCTGGATTCATAGAATGAGCTTGAAAGTGTTCCTTCCTCTTGAATTTTTTGTAGTAATCTTAGGAGGATAGGTTTTAGTTCTTCCTTGAATGTTTGGTAAAACTCCCCTGTGAAGCCATCTTGCCCTGGGCTTTTGTTTGCTGCGAGCTTTTTAATGACTGCTTCAATTTCTTCCATAGTTATTGGCCTATTGAGATTTTTAGATTCTTCCTGATTGAGTTTTGGAATGTTGTATATTTCTAGGAATGTGTCCATTTCCTCCAGGTTGTCTAGTTTGTTGGAGTAGAGTTTTTCATAGTATTTTTAAACGATCATTTGTATTTCTGTGGGGTCGTTGTTATTTCGCCTCTATCATTTCTGATGTTGTTTATTTGGGTCCTCTCTCTTTGCTTCTTGGTGAGTCTGGCTAGAGGTTCATTCATCTTGTTTATCCTTTCAAAGAACCAACTCTTGGTTTCATTGATTTTATGGTCTCTATGTCATTTATTTCTGCCTTAATCTTTATTATCTCCTTGCTTCTGTTCACTCTGGGGTTTTCTTTTTGCTCTCTTTCTAATTCTTAGAGATGTAGATTTAGATGATTCACTACCATTTTTTCTTGTTGGTTGAGATAGGCCTGTAGAGCTATAAACTTCCCTCTCAGGACTGCTTTCATTGTGTCCCATAGGTTTTGGATTGTTCTGTTTTCATTGTCATTAGTTTTCAAGATGTTTTTGATTTCTTCTTTGATCCTACTGGTAACCCAATCAATATTTAATAACACGCTATTCAGCTTCCAAGTGTTTGAGTGTTTTGGGTTGTTTTATTGTAGTTTATTTCCAATATTATGCCATTGTGATCTGAGAACATGCTTGGTATAATTTCAATCTTCTTGAATTTGGGGAGACTTTGCTTGTGACCCAATATGTGGTCTATTTTTTAAAATGTCCCATGTGGACTTGAGAAGAACTTATATTCTGTGGCTTTCGGGTGAAGTGTTCTGAAGATGTCAATTAAGTCCATCTGATCTAGTGAGTCATTTATGATTGCTGTTTCTTTGCTAATTTTTTTGTCTAGAGGATAAATCCAGTGGAGTCATTGGTGATTTAAAGTCCCCTACTATGATTGTATTGTTGTCAATCTCTCCCTTGATATATTCCAGGAGTTTTTTTATGTATATGGGTGCTCCTGCGTTGGGTGAATATATGTTTATCAGGGTTATATCCTCTTGTTGTATCGATCCCTTTAGTATTATGAAGTGGCCTTCCTTATCTCTTTTTATGGCCTTCACTTTCAGGTCTATTTTGTCAGATATAAGTATTGCTACCCCAGTTTTTTTTTTTTCATTTCCATTTTCCTGAAAGATATTATTCCATCCCTTCACTTTCAGACTGTGTGAGTCCTTAATTCTGAGGTGGTTCTCTTGTAGACAGCAAATATATGGGTCATTTTTTTTTTTTATCCATTGAGCCACATGATGTCTTTTGATTGGACCATTTAGTCCATTTACGTTTAAAGTTATTATTGAAAGGTACTTGTTTGTAGTCATTTCTATTTTTTATGCCTGTTTTCTTTCTTAGCTTTTTATTTCTTCTTTTTACAGCATTCCCTTTAGCATTTCTTGCATTGCTGGCTTTGTGGTGATAAACTTCCTTAGCCTTTTTTTTTGTCTGTGAAGATTCTTATTTTCCCTTCAATTTTGAATGAGAGCCTTGCTGGATAGACAATTCTTGGATTCAGTCCCTTGCTTTGCCTCACATTGTAAATTTCCTTCCATTCTTTTCTGTCCTGATGTGTTTCTGTTGAGAAATCACTTGATAATCTAATGGAAGATCCCTTGTATGTAACTTTCTGTCTCTCTCTTGCAGCCTTTAAGATTCTCTCTTTGTCTTGAACATTTGCCATGGTAATTATGATGTGTCTTGGTGTGGGTCTTTTCAGGTTCATCTTGTTTGGGACTCTCTGGGCTTGTGTGACATTTTTCTTCCCCACCTCAGGGAACTTTTCTGACATTATTTCTTCAAATAGGTTTTCTAATCCTTATTCCTCTTCCTGTTGTTCTGGCACCCATATAATTTGTATGTTGCTTCCTTTCATGTTGTCCCATAGCTCCCTTAGGCTCTCCTCTTGTCTTTTAATTTTTTTCTTTAATTGCAGTTCAGTTTGGCTGTGTTTTGCTTCCCTGTCTTCTAATTCTCTAATTCGTGCTTCTGCTTCTCCTAGTCTACTTTTGAAAATTTCCATGGTGTTTTTTATTACAGCTAGATCATTCTTCATTTCTTCTTGATTCTTACATAAGTTATTGGTTTTTTCATCCATTTCTTCTGTATTCTTACGTAAGTTGTTGTTTTTTTTCATCAATTTCTTTTTGATTCTTGCGCAGGTTGTTGATTTTTTCCTCCAATAGGTTTATACACTCTAGGGCCCTTATTCTGAATTTTTTTCTGACGTGTTGCATGCCTCCGTTTCACTTAACCACTTTTCTGGTGATTCCCCCTTTTCTTTCATTTGGGGGTTTCTTTGTCTACCCATGTTTGATCTCACTGACAGATCTAGATGTTGAGTCTTTCAGAGGCTGCTCCTTGGGTGGCAGTGGCTCCTTGGGCTGCAGTTGCTCCTCAGGTGGTTGTGGTTGCAGCTGCTCCTCAGTTGGCAGCAGCTCCTCTGGTGGGTGCTGTTCACAGCCATGGTGGCTCCTCCAGCTGGTGGGGGGAGGTTTCTCCCACAGCTGCTGTTCCTCAGACAGAGGGTGTGCTGATCACGAGGCTGCTGTTCCCTGGATGGGGGCAGGGTGCATGTAGCTGCTACGCCTTGGATTGGGGCGGACTGGTCATGTGGCTGCTGTTCCTTGGATGGGGGCTGGCTGCACACTGCTGTTGTTCCTCAGATGTGGTGGGCTGCTTGTGGGGCTACTGCTCCTTTGACATGGGCAGGTTGATTGCAAGGTTGCTGCTCATCGGACACGGGTGAGCTGCTCAAATGGCTGCTGCTCTTCAGATGGGAGTGAGCTGCATGTGTGGCTGCTCCTCCTCAGACGGGGACGGGCCACTCACCTGGCTGCTGCTCATCGGACAGGTGCAGGTTGTGTGGCTCTGCTCCACAGACCGCTGCGTGCTGCGCACGGCTGCCGCTCCTCGGACGTGGGCGGTCTGCTCGTGTGGCTGCTGCTCCTTGGACCAGGGTGGGCTGCTGCTGCTCCTCGAATGGGGACGGGCTGCTCCTCAGATGGAGGCGGGCTGTTCACACAGCTGCAGCTCCTCAGATAGTGCAGGCTGCTCATGTGGCTGCTGCTGCTCAGACGAGGGCAAGATGCTTGCGCAGCTGCTGCTCCTTGGACTGGTGCAGGGTGTGCGCAGCTGCTGCTCCTCGGATGGGGGTGGCCTGCGCAGGGCTGCCGCTCCTCAGATGTTGGCAGACTGCTCATGCAGCTGTTGCTCCTCAGATGGGTCGAGCTGCTCACGTGGTTGCTGCTCCTTGGACGGGGAGTGGGCCGCTCACACAGCTGGTGCTCCTTGGACAGGGTCAGGCCACATGAGCCTGCTGCTCTTAGGCCTGGGGCAGGCTGCTCACGGGGCTGATGCTCCTTGGACAGGAGCATGCTGCTCACGTGGTTGTAATTTACTGGACTAAAGCGTTGGGCTGGTCAGAGGGGAGTGTGCTTCAGAACTCACAGGAACCTGCGCCCGGGGTGGCTGGAGACTCGGTGACTGTGGGACCACAACCGAGGTAGCAGGTCCCTGGAAGGAGTGGCTGTAGAGTCCCAGGTGTTACCTGAGGTGGAGGTGAGGCTGGGCTCTCAGTCATATCAGCTCTCCTCTTTGAAAAGGCGAGGCCTCTGAAGAAGAGCTGGCCTCCTGGTCCTGTTTGCAATGGTAGCAGAGGCTGCCTAGTTAGGCGAGCCCAGTTAGCCTGCCCCCGAAGGTCCTTTGGGGTCTAACTGTGCCTCATTCACACATGCCCACACACACACACACCACACACCACACAACCACACACCACAGACAACCACACACTCCTCTTTCGCTCCCTCACTGCCGCCTTCTTCCTCCCTCTATCGCTGTGTCTAGGGCAGCCTTGGGCAAACTACGGCCCGCGGGCCGGATCCGGCACGTTTGAAATGAATAAAATTGAAAAAAAAAAGACCATACCCTTTTATGTAATGATGTTTACTTTGAATTTATATTAGTTCACACAAACACTCCATCCATGCTTTTGTTCCAGCCCTCCGGTCCAGTTTAAGAACCCATTGTGGCCCTTGAGTCAAAAAGTTTGCCCACCCCTGGTCTAAGGTGTAATTGACCTGTTCGTTAATGAAGTTTCCTCTCCAGGTGTCTGGTTATGTGGTTTGCTCTCTGGCACTTTAGCCAGACATGATAAAATTCACCTTAACAAGACATGACCCAAAGGGAACAAAGCATGAATATTCTCACGACACTGATAACCCCAATATAAGTGACCACCTGAGAAAAGAGAATTAGGGGAGAGAAAAGAGAGCACAAATGATATCTAAGAGAGAAAAAAAAAGATAAGAGAGAAAAGAAAAGGGGGAATATATATATATATATATATATATATATATATATATATATATATCTATAGAGAGAGAGAGAGAGAGAGAGAGAGAGAGAGAGAGAGAGAGAGAGAATACCACAGAACCAATAGATAAACCAAACAAATACAAACACCATACACCCAGTAAAGAAGGTGGGGACAGAATCTGTAGAGGCTGAGCTGATATACAGGAAATAAGGCTAAGAGTTGGATAAATATGGGTAGGACCTCAATTAAGTATAGAGGAAGTAGAAAAGGGATGAGTGGATAAGAAGAGAAAGACGGGGAACAAAATAATATATTTACAAAAAAATTGATTAAAAATGGTATAAAAATAGAATATAGCAAGTAAAAATAAAATAAAATTGAATGATGAAGAAATAATGTCAAAAGAAGTAGAAAATAAAGCAACAAACAAAAAAGGAAAACAAAGAAAAAAGAAAAAAAAGAGCTAACAAAATAATAATAAAAAATAAAAATGAAAAATTGAAATGTCATTCCTTTGGCTGGCTTAAGATCCCAATTTTCTGGAATGTCTGTGATTTTTTTTTTCTTCTGTTGCTGGGACTGAAGGCCTCTCTATAGGCCAGACCCTGTTAACTCCCAGGGAGTAATCAGATTTTTTAAATCCTTCCTACCATTCAGGGTGGAATCTGGGTGTGGCTGTATTCCTTGCCTGGAGACTGGAGGGAGGGGTTATGTCCTCAGGGGAAAATGGCTGCCCAGGACCTGGGCTCAGGCGTGAGTCAGCACTCAACTTGCTGCCACCTCTACTGGACCCCCTTCTCTCCCCAGCCTCTCCCCAGATTCCACTCGACCGCACCTTCTCCTGCCCCTCAGCATGGGTGAGTGTCTGTATCCGAACTGTCCTATGAACAGGGTTCAGTGGAACAAAAAAGCAAAAAAAAACGCCGGCTGCAGAAATGGGGAAGACTGAGTCTCTGTGAGCACCTCCATTACCGGCACTGCGTGGTCTGGTCAGCCCTTCAGGCTGCCCCCTCTGGGCTCAGTCTTCCGTAATTATGGAACCCAGATCTCAAATCCCCCAGTGCCAACAGTCCTGTGGATCTCCGTTCCACAGTCAGAGGCTGTGCCTGTCCCAAGGGACTTGGCTGGGTGCCGCACGGTTTCCCTCTGACCCTCTGGGCTCAGAGATCTGGCAAACTTTCTTGCCCAGATCCATGGTTTTTACCTTTCCAGGGGAACTCTGCCCTTCCCAGCTGCAAACTGTCTCACCAGCTGAGTCTCCTTCACCAATTCGGGGTGGATGTTATTCGTTTCAGCTGCTCATTCTATTTGCTCTGGCACAAGCCTTGGGATGCATCCACCTGTTCCGCCGCCATCTTGTCTCTCCTCTGCCCATTTTTTAATTGGATTGTTTGACTTCCTTTTGTTGAGTTATACGAGTACTTTATATATTTTGGAAATTCACCCCTTATCCGGTGTAGCATTGGCAAATATGTTCTCCCATACAGTGGGTTCTCTTTTCATTTTGATGCTGGTTTCTTTTGCTGTGCAGAAGCTTTTCATTCTGATGTAGTTCCATTTGTTTATTTTTTCCTTTGTTTCTCTGGGCTTAGGTGATGAATTGGGGAAAATTCTGCTATGTGAGATGTCTGAGATTTTGCTCCCTACATTTTCTTCTAGGATTTTTATAGTTTCATGACTTATACATTTAAGCTTTTTATCCATTTTGAGTTTATTCTTGTGTATGGTGTAAGTTGGTGGTCTACTTTCAATTTTTTGCATATATCTGTTCAATTTTCCCAGCACCATTAATGGAAGAGACCGTCTTGACTACATTGGATGCTCTTGCCTCCTTTATCAAATATTAATTGAGCATAGTGGTTTGGGTCAATTTCTGCGTTCTTGTTCTGTTCCATTGATCTTTATGCCTATTCTTGTGGCAGTACCAGGCTGTTTTTATTACAGAGGCTTTGTATTATAACGATATCCAGTATTGCGACCCCTCCAACTTTGTTCTTCTTTTTCAAGGCTATTGTGGCTATTTGGGGGCTTTTTGGTTCCATGTAGATTTTTGGTATATTTGTTATAGATATGTGAAATATGTTGTTGGTATTTTAATAGGGATTGAATTGAATGTATAGAGTGCTTTGGGTAGTATGGACATTTTAATTATGTTAATTAAACCAATCTATGTACATGGTGTATTCTTCCACTTGTTTATATCTTCCTCTATCTCTTTTTTTCAATGTCCTATAGTTTTCCAAGTACAAGTCTTTTACCTCCTTGGTTAAGTTTATTCCTAGGTATCTTAATTTTTTGTTGCAATGGTAAGTGGGATTTTTTTTTGGATCTGTTTCTGAGTGTTCATTATTAGTGTGTAAAATGCATCAATTTCTGAGTGTTAATTTTGTGTCCTGCTACATTCCCAAATTGATTTATTAAATCTAGTAGCTTTTTGGTGGAGTCTTTAGGGTTTTTTTGTACAACATCATGTCATCTGCAAATAATGACAGTTATACTTCCTCCTTTCCAATTTGGATGCCTTTTATTTTTTCTTCTTGTCTGATAGCTGTGCCTAGGGCTTTCAGTACTATGTTGAAAAAGAGTGGTGAAAGCAGACATCCCTGTCTTGTTCCTGTTCTTAGGGGAAATGGTTTTATTATTTGCCCATTGAGTATGATGTTGGCTGTAGGTTTGTCACATATGGCCTTTATTATGTTGAGGTATTATCCCTGTGTTTCCACTTTGCTGAGAGTTTTTATGAAAAATGGGTGCTGGAGTTTGTCAAATGCTTTTTCTGCATGTATTGGTATAGTCATGTGATCTTTGTCTTTCAAATTGTTTATATGATGCATCACATTTATTATTACTTTTTAAAAATATGTTTTTATTAATATTTAGTGAGAGCGGAAAGGATAAGGATCAAGAGACAGAAACCTCAATGAGAGGGAAATATCAAGGATTGGCTGCCTCCTGCACGCCCGCCCCTTGCCAGGAATTGAGCCTGAGACCCAGGCATGTGCCATAACCTGGAATTGAACTAGTGATCTCCTGGTGCATAGGTCGATGCTCAACCTCTGAACCACACCTACTGGGTGTGTATCACATTTATTGATTTATGAATATTGTACCAGCCTTGTATCCCTGGAATAAATCCCACTTGGTCATGGTGTATGATCTTCTTAATACATTGCTGGTTCAGATGTGCTAATATTTTCTTGAGGTTTTAGCGTCAATGTTCATCAGGGATATTGGCTTGTAATTCTCTTTTGTTGTATTATCCTTATCTTGTTTTGGAATTAGGCTACTGCTGGCCTCATAAAAAGAGCTTAGAAGTGTTCCTTCCTTTTGGATATTTTGGAATAGTTTGAGGAGAGATGTGTTAGTTTTTCTTTGAATATTTGTTAATACACCCCTGTGAAGCCATCAAGACCATGGATTTTGTTTGCTGGGAGTTTTATGATTACTGCTTCAATTTCATCAGCTGTTATTGGCCTATTCAGGTTTTCTGATTCTTTCTGATTCAGTTTTGGAAGAATGTACTTTTCTAGTAATTTGTCTGTTTTATCCAGGTTGTCCAACTTGTTGGCCTATAATTGTTCCCAGTATTTTCTTACATTCCTTTGTATTTCTGTGGTGTCAGTTGTTCCTTTACCTCTTTCATTTCTGATTTTATTTATTTGGGTCCTCTCTCTTTGTTTCTTGATGAGTCTGGCTAAATGTTGATCAATCTTGTTTATTTTTTCAAAGAATCAGTTCTTAATTTCATTGATATTTTGTATTTTTTTTAGTTACTGTCATTTATTTCCACTTTTATCATTATTATTTCCTTCCTTCTACTTTGGGCTTTTCTTGTTCTCTTTCTAATTCTTTAACTTGTAGGGTTAGATAGTTTATTAGAAATTTTTCTTGTTTTTTTCAGGTAGGCCTGTAGTACTATGAAAGTCCCTCTTGAGACTGCTTTTATTGTGCTCCTTAGATTTTGAGTTGTTGTGTGCTCATTTTCATTTGTTTTCAGGAACTTTTGTATTTCTTCCTTGATGTCATTGATTTCCTCATTGTTTTCTTATTTATTTATTTATTTATTTATTTATTTATTTATTTATAGCTCTGTGTTTTTTGTTTGTTTGTTTGTTTTGAATATTTTTTTAAAATTGATTTTAGAGAGAGGAAGGAGAGGGAGAGAGGGATAGAAGCGTCCATGATGAGAGAGAATCCTTGATTGGCTGCCTCCTGTATGCCCCCTACTTGGGATTGAACCCACAACCTGGGCATGTGCCCTGACTGGGACTCAAACTGTGACCTCCTTGTTCATGGGTTGACATTCAACCACTGAGCCACACCAGCTGGGCTCCTCATAATTTTTTTAATAAAATTTTCTTATTTCTATCTTACTTTATTATAAGAATACAGCATATAATACATATAAACATACAAAGTATATGTTAATTTACTGTTGATGTTATCAATAAGGCTTCCTCATGTTCAATAGTAGGCTATTAGTAGTTAAATTTGGGGGAGTCAAAAGTTATATGTAGATTTTTGACTGCATAGGATTGGTTCCCTTGACCCCCACATTGTTCAAGGATTAACTGTAACATTCCACAATAAAGATTAATTTTTAAAAAATACCACATGATCTCACTCACTTGTGGAATATAATGATCAACATACACAGATGAACAAGGACTGATCCAGAGACAGAGAGGCATTGATTAGACTGTCGGGCCTTGGAGGGAAGGTAAGGGAGGGTGGGGGTAAGGGGGAGAGATCAACCAAAGGACTTATATGCAAGCATATAGGCCTAACCAATGGACATGGACAACAGGGGGGTGAGGGCATGAGCAGGGGGTAGGGGATAATGTGGGGATAAGGACACATATGTAATATTTTAATCAATAAAAAATATATTTTAAAAAAAGAGTGCAAGACAAATAGAGGGGGAATTCTAAGAAATCATTGCCTAATACATGATTATAAAGATTTCCTTCTAAGTTTTCTTTTAACAGATTTATAGTTGTAGCTTTGACATTTAAGTCTCATATTCATTTTCGTTTAACTATTGTGTATAGTGTGAGGTAAGGGTCTAAGATTGTGTTTTTGCATGTTGATATCTAATTGTCCTCACACCACATGTAAAAAGACTATCCTTTCACCATTGAATTTCTTTGGTGCCTTTGTTGAAAATTAATTGACCATAAATATTAGGATTTATTTCTGAACTTTAAATTCTGTTCCATTTATCTATCTTTATGCTAGTCACAGAAGAACAAATACCACACTAACTTGATAACTATAGTTTTATAGTGATTTTTAAAATTAGAAAGTGTAAGTCCTCCAAGTTGATTTTTTAAATATTCAAAATAGATTTTAGGATCCCCTTCTCCCTCCCCCACCCCCTTCCCTTTGGCAACCACCACACTGCTGTTTGTGTTCATGAGTTTCAGTTTTATATCCCACACATGAATAAAATCATATGGTTCTTAGCATTTTCTGACTGACTTATTTCACTTAGCATAATGTTCTCAAAGTCCATCCATGTTGTTGCAAATGGCACTATTTCATCCTTTCTTATGATTATTATTCCATTGTGTATATATACCACATGGTCTTTATCCAGTCCTCTATCTTGGGACACTTTGGTTGTTTCCATGTCTTGCCCACCATGAATAATGCTGCAATGAACATAGGGGTGCATATATCTTTGCAAATACATGATTTCGAGTTTTTCCGGTATATACCCAGGAAAGGGATCATATGGTAGCTCTATTCTTAATTTTTTGAGGAATCACCACACTACTTTCCATAGTGGTTGTATCAGTCTACATTCCCACCAGCAGTGAATGTGGGTTCCCTTTTTCCCACAACCTCTATAACACTTGTTATTGCTTATCTTGTTGACAATTACCGCCTTAACAGGAGTAAAGTGGTATCTCATTGTAGTTTTGATTTGCATTTCCCTAATTGCTAGTGAGGTTGAACATCTATTGCAGGGGTTCTCAAACTATGGCCCGCGGGCCACATGCAAATACAAATATTGTATTTGTTCCCGTTTTGTTTTTTAATTCAAAATAAGCATGTGCAGTGTGCATAGGAATTTGTTCATAGTTTTTGGGTTTTTTTTAACTATAGTCCAGCCCTCCAACGGTCTAAGGGACAGTGAACTGGCCCCCTGTTTAAAAAGTTTGAGGACTCCTGATCTATTGGCTATTCATATGTCTTCTTGGGAGAGGTGTACTTTAAGGTCCTCTGCCCACTTTTTGATTGGATTGTTTGTTTGGTGGTTAGTTTTATGAGTTCTTTATATATTTTAGAATTTATTTATTTATTTATTTTCTCATTAAACTTTGTTATTTTAGTGGGTCTCAAAATTCTGTGACAGATTTTTGGTCATGTTGTTTCCATTAAAAAGTACTGATTTTAAAAACTAATAACTTAAAAACTGCCACACACACAAAAGAACCAAATGTTCCACAAAACATTCTCCTTTTCTTCTGAAGGTTTTACGATGCATTGTAATCATTAACCAGTCTTTTGCTATTAAACTTAAATGGCCAATTGAGACAAACAGTTCTGAGACCGTTCACACCACTGATAAAGACTGGGGTGGCAAGTGTTGGGAATAATATTCGTTTAGCCTTCTGAAATTTCTGGGCAGACTTGGTGACTTTGCCAGCTCCAGCTGCCTTCTTGTCCACTGCTTTGATGACACCCACAGCAACTGTCTGTCTCATGTCATGAACAGCAAAACGGCCCAGAGGAGGGTAGTCAGAGAAGCTCTCAACACACATGGGCTTGCCAGGAATCATATCAATGATGGCAGCACCACCAGATTTCAAAAACTTGGGGCCATCTTCCCAGAATGACAATCAATCTTCTCTTTCAGCTCAGCAAATTTGCAAGGAATGTGAGCTGTGTGACAATCCAGCACAGGCGCATAGCAAGCACTGATCTGGCCTGAGTGGTTCAGGATAATCACCTGAGCTGTGAAGCCAGCTGCTTCCATTGGTGGATAATTTTTTAAAAATATATTTGTATTGATTTAAGAGAGGAAGGGAGAAGGAGAGAGACAGAAACATCAATGATGATGTGCCTCCTGCACACCCCACACTGGGGATCGAGCCCGCAACCCAGGCATGTGCCCTTGACCGGAATTGAACCTGGGACCTTTGAATCTGCAGACCGATGCTCTATCTACTGAGCAAAACCAGCTAGGGCTGGTGGATCATTTTTGCTGTCACCAGTCACATTGCCACGGCGAACATCTTTGACAGACACGTTCTTGACGTTGAAGCCCACATGGTCCCCAGGAAGAGCTTCCACTCAAAGCTTCATGGTGCATTTCAACAGACTTTACTTCAGTTGCAATATTGACTGGAGCAAAGGTGACCACCATGCCGGGCTTAAGAACACCAGTCTCCATTCAGCCCACAGGGACAGTCCAATACCACCAATTTTGTAGACATCCTGGAGAGGCAGACACAGGGGCTTGTCAGCTGGACGAGTTGGTGGCAAGATGCAATCCATAGCTTCAAGCAGTGCGATTCCACTGGCATTGCCATCTTTATGGGTGACCTTCCATCCCTTGAACCAAGGCATATTAGCACTTGGCTCCAGCATGTTGTCTCCATTCCAACCAGAAATTGGCACAAATGCTACTGTGTCAGGGTCGTAGCCAATTTTCTTAATGTAGGTGCTGACTTCTTTAACAACTTCCTTGTGCTTTTCTGGCTGTAGGGTGGCTCAGTGGACTCCATTTTGTTAACACCAACAATCAGCTGTTTCACACCCAGTGTGTAGGCCAGAAGGGCATGCTCACGGTCTATCCATTCTTGGAGCTACCTGCTTCAAATTCACCAACACCAGCAGCAACAATCAGGACAGCACAGTCAGCCTGAGATGTGCCTGTAATCATGTTTTTGATGAAGTCTCTGTGCCCTGGGGCATCAATGATGGTCACATAATACTTGCTGGTCTCGAATTTCCACAGGGAGATATCAATGGTGACACCTCGCTCGCGTTCAGCTTTCAGTTTATCCAAGACCCAGGCATACTTGAAGGAGCCCTTCCCCATCTCAGCAGCCTCCTTCTCAAATTTCTCGGTGGTTCTTTTGTTGATGCTGCCACATTTATAGATCAGATGGCCAGTAGTGGTAGACTTGCCGGAATCTACGTGTCCAATGACGACGATGTTGATGTGAGTCTTTTCCTTTCCCATCTTGGGTTTGAGTTACTGGTGGTTTTCACGACACCTGTGTTCTGGCGGCAAACCCGTTGCGAAAAAGCTATATTTTAAAATTTAAACCTTTGTTGGAGCTACTGTTTGCAAATATCATCTCCCATCTAGTTGGCTGTCTCTTTGTTTTGTTTTCAGTTTATTTTGCTGTGCAGAAGCTTTTTAGTTTGATATAGTTCTTTTCATTTATTTTCGCCTTTTCTTCCCTTGCCTTTGGGTCAAGTTCATAAAATGTTCTCTATGACCAAGGTCTATAAGTTTGGTACCTATATTTTCTCCTATATTTCCTCCTTATAGTCTCAGGTCTTATATTTAGGTATTTGATCCATTTTGAATAAATGTTTGTACATGGGTATAAACTGTAATTTAGTTTCATTCATTTGCATGTGGCTTTCCAGTTTTCCCAGCACCGTTTACTGAAGAGACTATCTTTACTCCATTGTGTATTTCTGGCTCCTTTGTCGAAAATTATCTATTCCTATACACGTGGTTTTATAGCTGGGCTCTCTATTCTGTTCCATTGCTCTGTGTGTCTTTTTCTCTGCCAGTACCATGCTGTTTTGATTACCAGGTGTACCAGTTAATAATGCGGATTTTTTTCAATAGATGGAGTTACACATATGTTGATATATATGCGATTTGATATGTATGCTATTTTGTTGTATTGACAGCAAGCTTCAAAACTTCATATGTCAAATTTGCTGAAGGTGTTAACATCATAGATATTTTTATGCTTAAAAATGTCAAATTTTGTGCCAAAAAGAGCATTTGAGAGAAGTCTTAATTTATTACTTTATTTTGAAGAAAAGTTATTGTATACTTCGGGAAGCTTATGGTGAACATGTTCCATCTCAAGATACTTGTAAACACTGGTTTAAACGCTTTAAAAGTGATGATTTTGATGTGAAAGACAACGTTCAGGTCAACCGAAAAAGTTTGAAGACCAACAATTACAAGCATTATTGGATGAAGATGCGTGTCAAAACAACTTGTAGAAAGATGAAACGTTGCTCAGCAAACAATTTCTTATTGTTTACAAGCAATGGGAAAGATTTTAAAGGAAGGAAAATGGGTGCCACATCAACTGAACTACAAATGGAAAACTGAAAAGTCATCAGTAAATTGTTGCTTCAACGGCACAAAAAACAGTCTTTTTTTGCATAGAATTGTGACTGGTGATTAAAAGTAGATTTATTTTGAGAATCCCAAATGCACAAAATCATGGGTTGACCCAGGTCAACCGTCAACATCAACTGCAAGGCCAAATCGCTTCGGAAAGAAGACAATGCTCTGCGTTTGGTGGGATCAGGAAGGTGTGGTGTATTATGAGCTTCTAAAACCAGGTGAAACCATTAATACTGATAGTTACCAACAACAAATAATCAATTAGAACCATTCTTTGATCATAAAATGACCAGAATGGGCCATAAGACACAGCAAAGTAATTTTGCTTCATGATAATGCACCATCACCCACTTCAAAACCAGTAAAAGACACATTAAAAGATCTTGCCTGGGAAGTATTAACCCCTCCCCTCCCCCCCCCCCCCCCCCCCCGCCGTATTCACCAGACCTTGCTCCTTCAGATTACCACTTGTTCTGATCAATGGCACACACACTTTCTGAGCAGCACTTCAAACATATGAAGAAGTGGAAAATTGGGTCTCTGAATGGTTTGCCTCAAAACAAAAGTTCTATTGAGACGGTATCCACAAATTACCTGAAAGATGGGGGAAATGTGTAGCTAGGGATGGACATTACTTTGAATAAAGCACTTTTGATGTTTCTCTGGAAATTATCATGTTTTCTTTTATTACAAAATCTGCCATTATTAACCGGTACACCTAGTGTATACACTGAGTGGCCAGATTATTATGATCACCTGACATTTGTAGGCAAATTAGCTATAATTTCCCCCTGAAGTTGCTAGAGGGCCAGGTCATTATAAACGTATGAATAGCACAACATACCTAAGTATCATTGCTGATCAAGTTCATCCTAACATGTTGATGGCGTATCCCAATGGAGATGGCTTCTTCCAACAAGACAATGCTCCATGCCACGGTACTTGTATTGTGAAGGAGTGGTTTCAAGAACGTGAGGGAGACTTTACCTTGCTTAGGTAGCCCCCACAATCACCAGATCTCAATCCAATTGAGCATTTGTGGGACAAAGTTAAAAGAGCCTTCAGGCAGCTGGTTCCACAACCATCAAATTTCACAGAACTGGACAGTGCTATTCATCAGGCATGGTGTCAGATTCCTCGCATCACCTTTCAGCATCTTGTGGAGTCAATGCCAAGAAGAATTGCTGCAGTGTTGAAGGCAAAAGGTGGCCCAACGAAGTACTGATGGGGTGGTCATAATAATCTGGCCAGTCATAATAATCTGGCCACTCAGTGTATGTGCTTTTGGTTATTGTAGCTCTGTAGTATAATTTGAAGTCAGATACCTCCAGCTTCATTCTTTTTGTGTTATCTTTGGCTACTTGGGGTCTTTTGTGATTCCATACAAATCTGATGATTTCTTGTTCTTTAAAAATGACACTGGGATTTTGATGGGGATATTGCATTAAATATGTATATTGCTTTGGGTAATATGACCATTTTAACTATGCTGATTCTTCCAATCCATGAACACAGGATATTTTTCCATTTTGTTGTCTTTTTCAATCGCTTTTAAAGTAATGCTTTGTACTTTTCAGTATATATGTCTTTCATGTTCTTTGTTACATTTATTCCTGGGTATTTTATTCTTTGTTTGCAATTGCAAAAGGAATTGGTGGGGTATTTTTTATTTCTTTTTCTGAAGTTTTGTTGTTAGTATACAGGAAGGCAATGGATTTTTGTACATTGATTTTTGTATCCTGCAACTTGACTGTATTTGATTTTGTTTGTTTTTTTGTTGTTGTTTAAATCCTCACCCAAGGATTTTTTTCCCATCGATTTTTAAAGAGTGGAATGGAGAGGAAGAGACAGAGAGAAACATTGATGCAAGACAGACACATCAATTGGTTGCCTCCTGCATGCCCCCCCAACCAGGGCTGGGAGCCTGCAATCAAGGTATATGCCCTTGATTGGAATCAAACCTGGGACCCTTCAGTCTACAGGTTGACAGTCTATCCACAGAGCCAAACCAGCTAGGGCTGTATTTGTTTATTGATTCTAACAGGTTTTTTTGGTGGAGTCTTTAGGGTTTTCTATATACAGGATTATGTTATCCACAAAAAGTGACAGTTTTTCTTCTTCCTTCCCTATTTGGATGCCTTTTATTTCTCTTTTGCCTTATTGCTCTGGCTAGGACTTCCAGCACTATCCTATATAATAAAGAGCTAATATGCTAATTAGATGGAATGGCAGAATGACTGTCTGGACGACCAGATGAAGCCAGGGCTGCAAGGGCTGAGGCAGTCAGGGCTACAAGGGCCAAGCCCCTTGCACGAATTTTGTGCATTGGGCCTCTAGTATTGAATAAGAGCAGTGAGAGTGGACATCCTTGTCTTGTTCCTAATCTTAGAGGAAAAGCTTTCAGTTCATCACCATTGAGTATAATATTAGCTGAAGGTTTATCATATATGGCCTTTATTATGTTGAGGTACTTTCCTTTGATTCCTATATTATTGTTTTAATCATAAATGGATGTTGTATCTTATCAAATGCTTTTTCTACATCTGTTTATAAGATGATATGATTTTATCCTTTCTTTTGTTAATGTGGTGTAGTACATTGATTGATTTATAGATGTTAAGACATTCTTGTGTCCCTGGAATGAACCTGACTTGATCGCGATGTATTATTTTTTTGATGTACTGTTGTATTCAATTTGCTCATATTTTGTTTAGGATTTTTGCATCTGTATTCATCAGAGGAATTAGTCTGTAGTTTTCTTTTTGTGTGTGTGTGTGTGTGTAATCTTTGCCAGGTTTTGGTATCAGGATTATATTGGCCTTGTAGAATGTGTTAGGAAATATTGCCTGTTCTTCCATTTTTTGGAAGAGTTTGAGAATGATAGATTTTAAATCTTCTTTGAACATTTGGTAGAATTCACTGTTGAAGCCATCTGGTCCTGGACTGTTATTTTTTGGAAGTTTCTTTTATGATTGTTTCTATTTCTTCACTGTTGATCAGTCTATTTAGATTTCCTAATTCTTCATGATTTAGTCTAGGAAGGTTATATATTTTTAGGAATTTATCCATTTCTTCTAGGTTATTGAATTTGGTGGCATATAGTGTTTCATAATATTCTAGTACTAGAGGCCCAGTGCACGAAATTCATGCACTCTGTGGCGGGGGGGGGGGGAGTGTTTCCTCAGCCCAGCCGGCACCCTCTCACAGTCCAGGAGCCCTTGGTGGATGTCCAACTGCTAGTTTAGGCCCACTCCCCTAAGCCAGCAGTTGGACATCCTTAGCGCTGCTGAGAGGCTCCCACCACCACCACTGTGCTCACCAGCTGTAAGCCTGGCTTCTGGTTGAGTGGCACTCCCCCTGTGGGAGCACACTGACCATCAGGGGGCATCTCCTGCATTGAGCGTCTGCCCCCTGGTGGTTAGTGTGCATCACAGCGACCAGTCGTTCTGCCATTTGGTCAATTTGCATAGTAACCTTTTATTATATAGGATGATCCTTTGTATATCTGTGATGTCTGTGGTGACTTTCCTTTCATTTCTGATTTTGTTTATATGGGTCTTTTCCTTTGTTTCCTTTGTGAGTCTTTCCTGGAGTTTATCAATTTTATTAATCTTTTCAAAGAACCAGCCTTTTATTTTATTGTTTTTTTTGTATAGTCTTTTTGTTCCCTATTTCATTTCATTCTGCTCTAATTTTTATTATTTCCTTTCTTCTGCTGACTTTGGGTTGCTTTTGTTCTTCTTTTTCAAGTATTTTAAGATTTTATGCTAGGTTGTTTACTTGTGATTTCTCTTGTTTCTTGAGATAGGCCTGTAATGATATAAACGTCCCTCTTATTACTGCTTTTGCTGCATCCCAGAGGTTTTGCTATGACATATTATCATTATCATTTGTCTCTATATATCTTTTGATCTCATATTTTATTTATTTTTTGACCCAGTCATTTTAAGTCAACATTAGTATGTTGTTTGATCTCCATGTATTTGTGGGTATCTTTACTTCCTTTTTACAGTTGATTTATAATTTCAAGGCACTGTGGTCAGAAAATATGCTTGGTATAGTTTCAATCTCTTGAATTTGTTGAGGCTAGTTTCATGACCCAACATATGATCTATCCTTGAGAATGTTCCATGTGCATTGGAGAAGAATGTATAAAGTGATGTTCTGGGATGAAATGTTCTGGAAATGTCAATTATGTTCATTTGATCTAGTGTTTCATTTACGTCCAATATTTCTTTATTAATTTTCTGTTTGGTTGATCTGTCTAGAACTGTCAATGGAGTATGAAGTATTAAAGTCTCCAACTATGATTGTGCTTTGATCTGTTTCTCCTTTTAGTTATGTGAGTAGTTGTTTTATACATTTTGGTGCTCCCTGGTTGGGTGCATACATAATGAGAAGTGTTATGATATGTATTACTTTCAACAATAAAGATTTATTTTTTAAAAAAGAAGTGTTAGTTTTATTGATGTATTGTTCCCTTTATCATTATAAAGTGTCCATCTGTCTCTTGTTATCTTTGTTATCTTGAAATCTATTTCTTCTGATATAAGTATGGCAACACCTGCATTTTTGTGGATGTTGTTTGCCTTGAGAATTACTTCCCACCTTTATACTTTGAATCTACCTTTGTCTTTGCAGCTTACATGTGTTTCTTGTAGGCAACTTATGGTTGAGTTTTGGTTTTTGATCCACTCTGCTACTCTGTGCCTCTTTATTGGTAAATTTAGACCATTTACATTACTTGCACTTATGTAATTATTCATGCATGAGGATTTCCTACAGCCATTTTATCTTTTGTTTACTGTTAGTTTTGTGCCTCCATTGGTTCTTTTCCGCTATGTTTCAGTCTCTTGTTTTTGTTTGATGGTTCTCCATACATCTTTCCTGTTTCCTCTTTCTTTTTTAAAAAAATTGGTAAGCCTTTTTTAAAATTTTATTTTATTGTTTAAAGTATTACAAATAGTAGTACATACATCTCCAGTTTTTTTTTCATTGACCTTCCCCCTATTTCTTCTTTTTTTAAGCTATATGCCCTGGTTTGGGGATTTTTGTGTGTGGTTACCATTAGGTTCATAAAATATAAAGTTTCATATATTCTGTGGTTTTTTTCCCTTTTGAGTGAAAAAACTATGGTGTATATTCCAGTATATACATATTCCTTTGCCAATTCAGACCTTTTCTACCTCTCCTGTTATGTTTTTGTCATCACAAATTATCCCTGTTTTTGCTGTAAGATTTTTGGTGATCTTACTCATAGTGTTGTGACCTTATGTTCTTTTGTTTCAGATAGAATAACTCCTTGAGTATTTCCTGCAATAGAGTTTTTCTGGTGATAAAACCCATCAGCTTCTGTATGTCTTGGAATGTATTTATTTCTCCATATTTAAAGGATAATTTTGCTGGATATATATTCGTGGCTGGTAATTTATCTCTTTCAGACATTTGAATATTTGGTTCCACTCTCTTCTGGCTTGTAGAATTTCTGCTGAGAAGTAAGATGAAATTCTGATGGGTTTTCCTTTGTAGGTCACTTCCTTATTTTTCCTGGCTGCACTGAGAATTTTTTCTTTGTCATTAATCTTTGACAGTTTTAATACAAAGTGTCTTGGAGAGGGTCTCTTTAGATTGAGGTAACCAGGTGTTCTGTTTGCTTCTTGAATTCGAGGATCTAGTTCTTTCCATAGACTTGGAAATGTGTCATCCACTATTTGTTTGAATAGACTCTCTATTCCCTTCTCTCTTTCTTCCTCTTCTGGAATGTCTATTATTCTAATATTGCTTTTTCTTATGGAGTCAGATAGTTTTTGTAGAGCTCTTGCATTTTTCTTTATTCTCGGGTCTCTCTCTTTTTCCATCTGCGTCATTTCTACCTTAGATATCACTAAATCTTTTCTCCATCTGGTTGACTCTGTTTTCTGTGCTCAGTAGTTTACTCTTAATCTCCTTGATTGCAAGCTTCATTTCCAGGATTTCTGATTGTTTCTTTTTTAAAGTTTTAATCTCCCTGGTAAAGTACTCATTTTGTTCTTTGCTTTGTTTCCTGAGTGCATTGAATTGCCTGTTTGTATTTTCTCACATCTCTTTGAGTATTTTCAGAACTGAAATCTTGAAATATCTGTCATTTGTATCAAATATTTCTATGTGTTCCAGCCTGCTTTCTGGGTGTGGGGAGCTGATGTAGGGTTAAACCTCAGACTGACCTGTTGGCAAAATCACAAACAGGTCTTCTGAGTCTTAAACAACCCAATCCGAGAGGTGGCCACTGATTTACACGCGCTACCATTTAAAAAATAAAAAAGGGGGAATTTTCTGGAAGCCGGTCCATCCTTGCTGCTTGACACAGTCGCTGCAGGGAAGAAACCTCTGCACAGCATATGTTTCAAGGGACCTGGCGTATATGGCATACTCTTCTTAATATGTTTGCTCTCCTTCTTAGCGCTATGTGTTTTAACCAAGGTCACCTCTCTGAGAAAGGTTGTTTCCCCAGGTGGGGATTTTTCCCTGGAGTTAGGGATTAACAGGACTAAGGAAGGGAATAAAACCCCTTAACTAAGTGCCAGGCGGGTAATTAATCACTTTAACTACGAACAATCACGCTTAAGATACATAATCTTTACTTAGGATAATCTCCTTCAGTTACTTCCTTGTGGCTTAACAGAACAATAGAGTAGCGACCTTGGAATGGAGATAACAAACGCCCTAACCTTTGGGATAGAATGGATAGGATTAAAATTAACCGGTATAAATACAGATGTAATAGGAGAACCTGGCTATGCTGATCAACTGAACGCTGTCTCTGTGTCCTTCCTTCTTCGCCAACTCCATCCACACCTTTGGGAACCCCTGGACCTGCTGGGGATGGACCCCAACAGATGGCGCCTGAACATCTTACCTAGGAGGGCCCCTAGGTAACCCCTCCCCACACCCTCCCCATTGAGAACCTCCACACTCAGGACGGATAGGACTCCACCAGGGTGCTGCAGGCCCCCTATAGAGGATAAGTAGGGTAAGAAGGTGGATAGTACAGAACTTAGATTGAGAAGATGTGCCATACTGAGTCCAAAGAAAGAAGACTCTGTATTGATCTTTAGATTGAGAAGATGTGCCATACTGAGTCTAAAGAAAAAAGACTCCGTATTGATCTTTTAATACATATGCTTGCTAGCAGAGGAGTTAAGGTTACTCCCAGTCAGACGGAACGTTTTATACAAGAAGTATGTCCATGCTTTTCTGAGGAAGGAAAGGTAAATGTAAAGGCATGGGAGAAGGTAGGCCCAAGGAGCCTTATCCTTAACCCCACTGCAGCCTTTCCACCCCGGGAAAGTGCAGGATTGGCAAGCTCTCCCTGGGGTGATAGATCAGGACTCAGGTAATAGCGGAAAGCACCAATCTTACTCTTAAAATGGATACAAGAGAGCATTTGGTCTGATCATCATCGTTACTGTGGTTCTTCGTGATATTTTCTGTCTTTTTTTACTTTTGTATTTACCTCTGAAGAGGTCTTTCTACTATTTTCCAGTAGATGGCGCTGAATTTCAAGATTTTTTATTTATTTATTTATTTATTTATTTATTTATTTATTTATTTATTCATTCATTCATTTATTTATTTATTTATTTATTTTTACCTCTGTGTTCTAGTTTTGAACATCCACAGCTTCCGTAAGACAGTATAGCTGCACTGCTTGGGGGTGAGGGTTGTTTTGCTCTCACTGTAATGGTGAACCCTGACCTCCATGTGGTCCCACCTCAAGCACCCCTCCTGGGTATTAGTCAGAGAGGGAAACAATGATACTACTGCAACATTGGTTTACTACAGCTCTTGGTTTACAGATAATATGCTCCTGGACCCAAAATTCGGGAGGTGAATTTTGGGAGTCCAAGCAGTGTCAGGGCTCTATGGTTCTGTTTCTTTGTCTGAAACAATGCCACCCAGTCTGAGAATGGGGAGACACATGGCAGAACCCCATGCTCTGTCAGGTGTCTGCTGACTCAGACACTGTTCACTCTCTCTGCTCACCACTCGCCCTGCTGGGCTGCCCCCTCCCCACAGCTCTCTGCTCCTCCTGGCCAAAATAAGTGCCTGCTACCACCTGCTTTCTTCCCTCTCCCAGCCGAGCCTTAAGCTCCCAGCTGCAGGGCTGTGTCTGTGGGCCATCTGCACTTTCCTACCTTCTCATCTACCCATTTATTCCTAGTTGCTCATCTTTAGATGTTTCAGTGTGCAGGTCTCTCGGGCATGCATCTGTGTTGAGAAGGTGTTTTTTGTTGAATTATAGATAGATAACTTGTTGAAATGTCAGGGGGAGAGCAAAAGATACACCTTTATGCCACCATTCCTCTGACATCACTCCTGGGTCTCTTGCATTTACATATGAATTTTTTAATCAGCCTGCCAATTTCTGAAAACATCATGCTGAAATTTTCATAGATAAATTTGGGGAGAATTGCGATGTTAACATTGAGTCTTCCAACCGTGAACATGCAATCTCTCCCCATTTATTCAGATCATCTTTAATTTTCCTAGGCATCAATTTGTGTTTCTCAATGCATGTCTTACATTTTGTATCTTAAATATATGCCTAAGCATTTTATTATTTTTGCTCCTCTTTTCACTAATTTTTTTTTTACTTAATTCCATTATTGGATTATTCACTACAGTATATAGAAGTACAATTTATTTTATATATTGATTTTGTACTCTTGCCACCTTTTAAAACTTGTTTATTAGTTCTAATAGATTTTTTTGGATTACTTAGGATTTTTTGCATAGAAATCATGTCATCTGACAATGAAAAGTTTTGCATTTTTTTTCCTTTCTATGGGAGTGCCTTTTATTTATTTCTCCCTGTTTGAACTGGCTCAAACCTCCAGTGCAATGATAAATAATAGGAGCAAGCTTGTCTTGGTTCCTGATCTTAGGGGGAAAGTACGCGGTATTTCATCACTAAATACGGTGTTAGCTGTAGGCTTTTCATAGATATTCGTTATTGTGCTGAGGAAGTTTCCTTGTACTAGTTTGTTGAGTATTGTTATCATGAAACGTGGTTGGATTTTGTCAAATACTCTTTCTACACCTGTTGATGGGTTATTAAGTGTTTTCAGTCCTTCTACTAATATATTGTATTATATAATTTGATTTTTATATGTTAAACCAACCTTGTGAGGAAAGGAAAGGGGGCTTACACTCCTCTCACTAAATCAGGAATCATGGAAGAATAATGAGCCTATCTAAATTCCTCCTATGGCAAACCATGGGGGATAGTCATATATATATATATATATATATATATATATATATATATATATATATATACATATATATATATATATATGACCTACAAACTTTTGAAACTAAAGGTCAGTGGTTACAGAAACAGTGTCTGTTCTTTCTACATCCAGATAAAATGCGTGTCAGAGTTTCAAGGCAATTTAATTGTCTCTAGATCCAATCTTGTATTTCCTACACATCCTTTCCATTTGATATAAAACTATTAATCACTGAAATATATGTACCCTAATTAAAACTGCTCCAGATATACTTTTCACTTACTCCTCTGCCTATATAAACACCCCTCACTTTTCCAAAGTTGGAGCACTGTTTCAAGGTTTCTTGAAGCTCTGCTCTCAGGCTATACTCCTCAGATAGCCCAAATAAGAATTATTTTCTTAAATTCATAGAGATTCAGGGTTTTTATCATTGACATGTACTTGGTGTAGTATGACAGGATCCAGAGTGAACCTCCCCGGACAGCTTGAGTTTGTGTGGACCTAGCATTTGGTAGCAGTCCGGACCCATTGTGTTCCTCTGGCTCCACAGTCTCCTTCGAATGTACTTGGTGAATCCTCCTGGATTTGGACCTCCCAATTGGTTATAGGTTCTGATTTTTATTGGGCCTGTTAGACCCTCCTAGAATGAGAGATAAAAGTGTCTCCCAGGGTAATAGGCCAGTGAGGGACAGAGAGTGAAAGGGCTGGCTGCCTGTTTATTCAGTCTGTGCATCTGAATAATACCATAACAAAGGGAGACTGAACTTACACGTCATCTCTAAAGAAAAGGGACACTTGCTCCTTCCAGCTTCTGGGTGTTCCCAATGACTGGGGACCTGGTGGAAGTGTTGGGGAGTCTCTTCCATGAAGTGAAGGGGTCCCATAGGGAACCTCCTGAAGACCATCTTAATTTAAGAAAGGCTTGTCCAGAGAATACACATAAGGAGTGGTCATCCAGTGTTTCAAACTCCCACCATAGTTTTAGACGAGAGGGAGAAATCAAGACACATAAGAGAACTGAAATGACTCAAGGTGACACCTTGCGCTAAGTGTGCCAAGCTTATAAGCAGCACACTTTGACCCACTACATAAAAATCCTTAGAAATTGTTCTGACTGCACAGACTTTAACAAAGAAACAAAAAAGGGAAAATGGGAAATCAAGCTTCAAAAGCTGGCAAACCCCCAGAAGGGCAGCCTCCTACTGGAACTCTGGCAGGGATCATGTACAATACCCATAGAGGCTCTACTTGCAAGAGAAATATGGGAAGCATATTTTAATTGGTATTTCAAAGCTTCAAATTAAAGAACTTAAAAAATTAGCCTCAAAAAAGGAAAAAAAGTTAGCCTCAACATAGGAACCAAATAAGAATATATTAGAGTCTGTCTCAGAACTTTAAAGGCTTTTGAAGCCAACATCTATCAAACTCCTTCTTATCACTCCACCACTCCCCTTTATCCACTCTTTCCTAACATCCTTATCCCCATCCTCCTTCTCTCCCTCCAAGTGCATCCAGATTAGAAGAACTATCTAAAAATATAGAATCTAATGAGCCTATGGAGGAGATAATTGTAATAGCACTTTTCAAAGTAAAGTCAGTTACAGGAAAGGGGGAGACTTCACTTACTTGTGTTCCCTTGGACAAGGGTAGAATTAAAAAATTTAAACAAAGATTTTACAGATCCCTTTCAAGATCCTATTGGATTTCCATATTAATTTCATTTAAGAATTAGGGCATATGAATAAGGATATTCTGATTTATACCGATCAATTGATTCACATGCTAGTCCCTGACAGCTAAGGGAGATGGGGGAAAAAAAATCCTTAGAGGATTTTGCAAAGCATATGAAAGCTGGTCAAGACTAAAGTCTCAAAATTGCTAGGCACTTATATAAGGCCATCCCCAAACTTTTTCCTAAAACTATTGGGTTGGTTAAGATCCAACAATGCCAAAAGCAGCCAGATGAGACTGTATTTTATTTCTTTGAGAAGTTCAAAAGGACCTTTAAATAATATTCAAGAATGGCACTTGCTAGCCTCCAGAGTCACCAAAATGACTCTAATCAATTCAACATTTTAAAATAGGCTAGACAAAGAAATTATCACTTTAATAAAATGCTGCAATTTAGACTGAGCCACAATGCATGCTAATGAATTAGGAGGCTTAGCCTATCAGCTATCTAAAACCAGTCAGAAGAAGGAAAATGATAAAGCCACAAAATAATAAATTTATAACTATAATGAAGTAATTAAACTAGGACAATGAGAAAACCTATACTCACAAAAAACACAGGAGTCTGTTTTTATTGTAAGAAACCTGAAGGGTTGCCAGAAACTAAAATGGAATCTTTTTTTTCTTTATTAAAGTATTACATATGTGTCCTTATGCCCCCATTGCTCCCCCGCTTATCCCCTCACCGCCCCCCCCCCCGGTGTCTGTGTCCATTGGTTAGGCTCCTATGCATGCATACAAGTCCTTTGGTTGATCTCTTCCCCTTACCCACACCCTCCCTTACCTTCCCCTGAGGTTTGACGATCTGATTGATGCTTCTCTGTCTCTGGATCTGTTTTGTGTTCATCGGTTTATGTTGTTCATTATATTCCACAAATGAGTGAGATCATGTGATATTTATCTTTTTCTAACTGGCTTATTTCACTTAGCATAATGCTCTCCAGTTCCATCCATGCTGTTGCAAATGGTAGTCTTGAGAGAGAAAAGAAAATTAAGCAAGCTTAGGGGTGCTCCAAGAAATAAGACAGTGCATTTCCCCCTCTCTTTACTAATACCTTAAGAGAAATAGAAATAAGCATAAAAGAGGAAAGTACTACGGCTCTTAGCAACACTGGGGCCACACTATCTTGTCTTTCTTCATCCTCTCCCACAGAGTAAAAATACAATACAAATGCTAAGGGTATCAAATTTACCAATGTCAACTTTTAAATCAGAATCAATTGCTTTCAACTTAGGAAATATTACAGGAGAACATGTATTCCTTCTAATTAAAAGCACTCTAGCACACTTACCTGAGACTTTTTAGAAACTCATAATGCCCACATTTCTTTTTCACAAAAAGGTATAATGTTTTTAGAATTAAGGAGTTCAGATTCAAACTATGATACAAAGATAAAAAAAATAATGACTATGAAACAAACAGATGAAGAAAAAAGTGGAAAAATGAACAAATAATACAAAGTGTGCCTGATTAATAATGGGCATGCTTTATCTCAGATATAGGAAACTATTGATGTGACCAAGCTTTTGTCCAACATATGGCAATACCCATTAAGACTAGAAGCATTAGGCTGACCCCAGCTGCTTCAGTTTGGATGCCTGGGTGATGAAAAGGACTAACTCACTTGGAGAATGATAAATAGCAACAATCACAGACATTTGTAGAGTATTGATTTCCCAGAGACTTCCCCAGGTTTTCACATGAACAATCTAATTTATAACCAAGCAGATCCTGTGAGGAGTCTGATGAATCTCCTGCATGAGTCTATGGTACTCCTCATATCTCATACCAGAGGAAACTAAAGAGAGAAGGCAGGTGCCTGGCTTCCTCCAGGCCACACGGGATCTATGCTGGATAGATGGTCTCTGGAGGATACAAGAATGAATGGTTCCAGATTACATGGACCACCCATCGCTAAATCATTGGATGCCTCCAATCGATCCTCAGATCTAGTTATGGCTAAATAATTGTTCTTTATATAATTTATGTAATTTTAAATCTGAAGGTAATTGTCAAAATAGTTCTTGAAATAATACACAATGTAAAATGGTAATTTAATGACAATAAAAGCAAGCACTGAAAAAGGAAAAAAAAAAAAAAGACTAGAAGCATTGACTGGAATTAGACCCATTATCCAGGACTACCTGTGAAAAAGCCAAACAAGAGCCCTAGCTGGTTTATCTCAGTGGATAGTGTTGGCTCATGGACAGAAGGGTCTCGGGCTCAATTCCAGTCAAGGGCACGTACCTCAGTTGTAGGCTCCATCCTAGCCCTGGTCATAGTGAGTGTGGGAATCAATCAATCAATGTGTCTCTCTCACACCAATGTTTCTCTCTCTGTGTCTCTTTCCCTCCTTTCCACTCTCTCTAAAAATCAATAGAAAAATATTATTGGATAAGGATCAACAACAAAAAAGCCAAACAGGAAAGGCTGGAGACTTGTACAAGATTTGAGGGCTGCAATTGGCTATTCTCTCAGGAAAAGGCTTAGCTTGTGCTTCAAGACTAGGTGAACCCCACTCAGACCCTTTGTCAGACAGTCACTCAAAGTCCTTTTATTCCCTTCTCAGAGACCATCCTGAGGCCTTTCCAGAATTAAAAGTTCCTAAATCTAGCCCAGCCAGCGTGGCTCAGTGGTTGAGTGTCAACCTATGAACTAGGAAATCACGGTTGGATTCCCGGTCGGGGCACATGCTTGGGTTGTGGGCTCAATCCTGTGTGGGGTGTGCAGGAGGCAACTGATTGATGATTCTCTCTCATCATTGATGTTTCTATCTCCCTCTCCCTTCCTCTCTGAGATCAATAAAAAAAATTTTTTAATGAAAATAAATAAAAGTTCCTAAATCTAGAACTTTCTAGAAATAAAAAGATTTAAGGGCTGTAAATAATATTGTGATCCCTAGACATCCTAGTCTACATACCTTACTTCCTACCACCCCAATAAATAGTAATTACTTTTCAGTGGTAGACTTATATAGAGTGCACTTTCAGCATTTTAGTAGACAAAGACAATATCTTTTTGTCTTCACTGGGGAAGAGCGCCAATATACATAGACTGTTATGCCCCAGGGATATACTGCAAGTTCTATTTACTTTTCTCAAGTATTAAAAATGAATGTAGATGATCTTAAATTTCCAAGACATTCTATATTGATTCAACATATAGATGATCTGTTTCTGTGTGCTGCAACTCTGTCAGACTCTCAAGAAGATACTGTTTACTTATTGCAACAATTGGCCTCAAGGAAGCATAAGATCTCTGAAGGTAAATTCCAATTTTGCCTGCCTAAAGTAAAATATCTCAGGCATTTAATAGCAAAGTATGGACTACTAATTAACTCTGAATGAATGAAAGGAATTTTTGATTTTGCTCTTCCAGAAGCAGAAACATTTAAGAGGATTTTTTTAGGGCTAATTGGTTATTGTAACAAATGGGTACCAAATTTCTCACTTACTGCTCAACCTTTTTATGCTCTTCTCAGATCAGATAACCTGACCCAATCAAATGGACTCCATAAAGTGGAAAAGCTGTAAGTACTTTAGAAAACAACTTAACTAAAACTCCAGTTCTTGGACACCCTAACTATGACTTGCCATTCTTTCCCTTTTATACATGAGGATAAAGGAAACATTTCAGTAGTGAGCACCCAAAACCACAGTGATCGCCCATCAGCCTATAGGGTATTACAGCCAACAACTAAATTCAGTAGCAAAAGGGATAACCTCATACATGAGGACCATCTTTGCAGCAGCACTATTATGCAAGGCTATTGAAGGAAATGTCATGGGGTTCCCATTAAATATCTATGTCCATTAGTTAAAACTCTTTTAAACTCTCACCATACTCAGCATTATTCTATCAGCAGATTAGCCTCTTATGAAGTACTGCTGCTTTCCACTCCCAACATTTCTTTAGCTAGAAGTAATATTATCAACCCTGCTATTTTGCTTCCTTCTCTGTAGGACAAAAATGACCATGGCTGTGTTCTATTAACTGATTATCTTCTGACTCTTATTGATAACTAGAGACCCAGTGCACAAAAATTCATGCACTGTGGGGGGTGCCCTTCAGCCCGGCCTGCCCCCTCTCACAGTCCAGGAGCCCTCAAGGGATGTCCTCCTCTGTAGGAGGTGACCAGGCCAATCAGGGGAAGGCACCGCCCCCATCACCCTGCTGCTGTCACTGCCTGCCCATGGAAGTTACTGGCCCTCAGCCCTCACAGCTGCTGCTAGGGATGCTGGCCCTCACTTCTTAGTGCTGGCTCCACCCCCCTGCCCACTGGTGGGTGGGGGGTAATCTGGGACAAGGTTGGCTGGGGGAGGGGATGTGGGAGGTTGAGGCACAGAAGGTCACACCCTGTTCAGCCTCTGTGGAGGCATGGCGCAGGGATGGCCAGTGCCGCTGCCTCTGTGACTGCCTCTGTGGAAGAGGCAGCTCTAGGACTGGGACCGCACAGCCCCTTCTCCTGCTGCCTCTGCAGAAGGGACCTTGGCACTGGACCAGCCCATGCCAAGGCCTCTCCCGTGCCACCTCTGCAAAGGGGGCTGCAGTGCTGCCTTCTTCCACGGCACTGTGAGAGCCTTCTCTTCCCGCTTCGCCTCCTCTCCTGTGCCACAGGCCCTCGGCCCTTGCAGCCGCTGTGGCTTTGTCTGGAAGGATGTCCAGAAGACGTCTGGTCTAATTAGCATATTACCCTTTTATTAGTATAGATGCTGACCTAATTTGGTTTACAGATGGATCTTCTTTAAGGGATATGCCATTACCTCTTTAGTTGATATAATTGGAAACTCCGATATGTCAGGAATAAAGACAGCAGAGCAGGCTGAATGAATTGCCTTAACTTGGGGCTGTCACCTATTTAAAGATCTGACAGAAAAATTATATACTCATTGTTAGGTTTAATGTAAGGTTTAATCTGAGATGTGAGATTTAATCTGACCAAAGCCAATAAATTGACCAAGACAAGCAGGGTAAGAGCGAAATATAGCGTTTATTGGAAGCTCTTGGGTGAGGTCCCACGGTCTGGAGGTGCAGGCCAGGGGAGTCACACCCGCCTATGCCTGGCAAAGATTTTTTATGCTACTGTTGGACCAATCAGGTTTATCTGAGGTAGCTTGTGGTGGGTGATTGATGAGCGGGAAGTTGGTGCAGCTGCACCCTGGCCATCTTGAGAAGTCTCCGGTGGTTATTTATTGGCCATCAGCACAACAGGATGCTCTGGTGGGTCCCAGGATGGCAGCTATTGTCCAGCAGGATGTGGCTCGGCAGTTCTGGGTTGTTTTGTCCAACTCAGCTGGTGGGACCAGGAAAGACCCTATTTTCCCAGCCCCAGACCTTACACTCATAGCCAGTATGCTTTGGGAGTGGCACATGACTTTGGCATGCTATGGATACAGAGGTTTCTTTTTTTGTTAAATTAAATCTTTATTGTTCGGATTATTACATTTGTTCCTCTTTTTCCCCCCCATAACTCCCCTCCTCCCAGTTCCCGCCCCACCCTCCGCCCTCACTCCCCACCCACTGTCCTCATACATAGGTGCACAATTTTTGTCCAGTCTCTTCCCGCATCTCCCACACCCCTTTCCCCCCCCAAGAATAGTCAGTCCATTCCCTTTCTATGTCCCTGATTCTAATATAATCACCAGTTCATTCTGTTCATCAGATTATTTGTTCACTTGATTCTTAGATTCACTTGTTGATAGATGCATATTTGTTGTTCATAATTTGTATCTTTACCTTTTTCTTCTTCTTTCTCTTTTTAAAGGATACCTTTCAGCATTTCATATAATACTGGTTTGGTGGTGGTGAACTCCTTTAGCTTTTCCTTATCTGTGAAGCTCTTTATCTGACCTTCAGTTCTGAATGATAGCTTTGCTGGATAAAGTAATCTTGGTTGTAGGTTCTTGGTATTCATCACTTTGAATATTTCTTGCCATTCCCTTCTGGCCTGGAAAGTTTCTGTTGAGAAATCAGCTGACAGTCGTATGGGTACTCCCTTGTAGGTAACTGAGTTTCTTTCTCTTGCTGCTTTTAAGATTCTCTCTTTGTCTTTTGCTCTTGGCATTTTAATTATGATGTGTCTTGGTGTGGTCCTCTTTGGATTCCTTTTGTTTGGGGTTCTCTGCGCTTCCTGGACCTGTAAGTCTATTTCTTTCACCAGGTGGGGGAAGTTTTCTGTCATTATTTCTTCAAAGAGGTTTTCAATATCTTGCTCTCTCATCTTCTGGCACCCCTATAATTCTGATATTGGTACGCTTGAAGCTGTCCCAGAGGCTCCTTACACTATCTTCGTATTTTCGGATTCTTTTTTCATTTTGCTTTTCTGGTTGGGTGTTTTTTGCTTCTTCACATTTCAAATCTTTGCCTTGATTCTTGCGCTCCTCTGGTCTGCTGTTGGGAGTCTGTATAGTATTCGTTATTTCAGTCCGTGTATGCTTAATTTCTAGTTGGTTCTTTATCATAACATCGAGGGTCTCATTAGATTTCTTGAGGATCTCACTACATTTATCAGCGGCTTCTAGACAGTTCTTAAGAGGCCTTAAAAGTGGGGTTCTGAACTCAGTATCCTCCATTGACAGTTTTGTCCTGTTTCTTTGTCTCCGCATTTTTTATGCTTTCTTGGTGCACCCCCTAGTGGTCTTTGTGCGCAGTCTTGTTGTAGTTAAGCCTTGATTGTTGTCGGCAATACTCGGGGTGATTTGACCTCCAGGCTAACTGGCTATGAGAGTCTGCTGTGTCTGCAGTGAGACAGCTTCTGTGCTGGATCTCTAGGGCAGTGCTAATCTAGCATTTGCCTGAGGCTATCCAGCAAATGGCTCGGCACAGGGCTTGGGCGGGGCGGGTCCCTGGGGATCTACAGGGCAGGCTGGAGCGAGCAGTTATGGCTGCTCTCAGTTCCGTCCCTAGGGGCTCTGCCTCACAGAGTCCCAGCAACTGCTGCAAACCTCGGAGAGAAAGCTGCCTTCGAGTTCCGACCGAAGCCAGACAGTCCCGCTTCTCCCGTTTGAGTCTGGGTCCCTAGAGACTCACCTGGATCTGGAGCTCAGAGTCTGAAACTCCCTCCCGATTGAAAACAACAACCGCACCCTCTGCCTCCAGCCCGCTCCGCGTGCACTCCGCACCTTAGTATTTCACTTCAGCACTGCGCCTCCTCTGAGACTGGGTATGATATTCTCTTTCCTCCTAGTTGTAGAATTTCCACTCAGCCAACCTTCCTGTGGTTCTGGATGATGTCTGTTCCATCTTTTAGTTGTTTTTTGAAGTGGTTGTTCAAGGCAGCAATCTCCAGCGTTAACCTATGCCACCATCTTGGTTTCTCCTATGGAAACAGAGGTTTCTTAACCTCCTCAGGGCCACCTATTAAAAGTGGAAAACAGGTCGAAAAATTATTAGAGGGCACACAACAACCAAAACAATTGACAAGAGAGGGAGAAAATGGCGCTGCATAGGCAGACCTGTTGTGCACCTTGTCCCAGGGCCAGACTGAAAATACAAGTAAATTGGAGAACATTCACCTGGAATTACCAACTGAGGTCCAGCTGAGGAGGTGACATAGCAAGAAAGGGCAGAAAATACCTGGAGACTGGTAGGAAGGGTGAGGTCGGGAGAGGATTGAACCCAGCTCTCAGAGGTGGGAGGCCACCAGGCTGAGAGAAGGGAGTGCTGAGTTATGGGAGGATCTGTTCCCTCAGAAGATAGAGGCCAAGAGCCCAGGCTAGGCTCCACAGCCCGGAGCACCAGAGCCGTGATCCATGGCCCACATAACATCAAACCACAAATTGAATCTAAAAATAAAATGAATAAAAAAATCTGATGAACAGAATAAACTGGTGAATGGAATAGAATCAGGGGCATGGAAATGGAACAGACTGATGATTCTCAGAGGGAAGGGGGTGTGGGGGTATGTGGGAAGAAATTAGACAAAGATCTTATATGCATGTATGCATTACCTATGGACAAAGACAATAGGGTGGCGAGGGCCTGGGGTGGGGTGGGAACCGGGTGGAGGGGAGCTATGGGGGGAAAAAAGAGGGACATCTGTAATAATCTAAACAATAAAGATTAATTTTTTAAAAAGGTGGCAGAACTCCTAGCTTCTGGGTAATCGGGAGCTGAGACCCATGTAGCCCACATAACACCCAGCAAAAGGCAGCAGGACAGCTGGCCTAGGCGGAGTCTCTAGCTGGCAGACTGGAACCAGTTGGAGAGAAAGCTACAGTTTTGTTGTTGTTTTCCTCTAAACCCAGAGTACAGGAATTGTCATTTGCAACTACTCACCCAAGGCTTTGGTGCATGGAGGGAGGCATGGATTTGCGGTGCCTGAGGATAGGCTGGGGTGGGAAGCAGAGCAGGGAGACCTGGAAAAACAGTAGCCAGGAGTCCTGCATTGGGTTGTTCATATGCTTCCAAACTGAAATGGCCATATTTTTTCCTGAGAGGAGCTAGTTGCTCCCAACAGCCAGAGGGCAGATAAAGAAAAATAAAACCCACCCTAGGTGATATAGCCTGATACACCCTGAATTTTGAACTTTTCAGAGGAAACAAAGGCAGAGGCCAAGCTTAAGGGACTGAACAATCTCAGGGACTAGATTGGAGGAGGGGCCATCCACCCCACTATTCTGGGAACCAGACCGATAAAAACTCCAGGGTCCAGCCAACCCCACTGATCTCCATACAAAGATTTCTGTCCAGCCAAGGGCAGAGTAATATTTTGGGCCACTCACAGAAGAGTAGCTCTGGGACAGGAAAACATACCCACCATATTCTCTGAAAGCTCAATAGCACCTCCCCCATTTAAAGCCTTACCAGAAACAGACTTTTGAGTAATTAAGATTGACAGCTAGCTGTCAGGCAAAGGTAGGCAGAGGTGGAGCCTGGGAAACCAGGGAAAGTTTGCTAAACCAGCACTGGACACCATGCTGCCCTCTAAAATAGCTAACAAACCTACTTTAGAGGGCAGATTGGCCGCTTCTGCTTGCAGCCAAGGCCTGTGGAAACACACACAAGCCGTAAATTGGTGAATTGCTTGGAGCTTCAAGCAGAGTGCTAAAAGCCAAAAGACAGTACTTGACAGTGGTCAGCATCTAAGTACCTAATAGGAAGCCCAGAATATTCAGACAGAAGAGTGGGGTCCTAAGTGATCCTCCATGGGACATTAAACTTGACTGCAATGAACACTTCACTTTTTTTTTCCACTTCCCTTCCCCCTTCTCTTTTTTCCTCCTGTTTTTCTTTTTTTCTCCTTTTTAGTTTTTCTTCTCCCCTTTTTAAAATTTACCTTCTTTATCTATCTACTTTATTGATTTGTTATTATTCTAGTCTTCATAGTTTTGTTCATATATCTAATTTTCCTCTTTCCTTCTACTCAGTTTTCCTTTCTCTTTTCTTTCTTTCACTATTCATTTTTTTCTCTCTCTCTTCTTTCTCTTTTATTTTTCTCCTGATTTATTATCTTTCTTTTTCTTCATTAAGTTAGGTCTATCTGCTTTCTCCTCTATTTTCTTTTCAACATTTTTTCTTTTTTTTTCATTTATTTTCTCCCTCCTTTATTCTAAACTGTTTTCCTTCCCCAATTCATTCAATACTTTATTCTCATTTTCTTTATTTAAGCTCTGAATCTACATATCCTGCCCCCTTTTATTGTTGTTTTTTTGTTTGGTTGGTTGGTTATGTTTTTCCTCCATATATTTTTTCTTTTTTTCTATCATTCTTGCTCTCTTTTCTCTTTTCTAATACTCTCTGCTTGGGTGGTTGCTTTTGGTGGTGCTATAGGGGTCTTGTATATGTTCTTGTTTTGTTTCCTCTGTGTTGTGTTCTGTCTTGTTGTATTTTGTTCTGTTTTATGTGGTCAGGGATGAGCCAGATAGTCAGATACCCTGAGAGGAGACGTCATCCATGAATTGGACAAAAAAATTCAAGACCCAAATACAACAGAATCCAAATAAATCAAGAAGGGGGTTTTCCTAAAACACCCAACTCAGGAGATCTGAGAGACTGCACCACTGGGGCCCATAAAACATCTACTACATAAAAGCACCCCAAAAATCAGGGTGACTTAGCATTTTGATCTAATACATAGAAGCAAATACAAAGGGACTGCAAAAATGAGGAGACAAAAATACAATCTCCAAATGAAAGAAAAGGAGGAGTCACTAGAAAAACAACTAAATGAAATAGAGGCAAGTAATTTGTCAGATAAAGAATTCAAAGTTATGGTTATAAGGATACTCAAACATCTTACTGAGAATTACAAGCAGCCAATGAGAATTATAAGGAGCTGAATGAGAAATATACCAACATGAATAAGAATCAAGAGGAAATGGAGAATGGCATAGCTGCAATAAAGAACACCTTGGCCTGGCCAGTGGGGCTCATTGGTTGAGCATCAACCTATGAACCAGGAGGTCACAGTTAGATTCCCAGTTGGAGAATATGCTGGGTTTCAGGCTTGATCCCCAGTGCAGGTGGCAACAGATCAATGATTCTCTCTCATCATTGATGTTTCTATCTTTCTCTCCCTCTCCCTGTCTGAAATCAATAAAAATATATTTAGAAACTAAGAACATCCTTGAAGGTTTCAACTAGAAGAAGCTGAGGACTGAATCAGCAAGTTAGAAGACAAAATATAAAAAAAGCACCCACTAAGAGCAACAATTAGAAAAAATTAAAAAGTAGGAGGACAACTTAAGGGAGCTTTAGGACAACATGAAATGAAACAACATCTGCATAATAGGGGCTCCAGAGGGAGAAGAACCTGAGCAAGGAATAGAAAACCTGTTTGAAGAAATAATGACTGAAAATTTCCCTGACTTAGGGAAGAAAAAAGTTACAAAGGCCAGGAAGCACAGAGAGTTCCAATCAAGATGAAACAAAAAAGACCCACAACAAGACACATCATAATTAAAATGGCAAACATTAAAAACAAAGAAAGAATCTTAAAGGCTTTGAAAGAGACAAAAAGTTACCTACAAGGGATCCCCCATTAGACTATCAGCTGATTTCTCAATAGAAACACATCAGGCCAGAAGAGATTGGCATGAATTATACAAAGTAATAAAAAGCAAGGGACTGAATCCAAGACTACTCTATCCAAGGCTATCATTCAAAATTGAAGGTGAAATCAGGAGCTTCACAGAAAAATAAAAAGGCTAAAGGAATTTATTACCACCAAACCAGCAATGCAATAAATGCTAAAGGACTATTGTAAAAAGAAGAAATAGAAAGGGAGGGAGGAACACAGGCATAAAGAATAAAAGTGGCACCCTAACTGATTTGGCTCAGTGGATAGAGCTGCAGACTGAAGAGTCCCAGATTCAATTCTGGTCAAGAGCACATGCCTGGGTTGTGGGCTTGATCCCCAGTGGGGGACAGGCAGCCAATCAATGATTCTCTCTCATCATTGATGTTATTATCTCTCTCTTCCTCTCTCTGAAATCAATAAAAGTATATTAAAAATATTAGCAAGGAAGGAGGGAAAATGGCGGAGGTATAAACGGACGTGTCCTGTGCCTTGTCCTGGAGCAGATAAGGGTGAGCAGCTGAAACGGGTAACATGCAGCCCGAATAGGCAGAGGATTTTCAGCTGAGAGACTGTCTGCAGCTAGGAAAGACCGAGAACCCCCAGGAAAAAAAGGACAGTTGTAGACTGTGGTTGAAGCCTCTCGTGGTGCGCCAGCTAAGCAGTGGAGACTGCGCCATCTTGGGTGGTTGTTGCTGGCATCCAGAGACCAGCTACTAACCTGGAAACAAGGGATCTCAAGCAGCGTGACTGCGTGAACTCAGAGGAGCACTGCTTCTTCTCACGGAAAGGTTGGACATTGGACATCCCCTAAAGGTGCGGTTTGCAGTTTGGGTTGGAGGGAGGACCGAGCTCCCGCGCGCGCGGGGCGGAATCTGCGCCCCACAGAGTCCGCAGCTGTTGGGACCAGCGTGACCGGCGAGTGGGGAAGGGGCCCCACAGGGCTGCTGGCAGAAGGGAACGCGAAAAATGAGCCCATAGCTGGACTGGATGTAAAGAAGCAGCCTTGGACTTTGCCAATCTGCTGGCTGCTTGGTGCCAGGGGCGAGTGGGCGTGCAGAGACTGAGCGCAGAGACTGTGCGCAGACCTGGAAGGTGGACGCTTGCGAATTCGCAAAACTGTCAGGCTCTTGTTACAGTTCCCCTTAGATCCTTGCATTTGATTATTAAACCCAGTGCATGGGATTCCCCAGTTGGGGTCATTCGCAGAGCCTGTAGGGGAAAGTTCTTTTTGGGGAGCCTGGGAAACAGCGGGCAGTGGCAAGGAACCAGCTCTGGGCAATGGTCTTTCCCAAATCAGTTTCAAATACCATAGAAGGAAAAACAAAAACAAAAAACTCTACTGATAGAGAGGACTTATAGCCTTGGAGGTCAATCCAGACACACTGCCACCCAGAGGCAGAGCCACGAACTGTCTCTCCTGTGATCACAAATAAAGACAGTCTGGTAAACAAATACAACCTGCCTTAAAATCAGGTCTGTGGTTTACTGCACAGAGGGACAGTGTATCGCAGGGAAGTTCAACACTCCCCTGAATGCCTGGCAGGACTAAGGCGTGCCAAAAAGAAGAGTGGAATATCTGAAGCACCTTCACTTCCGAATATTTTTATATATTTTTTTAAATTCTTTTTTCACCATTTCATTAAGAACCTATTTTATTATTTTTTTATTTTTTATTTTTTTCATCACTTGATTTTACCTTTGTAATTACTACATTTTTAAACGAGTATTATTGCTATCCTTTTACCATTTTTTCAAGTGTAATTTTATTTTTTATTTTTTTATTTTTCTTTATTTTATCTTGGGATTAGTGTTCTACACTCTATTTTCATCATTCCTTTAGCATCATTTCTCTCTATCTCACATTTACCCTTAAGCCAAAACTCTCTTCCTCACTTTTCCCCTTTTGTTGTCCTGTTTCTCTTACCCTATTCCTGCTTTGGATTTTCCCTATTCCCTCTTTCTACCCACTGTCTAAATTTCACCCTACTTATATATCTAATTTCCAATCCCTTGCTCTAAATCCATATACACCTCTCTCTTATCTTTCTTCACTATCTAATTTTTTTTCTCTCTCTCTCTGTCATTTTGCTAGTGTTTGCTTGATTTTGAGTATATTGGGGTTTTTTATGCTTGTGTGGGAAATTGTTTTTCATTTTCATTTTTCTGTTTGCTTACTTTTTCTTTATCTGGTTATTTTTGTGCTTCTGTTTTCCCTTGCCTCGCTTGATATTGGTGGTTGTTTGTAGTTTGCATTAGTCTCCAGGGATCTGCTGCTGGAGTTCATTGAGATTGGCTGTGGTTCTCTTGGAGTTTTCTCCCCATATAAATAGCCTCTGCCCCACCCCTATTTCATTCTCTTACTTTTTTGTTGTTTGTTTGTTTTTTGTTTGTTGGTTTGTTTTTTGTTCTGTTTTTGTGGTTATTTTTTGTCTTTTTGTTTTTTTCTTCTCTCCCTTTTCCCAATCTCATTTCGGCACTCCTTTTGTTTTTTATTTTTCTCTTTAATCTTTTTCTCTTTTTTCTTCTTTATCCCCTAATTCTCTTCGCTCGGGGGGTCACCTTTATTTGGGGTTATTAATATCGTGAATGCATTTAGTTCGGTGCCTTGTACGTTGTGCCTTGTTGTGTTGTATTTTGTGCCTTTGAATCAGTGCAGCAGAAAGAGAACTACATAACCAAACACCTTGAGAAGAGAAATCATGGTGAAACAAAGAACCAACCTAAATATGAAAGAAAAACAGGCATCATCAGAAAAGGAAGTAAACGAAATGGAGGCAATGGAGGCAAGCAACCTGTCAGAGAAAGAATTCAGAGTAATGGCCATAAGGTGGATGAAAAGAATGGAAGACCAATTCAACAATATGTGTAGGAACCAAGAGGAAATGTAGAAGAACCAAGAGGAAATGAAGAGAAACCAAGAAGAAATGAAAAATGACATCACTGCCATAAAGAACTCAATAGAAAGCATCAACAGTAGACTAGAAGAAGCAGAGGACCGCATCAGCGAGCTAGAAGACAAGGTAGAAAAAAATACCCAAACTGAACAGCTTCTAGAAAAAAAAAATTAAAAAACAGGAAGAGAGCCTAAGAGAACTCTGGGACAATGCTAAACAAAACAACATCCGAATAATAGGGGTGCCAGAAGGAGAGGAAACTGAGCAAGGAATAGAAAACCTGTTTGAAAAAATAGTAACAGAAAATTTCCCTGATATAGGGAGGAAAAAACTCACACAAATCCAAGAAGCTCAAACAGTCCCAAACAAAATGAACCCGAAAAGACCGACACCAAGGCACATAATAATTAAATTGGCAAACACCTAACGACAAAGCAAGAATCTTAAAAGCAGCCAGAGAGAGACAGAAAGTTACCTACAAAGGATCCCCCATCAGACTAGCGACCGATATCTCAACAGAAACACATCAGGCAAGAAGGGAATGGAATGAAATATACAAAGTGATGCAAAGGAAGGGTCTGAATCCAAGAATACTATACCCAGCGAGGCTATCAATCAAAATTGAGGGTCAAATCAGGAGCTTCACAGACAAAAACGGTCTACGGGAGTTTATTACAACCAAACCAGCAATGCAAGAAATGCTAAAGGGTCTGCTGTAAATAGAAAAACCAGGAAACAAAGAAGGAACGCAACGGTAAAGAACAAAAATGGCGACTAACAAGTTTCTATCAATAATAACTTTAAATGTAAATGGATTAAATTCCCCAGTCAAAAGGCATAGGGTAAATGAGTGGATAAGAAAACATGACCCATATATCTGCTGTCTACAGGAAACCCACCTCAGAAAAAAAGACGCACACAGACTGATGGTGAAGGGATGGAAAAAGGTTTTTCAGGCCAATGGAAGTGAAAAAAAAGCCGGGGTAGCAATACTTACATCTGACAAATTAGATCTCAAAGTGAAGGACATAAAAAGAGATCAAGAAGGCCACTTCATAATACTAAAGGGAGCAATCCAACAAGAAGAAATAACTCTGGTAAATATATATGCACCCAATATAGGAGCAGATCTTCTGGAGGAGATCAAGGGAGAGATTGACAGCAATACAATCATAGTAGGGGACCTTAACACCCCATTATCTCCACTGGACAAATCCTCTAAACAGAAACTCAGCAAAGAAACATCAATCCTAAATGACTCACTAGATCAGATGGAATTAATTGACATCTTCAGAACATTTCACCCCAAAGCCACAGAATATACATTCTCCTCAGGTGCACATTTGTTATCTTCAAAGATAGACCATATATTGGGTCACAGACAAAGTCTCTTCAAATTCAAGAAAATTGAAATCATATCAAGCATCTTCTCAGACCACAAAGGCATAAAACTGGAAATAAACTACAACAAAAACAATCCAAAAAAATCAAACACACGGATACTAAATAGCATGCTATTAAAAAACGACTGGGTTACCAGTGAGATCAAAGAAGAAAAAACAACATGGCAACAAATGACAATGAAAACACAACAATCCAAAACCTATGGGACACAGCAAAAGCAGTCTTGAGAGGGAAGTTCATAGCTCTACAAGCCTACTGCAAGAAACAAGAAACAATGAGAATAAATGACCTAACTCTACAACTTGAAGAGTTAGAAAGAGAGCAACAAAAAAAGCCCAGTAAGCAGAAGGAAGGAAATAACAAAGATCAGAGCGGAGATAAACGACATAGAGACCAAAAAAACAATACAAAAGATCAACAAAACCAAGAGCTGGTTCTTTGAAAGGATAAACAAGATTGATACACCTCTAGCCAGGCTCACCAAGAAACAAAGAGAGAGGACCCAAATAAACAAAATCAGAAATGAAAGAGGAGAAATAACAACATACCCCATAGAACTAGAAAGGATTGTTAGAAAATAATATGAACAACTCTACTCCAACACACTAGACAACCTGGAGGAAATGGACATATTCCTAGATAAATACAACCTTCCAAAACTTAACCAGGAAGAATCTAAAAATCTCAATAGGCCAATAACTATGGAGGAAATCGAAGCAGTGATCAAAAAGCTTCCAGCAAACGAAATCCCGGGGCCAGATGGCTTCACAGGGGAGTTTTACGAAACATTCAAGGAAGACCTAAAACCTATCCTCCTCAGACTATGTCAAAAGATCCAAGAGGAAGGAACACTTCCCAGCTCATTCTATGAAGCCAATATCACCCTAATCCCAAAACCAGATAAAGACAATACAATGAAAGAGAATTATAGGCTAATATCCCTCATGAACATAGATGCCAAAATCCTCAACAAAATCCTAGCAAATCGGATCCAGCAGTACATCAAAAAGATCATACACCATGACCAAGTAGGATTTATCCCAGGGATGCAAGGATGGTACAATATCCGCAAATCAATAAACGTGATACATCACATAAACAAATTGAGAGAAAAAAAACCACATAGTCATATCAATTGATGCGGAAAAAGCATTTGACAAAATCCAACACCGTTTCTTGATAAAAACTCTCAGCAAGACAGGAAGTGAGGGATCATACCTCAACATAATAAAAGCCATATATAACAAACCCACAGCCAACATCATACTCAATGGGCAAAAACGAAAACCATTCCCCCTAAAAACAGGAACAAGACAGGGATGCCCCCTCTCACCACTCCTGTTCAACATAATACTGGAAGTACTAACCGTTGCAATCAGACACGAAGAAGAAATAAAAGGCATCCAGATTGGAAAAGAAGAAGTAAAACTGTCCTTATTTGCAGATGACATGATACTGTACATACAAAACCCTAAACACTCCATCAAAAAATTATTAGACTTAATAAATGAATTCGGCAATATAGCAGGATACAAAATCAATGCTAAGAAATCATGGCATTTCTTTACACCAATAGTGAACTTACAGAAAGTGAAACTACAGAAGCAATCCCATTTACCATTGCACCAAAACAATTAAAATACCTAGGAATAAACTTAACTAAGGAGGTAAAAGACTTATATGCTGAAAACTACAGGAGACTGAAAAAAGAGATAGAGGAAGACATAAACAGATGGAAGAATATACCGTGTTCATGGATTGGTAGAATCAACATCATCAAAATGTCCATACTACCCAAAGCAATTTATAGATTCAATGCAATCCCCATTAAATTACCAATGGCATATTTCACAAATCTAGAACGAACGTTCCAAAAATTCATCTGGAATAAAAAAAGACCCCGAATAGCTGCAGCAATCCTGAGAAAGAACAAAGTAGGTGGGATCTCAATACCAGATATCAAACTGTATTACAAAGCCACTGTTCTTAAAACAGCTTGGTACTGGCACAAGAACAGACATATAGATCAATGGAATAGAATAGAGACCCTAGAAATCGACCCAAACCACTATGCCCAATTAATATTCGACAAAGGAGGCAAGAGCATACAATGGAGTCAAGACAGTCTTTTCAATAAATGGTGTTGGGAAAATTGGACAGATACATGCAAAAGGATGAAGCTAGATCACCAACTCACACCATACACAAAAATAAACTCAAAATGGATAAAAGACTTAAACGTAAGACGGGAAACCATAAAAATACTAGAGGAATCCACAGGCAGCGAAGTCGCAAACATATGCCGAAGAAATTTCTTCTCTGATAATGCTCCTAGGGCAATGGAAACTAAAGAGAAAATAAACAAATGGGACTACATCAAAATAAAAAGCTTTTGCACAGCAAAGGAAACCATCAACAAAACAATAAGAAGACCCACTACATGGGAGAACATATTTGCCAATGATACCACCGATAAGGGTTTAATTTCCAACATTTACAGGGATCTCATGAAACTTAACAAAAGGAAGATAAACAATCCAATAAAAAAAATGGGCAATGGACCTAGATAGACACTTTTCGAAAGAGGACATACAGAAGGCCGAAAGACATATGAAAACCTGCTCAAAGTCACTAATTATACGAGAGATGCAAATCAAAACGACAATGCGTTATCATCTCACACCTGTCAGAATGGCTATCATCAACAAACAACAAGTGTTGGAGAGGATGTGGAGAAAAAGGAACCCTCCTGCACTGCTGGTGGGAATGCAGACTGGTGCAGCCACTGTGGAGAACAGTATGGAGCTACCTCAGAAGACTAAAAATGGAACTGCCATTTGACCCAGTGATCCCACTACTAGGAATATATCCCAAGAAACCAGAAATGCCAATCAGAAAGGATATATGCACCCCTATGTTCATAGCAGCACAATTCATCATAGCTAAGATTTGGAAACAGCCTAAGTGCCCATCAGCAGATGAGTGGATTAGAAAACTGTGGTACATATACACAATGGAATACTATGCTGCGGTAAAAAAAAAAAAAAAAGGAACTCTTGCCTTTTGCAACAGCATGGATGGAACTGGAGAGCATTATGCTAAGTGAAATAAGCCAGTCAGAGAAAGATAAATACCACATGATCTCACTCATTTGTGGATTATAGAGAACAACATAGACTGATGAAAAGGGACAGACCCAAAGACTGAGAAACAGCGATCAGGCTATCAATCCCCAGAAGGAAAGTAGGGGAGGGTGGGGGTAAGGGGAAGAGATCAACCGAAGGACTTGTATACATGTATATAAGCCAAACCAATGGACATAGACAACAGGGGGATGGGAGCATGAGTTTGTGTGTGGGGGGGAGGTTGGGGGCTAATGGGGGGCATGAGGACACATTTGTAATACCTTAACTAATAATAAAAAAAATAGATAAAAAAAGAAAAAATATATATTAGCAAATCGGACCCAAGCAATATATTAAAAAGATCATACACCATGACCAAGTAGGATTTATTCCAGGGATACAAGGCTGGCACAATATTGACAAATCAATAAATGTGATACAGCACATAAACAGATTGCAAGACAAAAATCACACGATCATATCAGTTGATGCAGAAAAGCATTTGACAAAATCCAACACCCAATTTCGATTAAAACACACACACACACACACACACACACACACACACACACACACACCAAAAAAACCTCCACCTCTCAGCAAAGTGGAAATAGAGGGACACCAGTTGACAAACCCACAGCAAACATCATGCTCAACGGGGAAAAACTCAAACCATTTTTCTTAATAACAGGAACAAAACAGGTGTGCCCACTTTCACCATTCTCATTCAACATAGTACTGGAAGTTCTAACTATAGCAATCAGACAAGAAGAAGAAATAAAAGGCATCCAAATTGGAAAGGAGGAACTAAAACTCTCATTCACAGATGACATGATATTGTACATGGAAAACTGTAAAGACTCCATCATAAAACTACTAGACTTAATAAATGAATTCTGCAATGTAGCAGGATACAAAATTAACACCCAGAAATCTATGGCATTTTATACCCCAATAATTAACTCTTAGAAAGAGAAACTTAACAATCTCATTCACCATAGCAACAAAAAAATTAAGATGCCTAGGAATAAACTTAACAAAGCAGGTAAAAGTCCCGTACTCGGAAAACTACAGGATGTTGAAAAAAGAGAGAGGAAGGCATAAACAAGTGGAAGGATATACCGTGTTCATTAAAATGTCCATACTACCCAAAGCAATCTATAGATTACATGCAATGCCCATTAAAATACCAACGGCATATTTCACAGACCTACAACAAATACTCCTAGAATTTATATGGAGCCAAAAAAGACTGAATCGCCACAGCAATCTTGAGAAAGACCAGATGTCATGTTATACTACAAAGCCACTGTACTCAAAATAGCCTAGTACTGGCACAAGAACAGGCATATTGATCAATGGAACCGAACAGAGACCCCAGAAATCGACCCAAGCCATTATGTTCAATTAATATTTGACAAAAGAGGCAAGCACATACAATGGAGACAAGACAGTCTCTTCAATAAATGGTGTTCGGAAAATTGGACAGATACATGTAAAAAATGAAACTAGACCACCAACTTACACAAAATAATAAACTCAAAAGACTTAAATGTAAGACCTGAAACCATAACATCTTAGAAGAAATCATATGCAGCAACATCTTAGACATTTCTCGTAGCAATATGTTTACCGATACATCTCCTAAGACAATGGAAACTAAGGAGAAAATAAACAAATGGGACTACATCACAATGAAAAGCTTCTGCACAGCCAAAGAAACCATCAACAAAATGAAAAGGGAGTCCATTTATGGGAGAAAATATTTGGCAATGATACATTTGGTTAATCTCCAAAATATATAAGGAACTCTTACAACTTAACAAAAGGGAGAAAACAATTCAATTAAAAAATGGGCAGAGTTGAGCATCAACCTATGAACCTGGAGGTCCCGGTTCGATTCCCAGCCAGGGCAGATGCCCAGGTTGCAGGCTCAATCCCCAGTGTGGGGCATGCAGGAGGCAGCCAATCAATTATTCTCTCTCATTATTGATGTTTCTATCTCTCTCTCCCACTCCCTTCATCTCTGAAATCAATAAAAATACATTTTTTTTAAAGTGGGCAAAGGACCCAAATAGGCACTTCTTCAAAGTGGACATACAGAAGGCCAACAGACATGAAAAAAATGCTCAAAGTCACTGATCATCTGAGAGATGCAAATCAAAACCACAATGCGATATCACCTCACATGTGTCAGAGTGACTACCATCAGCAAATCAGCAAAAGACAAGTGCTTGGAGAAAAAAGATGGCAGCTGGCAGGACAGAGGTGATGGAGAGGAAGTGAGTGAGTGAGGGGATGAAAGGAGAGTGTGTGGATGTGTGTGGTGTGTGTGTGCGTGAGTGAGGGACAGCTAAATCCGGCAGGAGCAGCAGAGGCTGGCAGACCAAGCTCTCTTGGACAGAGAGAGACTACCACTGCTGCGGGCACTCCCTGGACTGCGGGACTCGGGCACGGAGCCCATGCCATCTTGAAGGGGAGAGCTGCCTCTTCTAGGAGCTCATTAGCACCACCACCCAGACAGGCCTTAGACACTGCAGTGAACCAGAAGCCACACTAGCCAAAATCCTGCTGCCCCACCCGCAGACCTGTGGACCCTGAGACCTCCACCTCCAAAGGTGCACTGCTCCTGCAGCAGTAAGTGCAAATTCCCTCCTCCCCAGCGGCAGAACTCCGGACACCACATTCGTGGGTTCCCAGCTCGCAGGCATCCGGGACACACCACTCCATAGGCAGCTCTTGGATGCCACTGTGAGCCCCCGCTGGGTGTGATTTTGGACAGACAAGGGTGCGCTGCCCCGCAGTAGAAATTCTGAATTCCATCTTCCTGAGTAACTGCCCACAGACAACCCAGCTGTGCAATTTCAGCACCAGGGCCCCTCAGCGTGCCTTAGAGTGCTCTGTGCCAGCAAACGCACTGCCACAGTCATGCATTTCCAATGAGCAGGCACCCAGAGCCCATCTATCCACAGGGCGCTCTGGGGAGCTGCTGTGAGCCCCTGCTGGCTGCGACCTTGGACAAACAGGGATGCACTCCACCCGGCAGTAGAAATTTTGAATTCACTCATCCTGGATACCTGCCCACAGATGCCTCAATTACGTGGCTTCAGTGCCAGGGCCCTTCAGAATGCGTCAGTACACCCTGCTGGCAAACGCACCATGGATGTCCCTGTGAGTCGCCACTGGGGGCATGTGTATCCAACCACGGAAGCAGCAGCAAAAGTTGAGTCTGCCCACCCCACAACTACAGAACTCTGGACATCACAGTCATGCCTTTCCAGAGCACAGGCCTCCTGAGTCCCATCACCCCAACAGACAGTTCCTGAGTGCCACTGTGAATCCCCGCTAGGCAATTTCAACCAAGAGCACAAGACAGCAAAAATTGGGACACCCGCCTCCACGGCTGCTGCTGACTTCTAGACACCACAGTTGTGCCTTTCCAGCTCATAGGCCTACATCAAGAGAACCCAAATAGCTCAAGTAGGGAGTTACACCAGATTACCAAGTCCAGGAGACCTGAGAAATCACACCAGTAGCACCATCCCCAAAAGAACCTGGGTAGCAAAGCTATCGGATCTACAATTAAAATGTTACAGCAAAACATGGGAAGACAAAAAAGCAATCCCCAAAGGAAAGAAAAAGAAGAATCACCAGAAAGGGAGTTAAATGAAACTGAGGCTAGCAACATATCACAGAAAGAAGTCGGAGTAATGGTTATATGGATGCTCAAATGGCTGGATGACAAATACACACAACTCAATGAGAATTATAAGGAGCTGAATGAGAATGTCACCAACATGAAAAGAAACCAAGAGGAAATGAAGAACGACGTAGCTGCAATAAAGAACACAATGGAAGGCTTAAACAGCAGACTACAAGAGGCTGAGGACCGCATCAGCAAATTAGAAGACAAGGTAGGAAAAAACACACAAACACAGAAGCAACTGGAAAGAAGATTTAAAAAGCAAGAGGATTGCCAAAACCAGTTTGGCTCAGTGGATACAGTGTCAGCCTGTGGACTGAAAGGTCCCAAGTTCGATTCCGGTCAAGGACATGTGCCTGGGCTGTGGGCACATCTCCAGTAGGCAGTTGATCGATGTTTCTCTCTCATCGATGTTTCTAACTCTCTGTCTCTCTCCCTTCCTCTCTGTAAAAATCAATAAAATATATTTAAAAAAATAAAAAGCAAGAGGAGAGCCTAAGGGAGCTTTGGGGCAACACAAAAAGAAACAACATTTGCATAATAGGAGTACCAGAAGGAGAGGAAGAGAAGCAAGGAATAGAAAACCTGTTTGAAGAAATAATGACAGAAAACTTCCCTGATATTGGCAAGAAAAAAACTATGCAAGTGCAAGAAGCACATCCAGTCCCAAACAAGATGAACCCCAAAAGACCAACACCAAGACACATCATAATTAAATGGGCAAATACCAACGACAAAGTAAGAATCTTAAAGGCTGCCAGAGAGAAATAGAAAGTTACCTACAAGGGAGCTCCTATTAGAATATCAACTGATTTCTCAACAGAAACACACCAGGCCAGAAGGAGGGAATGAAATGAAATATACAAAGTCATGCAAAGCAAGGGACTGAATCCAAGAATACTATACCCAGCAGGGCTATCATTCAAAATTGAAGGTGGAATCAGGAGCTTCACAGACAAAAAAAGGGCTAAGAGAGTTTATTACTACCAAGCCAGCAATGCAAGAAATGCTAGAGGGACTGCTGTAAAAAGAAGAAACAGAAAGGCAAGAAGAAACACAAACATTAAGAATAAAAATGACATCAAACAAGTACTTATCAAATAATAACTTTAAACGTAAATGGATAAAATGCACCAATCAAAAGACATAGGGTAGCTGAATGGATAAGAAAACATGACCCAGGGAGGTAAGATGGCTGCCGACGGGACTGCAGGCTGCTAGATAGTGTGAGACTGAGACAGCGAAAGGTGAGTATGTGGATGTGCGGGGAGTGTCAGTATTTGTGAGTGAGGGACAGCTATACTCCAAGGGACTGTTGGGGACAGGCAGGCCGGCCCCCTGTAAAGGGACAGCCTCTACTGCGGCTGAAACCTCTCCCGGAGCGGCTGCCTCTGCCACAGAGGTCGTGCCATCTTGAAGGGGAGATGGCTGTGATCGGAGACTGTAATGGGAACCCCAGCCTTACCTTCAACTGGGGAGACCTTGGATGCTTCCTGGGACCTTACAGCCACAACACCCAGGGACCAGTTACCTCAGCTGCAAACCCACGAATGCCGGAACTCCAACCTCACGAACCAGGGCGCCTGGGAGGTCTGCAAAGGAGGAGACAAATGGCAAGAATTCACGGACAGGCCCTGCGCCTTCTCACAGAGCAGAAGGAACAGCTGAATCAAAGAGCACCCACCCGGAACTGGCGAAGTAAACACAGCTGGCATTGCCTAAAGAAAGGTGAGATTTGGAATCCAGGCTGGAGGGGGAAACGTATGCAGTGGGAACTAGAGCCTCAGAGGAAGACTGCCCTCACAAAATCCAGGGCTGTTGGGGTCAGTGTAGCCCTCAAATGTGGAAGGGGGTCCACAAGGCTGCTGGCAGAAAGGGATTCTAGACTAACCCACAGCTGGACTGGACCCAGAAAGGCAGCCTGGAATACTGTACCAGCTGCGAGAGTCACGCACAGAGTCATGCACAGAAATGCATGCAGAGCCAGAGAGGCCTTTTAGCCCCGAATATTAAGACAGAAACACTGCCACCCAGGGGCTGTAGCAGAAATTGACTCGTGTGTAAATACAACTAAAGACAGACTGAGAACCAAAGAGAGCAGAGAGGTCACCCCTGCTTGAAAATAGGGTTGTGGAGTGTAGAACATTTCCATCTTCTCAGAAAGTTGCTTCATGACCCTTCTAAGTCAATTCCTGCACTTGCCTCAGAGGCAACCACACATGTGACATCTATAGCCACAGTTTGAAGTAGGAGTCAAAAAAGGCCCATACATTACAATTGGTTGTTGTCTCTTCTAAACTGACTCCAGGCCCATTGCAAAATGAAAATTCAAGACTCCTTAGAGCTTCTTAAGAATTTTAATATGGACCTCTTGTCTTTGGAAGTTCTACCTCCTGAACAAATTCTTGATTTTCCCAAATCTTTTCTATTTTACTTTTAATGAGAGAAATAAAAGAAATATGTCTGATGCTAAAAAAAAGAAAATAGGTTTGTGGCTTGGGACACAGAGGAGCCGTGCATTGCAGGGAACTTCAATACTGTGCTGACTACCTACAAGGAAAAAGACGAGCCAAGCAGAACAGTGGAGGAAGTGAACGACCTTCACTACTTCACATTTTTATTTTTTACCTTTTACTTAAGAAACTAATTTTTTCTCTCACTAGATTTTACCTTCTTTTTAATTATATTTTTATTTTTAACTATTAGTATTAATACTATTATTTTACCCTTTTAAAAAAAGTTTTATTTTATGTTATTTTTTTCTTTATTTTATTTTGGGATAGTGTTATACATTCTATTTTGATTTTCCCTTTAGCATTGTTTTACTCTATCTCAATTTTTCCTTCAACACTCTCTTCATCACTTTTACCCTTTTTTTTCCTGTTTCTCTTACCCTCTTCCAGCTATAATTTTTCTCTAGCCTTTCTTTTTACTCACTGTTAAAAATTGATTTTACTCATACATCTAATTTCCTCTCCCCTGCTCCAAACCCATACACACTTCTCTCTTTGCTTTCTTCACTATCCAAATTCTTTTTCTTTTCTTTTTGCCTTTTTCTTTCTTTCTGTATTATTGTTGTTTGTTTGATTATTGGTTAGTTTTTGTTTGTTGGTTGGTTTTGGTGGGTTTTTTTTTTGTTTGGTTGGGGTTTTTTGCTTCTCTTTTTCCTCTCCTTGCTTGTTCTCTTCTTCTACTAATAGCTTAACAAATCCAAATCACCACCTCAGGCCTATCTACTCTCTATCATCCTTTTCCAATAGTAAACAAATACATAGATATATTAAAGAAGGAGGAAAATTTTTTAATATATATTTTATTGATTTTTTTACAGAGAGGAAGGAAGAGGGATAGAGAGTTAGAAACATCAATGAGAGAGAAACATCGATCAGCTGCCTCCTGCACACCCCCCACTGGGATGTGCCCGCAACCAAGGTACATGCCCTTGACTGGAATCGAACCTGGGACCCTTCAGTCTGCAGGCCGACGCCCCATCCACTGAGCCAAACCAGTTAGGGAAAGAGGAGGAAAATTTATATATATATATATATATATATATATATATATATATATATATATATATAAAACAGCCAAGATGGCGGTTAACCACCAACCAAGATGGCGGTTAATTTGCATATACTGACTCTGAGCGAAGACTGAAGACAACATGGAAGCCAAGGGCTATAGAAGGGAGCAAAGTAGAGGCCGCGGACACAGTAAAGGAGCCAAGGCTGCAGAGGCAGGAGGCGAGAGGGGAAACCCAGCCACAGGGGCTGGGAGTGGGAGGGGAAACCAGGCAGCAGTGGCTGGGGGCGGTTTGGGCAAACCCAGAAAGCCTGAGCGGCTGGGGGCGGGTTGGAAAATCCCACCAAGACTGAGCGGCTGGGGGCAGATGGAAAAACCCAGCAGCAGCGGCTGGGTGTGGGTTGGGCAAACCCACCAAGATGGAGTGGCTGGGTGCGGGTTGGGCAAACCCACCAAGCTGGAGCGGCTGGGTGCAGGTTGGGAAAACCCACCAAGCCGGAGCGGCTGGGTGCGGGTTGGGAAAACCCACCTGTTATGGGTTGGCTCAGCAAGATAGACCACCGATTCAGAATTTAAATTTAAGAGCCTTTATTAAGCTGGCCAGCTGACCACAGCGCCTATCTCCCCCTCTGGGACCTTCGGAGAATGTGGCAGAGATCAAGGGTGCAGTATGATCCTTTATAGCAAAACCGTGTTACCTTAGAAGTTCATAGAAAGTTCATAAGCACAAAGGGGGGGGTAAACAGAGTCACACCTGGCTGGAGCGCATCATAACATATTGTTTTTCTAAGACAATCTAGCAAGCTTTCTTCCATGGTTCTTAACCCTGACACAATCCTCCATACGTCAGTCCCCCCTCCCAGCACATTCAATTTCTCATGTCCCATTTCCTTCCCTTAGCACATTCTGTAACATTCTGTAACCCTTCCATGCTGCAGTCCCTCACCCTAGCACACCACCCAGCTGGAGCAGCTGGGTGCGGGTTGGGAAAACCCACCCAGCTGGAGTGGCTGGGTTCGCGTTGGGCAAACCCACCAAGACTGAGCGGCTGGGGGCGGGTTGGGAAAACCCACCCAGCTGCAGCAGCTGGGGCAGATTGGAAAAACCCAGCAGCAGTGGCTGGGGGCGGGTTGGGAAAACCCACCAAGCTGGAGCGGCTGGGGGCGGGAGCGAAGCCCACCTCAGCAGGTTTTGCTCCCTTCTCTGCTTTGCTCCAGCCATAGTAAGCCCTATTCTTGCAGGAATCTTCCTGCAACGGGCCTCTAGTATATATATTTCTTTTATATATATTTTTCTTTTTTTGTATTTAGTTTTTTACTTTTCTTCTTATACACCCATTCTCATTCTACCTTCTCTATACTGAATTGTGGCTATTTCCCCATTCATTCAATTCCTTGAACTTACCTCTTGGAAACACTATGAACAACTCTATTCCAACAAAATGGACAACCTAGATGAAATGGACATATTCTTAGAAAAATACAAGCTCCCAAAACTCAATCAAAAAGAATAAAAAAAACTGAATAGGCCGATAACTACCAAAGAAATTGAAGCAGCGATCAAAAATCTTCCAGCAAACAAAAGCTCTGGTCTGGATGGCTTTACAGGGGAGTTCTACCAAGCATTCAAAGAAGAACTAAAACCTATCCTCCTCAGACTATTCCAAAAAATTCAAGAGGAAGGCACACTTCCAAGCTCTTTCTATGAAGCCAGCATTACCCTAATCCCCAAACCAGAAAAAGACACCACAAAAAAAAAAGAACTACAGGCCAATATCCTTGATGAACATAGATGCTAAAATTCTCAACAAAATTCTAGCGAACCGAATTTAGCATTGCATTAGAAAGATCATACACCCCAATCAAGTGGAATTTATTCTAGGGATGCAAGGATGGTACAATATCTGCAAATCAATAAATGTGATATATCACATAAACAAACTGAGAAACAAAGATCACATAATCATATCAATCAATGCAGAAAAAGCATTTGACAAAATCCAACACCCTTTCTTGATAAAAACTCTCAGCAAAGTGGGAATAGAAGGATCATATCTCAACATAATGAAAGCATTATATAACAAACCTACAGCCAACATTATACAATGGGCAAAAACTAAACTCATTTCCCCTAAGAACAGGAGCAAGACAGGGATGCCCACTTTCACCACTCCTGTTCGATACAGTACTGGAAGTGCTAGCCCTAGCGATCAGACAAGAAGAAGAAATAAAAGGCATACAAATTAGAAAAGAAACAGTAAAACTGTCCTTATTCGCAGGTGACATGATACTATACATAGAAAACCCCAAAGACTCCATCAAACAACTACTGGACCTAATAAGTGAATTTGGCAAAGTAGCAGGATAAAAAATTAATGCCAAGAAATCTATGCCATTTTTATACAGCAATAGTGAACTTACAGAAAGAGAAATTACAAAAACAATCCCATTTACCATTGCACATACAAAAAAGTTAAGATAACTAGGAATAAACTTAACTAATGACGTAAAAGACCTGTATTCAGAAAACTACAGGACATTGAAAAAAGAGATAGAGGAAGACATGAACAAATTGAAGAATATGCCATGTTCATGGATTGGTAGAATCAACATCATTACAATGTCCATACTACCCAAAACAATCTATGAATTCAATGCAATCCTCACTAAAATACCTACAACACACTTCAAAGACCTAGAACAAACTCTCCAAAAATTCATCTACACTAATAAAAGAGAAAAATGGTAATTGGCGTACGATGATACCCTTTTCATTGGCTAATCAGGGCTATATGCAAATTAACTGCCAACTAAGATTGGCAGTTAACTGCCAACTAAGATTGGCAGTTAACTGCCAACAAGATGGCGGTTCATTTGCATATGTAGGCACAATGCAGGGAGGCGAAAGGGAAAGCAGGAAGAAGCCCCCTGCCACTGACAGTGATCGGAAACCCAGGGGGGAGCTAAGAGCTGGGGGGCAGGGCAAAGGCGGCCCTGGGGCCGCCTTTGCCCTGCCCCCCAGCCATGATCGGAGAATCAGGTGCCTTTTCTGCCCTGGCCAGTGATAGCAGGAAGTAGGGGTGGAGCCAGCGATGGGAGCTGGGCACAGTCGAAGCTGGCAGTCCCAGGAGCTAGGGGTCCCTTGCTGGGCCTAAAGCGAAGCCCACGATCGTGGGGCCGCTGCAGCTGTGGGTCCCCGCTGCCCAGGCCAGACGCCTCGGCCAGAGACGTCCTGCAGGGGCAGGGGCAGAGCCCGAGCGATCACAGCGCCCCCCGCTGCCCGGGCGGGACGCCTAGGCCAGAGGCGTCAGGCCTGGGCAAGGGGCCGATCCTGCGATTGAACCGTGATGGGGGTCAACGCCTGAGGGCTCCCAGTATGTGAGAAGGGGCAGGCTGGGCTGAGGGACATTCCCCCCACCCACCCAGTGCACGAATATCGTGCACCGGGCCCCTAGTCTGGAATAAAAAAAGACCCCGAATAGCTGCAGCAATCTTTAGAAAGAAGAACAATGTAGGAGGGATCACAATATCAGATATCAAGCTATACTACAAAGCCACTGTTCTCAAAACTGCATGGTACTGGCACCAGAACAGACATATAGACCAGTGGAACAGAACAGAGAACTCAGAAATTGACACAAGCCAGTATGCTTAATTAATATTTGACAAAGGAGGCAAGAGCATACAATAGAGATAAGACAGTCTCTTCAATAAATGGTGTTGGGAAAACTGGACAGATACTTGCAAAAAAATGAAACTAGACAACCAACTTACGCCATACACAAAAATAAACTCAAAATGGATAAAGGACTTAAACATAAGATGGGAAACCATAAAAATACTAGAGGAATCTAAAGGCACCAAAATCTCGGACATATGCTGAAGCAATTTCTTCACTGATACATCTCTGAGGGCAATGGAAACTGAAGAGAAAATAAACAAATGGGACTACATCAAAATAAAAAGCTTCTGCACAGCAAAAGAAACCATCAACAAAACAACAAGAAAGCCCACTGTATAGGAGAACATATTTGCCAATGTTATCTCTGATAAGGGTTTAATCCCTAACATCTACAGGGAACTCATACAACTTAACAAAAGGAAGATAAACAATCCAATCAAAAAAATGGGCAACGGATCTAAATAGATACTCTTGAAAAGAAGACATAAGGCCAAGAGACATATGAAAACATGCTCAAAGTCAATAATCATCTGAGAGATGCAAATCAAAATGACAATGAGGTACCATCTCACACATGTCAGAATGGCTATCATCAACAAATCAACAAATGACAAGTGCTGGTGAGGATGTGGAGAAAAAGGAACACTCATGCACTGTTGGTGGGAATGCAGACTGGTGCAGCCACTGTGGAGAGCAGTGTGGCGTTTCCTCAAAAAACTAAAAATGGTGCTTCCATTTGACCCAGTGATCCCACTTCTAGAAATATATCCCAAGAAACCAGAAACACCAATCAGAAAGGATATATGCTCCCTTATGTTCATAGCAGCACAATTACAATAACTAAGATTTGGAATCAGCCTAAGTGCCCATCAGCAGATGAGTGGATTAAAAAACATTTCTAAAACATGTTTCCCATTAAAAAGAACCAAGGAAGCTTCCAAGATTTAGAAGAAGATAACATCTGGGTAATCAGCTATTCTGAGATTCTAGACCTGACCTGCTAAAAATTTGGGCTTTAAGACTCTTTATGAAGAGCTAATATTACATTTCTTCCTTCTTATTCTATTTTGATAGTCATACCTGTAGAAATTGTTGTAAGACTTTGTTGGGTTATATATATGCTTATCTATAAATAAGCTAATCTAGGATAGAATAAGAATAGAAAATGAAACTGATTTACATTCTTATAACTTTCTCCCTACTATACCTATCTAGAAACTGCATATGCCTTCTTAGACACTCTCCCTTACTAAACATAGAAAGGTTAGATTGGAAGCCCACTAACCTTTCCCATTTATTATTAGAAAATGATGTTCTGCCCTAACTGGTTTGGCTCAGTGGATAGAGTGTCAGCCTGCAGACTCAAAGGTCCCAGGTTTGATTCCAGTCAAGGGCATGTACAAGGGCCTTGGTTGTGGGCACATCCCCAATAGGAGGTGTGCAGGAGGCAGCTGATCAATATTTCTCTCTCATCGATGTTTCTAACTATCTTTCTCCCTTCCTCTCTGTAAAAAATCAATAAAATATATTTTTAAAAAAAAGAAGGGAGAGAAAACCAAGAGGGTGGCATAGGTAAACACCAGAAATTGCTGCCTCTGCGCAACCACTTCAAAAATACAACTAAAAGACAAAACGGACATCATCCAGAACCACAGAAAGGCTGGCTGAGTGGAAATTCTACAACTAGAAGGAAAGAGTAAAGCACACTGAGACTCAGAGGAGGTGTGGAAGTAAAGTGCAGAGGTACAGAGGCTCACATGGAAAGGGCTGACAACTGGGGATGCGGTTGTCTTTTTCAATCAGGAGGGAGTCTCAAGCTCCCGATGGCTCTGAACGCCAGTTCCTGGCGAGTCTCTGGGGACCCAGACTCATACGGGGAGAAACTGGACTGTCTGACATCAGTCAGAACTCCAGGGCGGCTTTCTCTCAGAGGTGCTTGCAGCGATTACTGAGCCACTGAGACTCAGGGCCTCTTAGGGTAGGACTGAGGATCAGCCATAGCTGTTTGCTCCACCCTGTTGATTCCCTGAGATCCTGCCCCACCCAAGCTGTGCTCAGAGGCTTTTGCATATGAAAGGCCTGGCCCTTTGCAATCTGAAAATTACCTAACAAACTGCAGCTGGGTCAGAGAAATGAAGAACTTCCAAAAGAAGGCCCAAGGCCCCACAGCAGCTTGCATTGCTTCACAACTGGGCCTCATCTGGGCACCTCCAAACCCCAAACAAAGAAGAAGAATCTGCAGATCTCTCCATAGCTCCTGCTGTGTAGCCTCAGGCAGAGGCTCAATTAGCAACTCCTTAGAGATCCAAGAGCCAGTGTACCCAGTGGTCAGAGTGGGACCATCCAGATTACAACTCCTCAGATCCATAAGGGACACACTCAGGGGACAGACGCAGTGAACACCAAAACCCCACTGAATCAAGTCTTGCCCAAGAAGGGTGTCTTCAGCAGAGAAGTTCTCCCACCGTAGACACAGCTGATTCTCACAGCCAATTGGCCTGGAGGTCAATTCCTTCCATTGATACCTACAACAATCAAGGCTTAACTACAACAAGACTGTGCACAAAGTCAACAAAGGGGTTCACCAAGAGTGTTTACCTCAGGTAATTGGGGAGGCTGAGCCACTGGGCCCTATAGGGCACCTAGTACAAAAACCCACTCTATCAACACAGGGAAGCATAAAAAATGCAGAGACGAAGAAACAGGTCACAAATGACAGAAATGGAGGAAAACAAACTACTGGATATAGAGTTCAAAACCAAACTTATAAGGTTTTTCAAGAATTTTCTAGAAACTACTGATAAATTCAGAGAGACCCTCAAGAAATCTAGTGAGACCCTTGAGGATATGAAAAAGGACCAACTAGAAATTAAGCATACACTGACTGAAATAAAGAATATTATACAAAGTACCAACAGCGGACTAGAGGATCAAAAAAATCAAGTCAAAGATTTGAAATACAAAGAAGCAAAGAACGCCCAACCAGAAAAACAAAAAGAAAAAAGAATCAAAAAATAGGAAGATAGTGTAAGGAGCCTCTGGGACAACTTCAAGCATACCAACATCCGAATTATGGGGGTGCCAGAAGAAGAGAGAGAGCAAGATATTGAAAACCTATTTGAAGAAATAATGACAGAAAACTTCCCCCACCTGGTGAAAGAAATACACTTACAAGTCCAGGAAGCCCAGAGAACCCCAAACAAAAGGAATCCAAAGAGGACCACACCAAGACACATCATAATTAAAATGCCAAGAGCAAAAGACATAGAGAAAATCCTAAAAGCAGCAAGAGAAAGAAACTCAGTTACCTACAAGGGAATACCCATACGACTATCAGCTGATTTCTCAACAGAAACTTTGCAGGCCAGAAGGGAGTGCCAAGAAATATTCAAAGTGATGAATAGCAAGAACCTACAACCAAGATTACTTTATCCAGCAAAGCTATCATTCAGAATTGAAGGTCAGATAAAGAGCTTCACAGATAAGGAAAAGCTAAAGGAGTTCATCACCACCAAACCAGTATTATATGAAATGCTGAAAGGTATCCTTTAAGAAGAGGAAGCAGAAGAAAAAGGTAAAGATACAAATTATGAACAACAAACATGCATCTATCAACAAGTGAATCTAAGAATCAAGTGAATAAATAATCTGATGAACAGAATAAACTGGTGAATATAATAGAACCAGGGGCATAGAAAGGGAGTGGACTGACTATTCTCGGGGGGTAGGGGAGTGGGGGGTGCGTGAAGAGACTGGACAAAAATCGTACACCTATGGATGAGGACAGTGGGGGGGGGTGGGGTAAAGGCAGAGGGTGGGGTAGGAAATCTGTGGAGGGGAGATATTGGGGGGAAAAAGAGGAACAACTGTAATAATCTGAACAATAAAGATTTAATTTAAAAATAATAATAATAATAAAATGAAAAATAATTTCAAGGAAAAAAAGAATAGTAGTTTGGAAATAAAAGAATAAACTATTTCTGTATTTTCTGTGCTAGAGCTAAACACTGAAAATTAAATTTTGAGGAATTTTGTGAGCCCGTTGTGGAAAATGGTGATTTCAAAAAATTAAATTATAAATACTTAGAGTTAAGTACCTGCATTGAAGACAAGAGCAATAAATACTTAAAACTGAAAAAAAAGAAAGTGATGTTCTAATCATTCATTATGATGATGACGACGACACTGATTCTTTACTAGCTACCTACTGGCTTTTCCTCACTGTTAACAGAACTTTAAGTCACATACTATTAACCAAATAATCGTGGTTGCATTGTTTTTATTGTTTCTCTTTTTATTATGTTAATAGATGCAGAAGGAAGATGCACAACAGAAATAACAATATTCAAATCATGATAGCCCATAGATTAGAAATGATGCAGAGCTTTTTTCCTTAACTGTCAAATGCCTCACTAAACGTAATGGGAAAACCATTCTTAAAAAACAATAATTTGGCCCATGCTCATATTCCAGGTTACCTAAAAGCCTCTTCCTCCCCATTGGCCAGGAGGAAAAATGCTGTAAACTGTCTTAACATAACCACAGATGAAGTCCTAGGAATGAGCCTTCCTAGCTTCGTGGGACTGAGCAATTATCAAAATAGTCATCAATACATCTTCTGGATTGACTTATGACCAAAAGGGGAAATGAGGAAAGAAATGGAGCTTAAGCTCTTCTGACTAAATCAGTAACCAGGGAAGAATAGTCTAAAAATTCATCCTATGGCAAACCATGGGGAATAGTCATATATATCAGTGATTATAGAAAACAGTGCCTGTTCTTTCTATATCCAGATTATCAATGTAAGAAATGTCCAAACCTGTAGAGAATTTTTATAAGAGTTTATTTAAGACAAATGATGACATGTCTGGGAGCAAGATCTCAAATGATCCAGAGAATAACAGTTTTTCAGCTTCTTTTCTGCACTTGAGATTAAGGAGGGAACATAAGGAAGATTATATGAAGGTGGGAGGAAGCAAGCAAGGATGAGATTCTAGGATAGTTACGATTATGGGTTCTCTTGAGGTGTCTGAAAGGGAGCATTTCAAAGGTGTGTTAATCTAGATGCATAGAAACAATGGGCAGGGCTTGCTTAAGGCAAAGATAAGCCTTTTACTAAAAAAGTTATGTACCTGGGGCATGACACCTCACCATGACCTGTCCAGTTAGGAATTTATGATCAAATCCTCTGGGGAGCTTACTCTCCATAGAACTCCTTTTTGTCATCCACAAGATAAAATGCATCTCCAAGAGTTTCAAGGCAATTTAATTGTTTCCAAACCCAACCTTATTTTCATATACATCCTTTCCTTTCATGTTAAATTGTTAATCACTGAAATACGTGTACCCTAATTAAAAATGAGCCAGATGTACTTTTAGCTTACTCCTCTGCCTATATAAGCACCTCTCACTTTTTCGAAGTTGGAGCACTGTTTCAAGGTTTCTTGAAGATCTGCTCTCAGGCTACAGTCCTCAGATGGGCCCAAATAAAAATTCTCTACATTTCCAGAGATTCAGTTTTCTTTTCATTGACACTTGTATTCCCAGAATAAATCCCACTTAGTTATGGTATATAATACTTTTTATATGCTTCTGAATTCAGTTTGCTAATATTTTGTTGAGGATTATTTCATTTATATTTAGGAGAAAAAATGATCTGCACTTTTCTTAATTTTGGATGTTTTTGAGTGTCTTTGGCATCAGAGTAATTGTTTTGTGCTGGTCTCAGCTTATTAATGATACTATTGGCTAGAAATGCCTGGAAGTATTAGGACCCTGGACCCAAGGTGAGCCCTCTTTCTGAACTAATGTTGTGGCTGGATCAGCATTTGTGGTTCTTAGCATGACTGAGAGAGAAACCTCAGCAGTAAACATCAGGAAACTTTGAAAGAACAAGGTTTATTACTTACAAGTCCTGAAGGGTACAGGGCCACTTGGCAAGGTTGCAGATAAAGAGTACTTGAACTTGGGCTCTGCTTTTATTGGAGTCGAGGGTGAGGGGCCTAAGGTTTCACAAGTTTACTCTTATTTGATGAATTCAAAACATAGGAACAGGAATTAAAGTGCAGGAAAGGGAAAAAAAGAGTGGTCAGAGATCTCTAAAACAAAGGAAACTTCAGGGGTGTGGCAGCGTAGCTCTTTATTCAGTCCTGTAGCAGGCAATGCATTTACTCGAGATATCTGTCTTTGAAGAGGATGTCTCAGCAATTTAAAGCTTAATATCAGGCACTTGCACTACAATAAAAAACCCAACTGTCAGGGGTTTGCACTACAGTAATATTGGCCTAATAGACCTGTGGCAGGACAGTAAGAAGCTATGAAAATTCCTGGGCAAGTGGAAGGGTAAACTGAGACAAGAGAATTAAACAAGGCCAAACAGTTTGGGCAGTTTGTGAATCGTGACCTTATCTTCCCCAACCAAGGAGACTTGGATGCAAATGGTTAATGGCTCTCCTCCTTAACCATAGAATACATGGCTTAAATCACCCTGGCCTGGGAAAATAGAGAACAAAGACCCCAGCTAAACCCAAGGACAAATATCACTTGGGGGATGCTAAGGAAGCAAGAGGGGAAGGGTTTAAGAAGGGGAGAGTTTTCTCTTACTAAACAAAGAAGTCAGCTGTCTTTGGGAAGGTGTGTTGAGGGTGGAGTTTATCTCACTCACTGAACAAAGAAGTCAGTAGTCTTGGTACTTGCCTAGATAAAATCGCCAGATGTTCTCATAAATTCTGGGAAAAGCCACAACAAAGAAAAAGGGGGACTTTGAAATCTAGTCTGTGGCCCAAGATATCTGGCAAAGGAACTTTGAAACCTATAGACAGAAAACTTCCACCAGGTGAGGTGCTCAGATTAGCTGGGTTTCCCACTTGTGCTTTATGTCATGTATTCTTAATAAATTTGCTTGCTTTGCTACAATGTTGCTGTCTGTCATTCCTCTGAAACCTTTCTTATGAGATTGACAGGAGCCGAGGACGGGACAGCCCCTCTCCGATTCAGAGCTGTCCGCTAACATAGCTAATTTGAAAGTGTCCATTCCTCATCTATTATCTAAAAGAGTTCTGAGGAGTGTTGTTATTATTTCTACCTGAAATGTTTGATAGAATTAAGCAGTAATGCCACCTGGACAGGACCTATTCATTGTGGGAATATTTTTAGTTATTAATTTATTTGATTTTTTAAATCTTTTACTGATTCTATGTAAAATGATAGAAACAGAGTCATTTCAAAATGGAGTCCAAGCCTCCACCTCAGAGGAATTGCCTTGCACATACCTCTTACTCCTCAAACCTTTGGAATGTTTGAAGTGGACAAAATAACCTTTGGACTGGGCCAAAGCAACATTGTATTCCAAACAACTGTTTGTAAAACAGGAAAGCAGATGAAAGGACTGAAAATTAAGGACATTCTTTAGAGGTTGCACCACCATGTATAGCTAACGAATAACTTAGCTTATTTGCACTAATAGAAATTTCTTCCTTCTATTCATGTAATGATTGCTCTTCCTTTTCTCATAAAAACCCCTTGCCTTCACCCCATACTCAGAATATTATCTGGGTTTCTGCCTGAATCAGTGCTTCCTGAATCTACTAGTATTCTTTGATCTCCAATAAACACTTGTTGCCTCTCCCCTTAGCTTTTGTTTTCAAGTTAACAAGTCTGATTTGGAGTTTGTGTCTTCCCTCAAATGTTCTCATTGCATCTTGTGTATAATTTGTTCTCATAAAGTTGTCACACTATTTTCTTCTAATTTTTTCAACTTACATAGAGTCAGTGGTGCTGTTTCTCTTTTTAATCCTGATTTTGGTGATTTCTGAGGAATCTCTCTTTTTTTTTAAGTATATTTTATTGATTTTTTTTTTTTTTTTTTTTTTTTTTGTTTACAGAGCGGAAGGGAGAGGGATAGAGAGTTAGAAACATCGATGAGAGAGAAACATTGATCAACTGCCTCCTGCACACCCCCAACTGGGGATGTGCCCGCAACCAAGGTACATACCCTTGACCGGAATTGAACCTGGGACCTTTGAGTCTGAGGGCCGACGCTCTATCCACTGAGCCAAACCGGTTAGGGCTGAGGAATCTCTTTTTCTTCCTGGTCAGTTTGCCTAAGATTTGTGATTTTTTATTATCTTTTCAAAAATCAACTTTTGGTTTCATTGATTTTATGATGACAAATTCAGAATAAAGATTACCTCTGAGGGGGGCAAAGAGAATGGGATCAAGAGGACTACAGCAGACTTGCTAGGTAATAGTGTGTGAACAAACACTCCTAAAATATTTGATGAGGGAATGAAGGACTCCTAAGTATGTATTTCTAACTTTGACTACTCACTGGAGCTCCAGAATCAAAATTTTGAAGTACAATCTGGATAATTCCATTAGCATGTCCTATAAGATCCTCAACCTTAACACATCTAAAAACCATCACCTCATTCCCCAAACTGCTCAACTTCCTGGAGACTGACTGCCATTTCTAAGGTGACTGTACAGTAAGGAAAAGACAAATACGCAGACCTATCTGATGTCTGTCTACTGAACTTCACTTCCTCTTGAGCAAAAGCAAGCTGACCAACTCTTTTTGATGTTGCTGTTGCTTAAATTTTTTTATGAAAGTATAGTTGGTTGGCATATAATATAGTATCTTAGTTTCAGGGGTACTGTGTTGGGCTGCATTTCTGGCGCTTCGGCCAGGTCGGGCACGCTGTCCTAGAACATATAGACAGGAAGGTACTGACATCAGGCCACGCCTTGAGATATGGTCTCATGGCCCCTTCTTTCTCAGAAGGCCCGGAAGTCTCATTCCAAATTTGGGAGGCAAAGGACTGGAAAAAGTATAAATAAAGAAAGTTTCCTCCATATTGGGGGCCCAGAATTTGAAAGACACATTTTTCTCTGGGCCTCCACAGAATTTAATAATAAAATGTAACTCCTGTAGTTGGCACTGCAATTCAGCCTCTGCTTTGGCAGGGTGCTGTAACTGTAGTCGCTGGCCATGGAAGTCGGCACTGCAGTTCAGCCTCTGCTTCGGCAGGGTGCTGTAACTGTAGTCGCTGGCCAGCTTAATAAAGGCTCCTAAATTTTGATCTGAGTGCCTGGTGGTCGTCTCCGCGGGTTACCCCATTACAGTACAAAATAAGTGATTCAACATTTATATACCTTATTATGTGAAAATTAAAAACAGAAACACCATACAACCCAGCAATTCCACTTCTGGATATTTATCTGAAGAAAAGGAGAACACTAATTCAAAAAGATGGATGTACCCCTATGTTAATTGCAGCCTTATTTACAATAACCAAGATATGGAAGATAACCAAGGTCTATCAATGGATGAATGGATTAAAAAAAGAACGTGCTACATATATACAATGGAATACTAACCAACCAACTCTTTTATTCTCAGTGGCCTTTAGGGAAATAGACAATGTTCAGAGACAGATGAGGCAGAAACTATTTGCTCAGGTAGTTCCCCAGGAAATCCCCAAATCGGATGCATGCTCCCCAGGAAGAAACTGGGAGGTGGGTTTTCCTCCTGCTCAGTTCCTCAGGGGAGTGTAGCAGTCCAAACTGTCACCTTTGTTCTCCAAAGCCCCCAACCTAGCACCCTTTCCTGTCAGTGCTTAGATTTGGGCAAGACAGAAACAAGTCCTTCGGGCAGCCTCTCAAAAAGGCTGAATGGAGGATGTATGTTTCTTTCCTCTCTGTCCCTCCCCAGGGAGAAGCTGAGGATCTGGGAGTTTTCTCCCAATTGCCACACTGTGCTGGGAGGAGGGATAATGTGTACTAGTCTGAAACATTACTTTTTTCAAAGCAGTCCCTGATCTGTGGTGCTTAGATGCTGGCAAGGAAGAAACCAGCCTCTTAAGAAGTGTCTCTGGAAAATTGGAACATTGGATGTATTGAAACAGTTTTCTCTTTCTCTCCTGAGGGAGAAGCCACTGAGCTAGGAGTTTTCCTCCTGCACATTGCACTGTTGGGGGAGAGACTCCGGTAAGTGAGAGCCATGAATTTTCCTACCCACTTCAACGTAGTTGGTTTGTCGCTCCCCTGGGGTGCACAAGCTTCTTAACTGGTTTCTGGATTTCTCACAAAGGGAATTGGGCATGTGCCATCCTTGAGTCAGTGTCGCCATGGGGGAAGGAGGATGTGAGGCTTCTTACTGCACCATCTTCCTGATATCACCCTCTGATTCAGATGTTATAAATGAGTAAATTACGTGGTATGTGAACTATATCTTAAAAGGTGTTTTTTTCAAAAAAAATCCTCTGTGCTGTACAACTGAAACTAATATGAAATAATGTTGAATGCACACTGGAATAGGAAAACAAAATAAGAAAAAAGAAAAATTAAATAAAAGTTTTAAAAAGATATATTTAAAAAAGAAAAGAAAATGGAAACAAAGGCCACAAACTGGGAAACAATATTTGAAAAACACACTTATTATAACTTTGTTTTATTTTATTCATTTTTAGGGAGAAAAGAAGGAAGAGGGAGAGAGAGGACAAAAACATTAATATGAGAGAGAAACATTGATGGGCTGCCTCACACAAAACGCAGAACTGGAATCAAAACTGAAACCTGGGACTTCAGCTTGCAGATGCCAGCAAGTTAGCCAACCTGAAAGAGCTTCTCCAGTCCTCTGAAGATAAAGACAAAGGGGCCTGGGACCTGCTGAGCTGGATTTTATCCTCAAAGGTCCTGACAGTCCACAGTGCAGGGAAGTCAGAGTTTGAAAAGATCCAAAAGCTGACTGGTGCCCCTCACACTCCTGTCCCTGTGCCGGACTTCCTATTTGAAATCGAGCACTCGGACCCAGCGAATGCCAAATTTTATGATACCAAAGGAGAACGAGACCTAATCTACGCCTTCCATGGGAGCCGCCTAGAAAACTTCCATTCCATCATCCACAATGGCCTGCACTGCCACCTGAACAAGACATCCTTGTTCTGGGAAGGGACCTACCTCACCAGTGACTTGAGCCTGGCCCTCATTTATAGCCCCCATGGCTATGGGTGGCAGCGTAGCCTCCTTGGCCCCATCCTCAGCTGCGTGGCTGTGTGTGAGGTCATAGACCATCCAGATGTCAAGTGCCAAACCAAGAAGAAAGATTCCAAGGAGATAGATCGCAGGAGGGCGAGAATCAAGCACAGTGAAGAGGGAGACATCCCTCCAAAGTACTTTGTGGTCACCAACAACCAGCTCCTGCGAGTGAAGTACCTGCTGGTGTACTCACAGAAGCAGGCCAAGAGGGCTTCAAGCCACCTGTCCTGGTTTTCCAGCCATTGGTTTACGGTCATGATATTCCTGTACCTGCTGCTGTTGCTCAAGTGAGTGTCATCAACTCCTCCACTTTCCAACACTTTTGGAATCGTGCGAAGAGATAATCTTTCTGGGCCGGGAGTGGGGACCACCTCCACCATGTGCCTTGTTTTGTACCTCCCATGCCCCGCATCCAGCCAGGTTGAGCCTGGGGGCCAGTTGGGGACCACAAGACAATTTTCATATGCCATAAATGTATCGATTGCCTTTGATGATGCTCCAGCCACACTCCGGCCAAGGGGGACCACTGGGCCCTCACTCATAGGTTTTGGGGAGCCCTCCTGTCTGCTCCTGCCTAAACAGCCCTAGGAGTTGGCTTTTCCATCAGGGCCAAAGGACAAAGTCCTGCTGCATTTGAAAACAAAGTGTCCAAGCTGTCAGTGGTATGTTTACAATCGCTCCTGGCGGACGTTGGCCCTTTCTCTAATGCCTTCTGGAAGACGGAAAATGCTTAGTGGGGATGATAAATCACTAGGCAGTTGCCTTGTTTTGACTTGAGACCCTCAAGAGGAATAGTCATGTTTTTCATAAAAATCGGTGGGGATCGGTTTTTGAATTCCATCCACCTTTGTAAGTACAAAACATTTTCAGTTTTCTCAAATCAACAAACAGCATTCTGCTGCAGCTGTAACCCCGTGCCCAACCATGGATGAGAATGGAAGGAGTCAGAGTTCTGATTAAAAAATACAAACCTAAAAAAACAACAACAAAACAAACCAAACAAACAAAAACAAAAAAAAAACCTGAAACCTGGGCATGTAGCCTGACGAGAAATTGAACCAAGAGCCTTTGGTGCCCAGGATAATGCTCTAAGCAACTGAGCCACATGGGCCAGGGCAACACACATATTATAAAAGGCTTATATCTGAAACAGAAAATGAACATTCAATGTTCAACAATACAAAATTAAGCAACTCAATAAGTAATGAGCAAGAAAATGGAACAGACACTGTGCTAAAGAAGACAATGGAAGACCAGGAAGCGACTTGAGAAGATGTTCAACCTCATTCATCTTAAGGGAAACACCAATTAAAGCCACAGTGAAATGCCACCACATGCCTATAAGCTTAGCTAAAATGTAAAATACAATACAGAGAATGCTAGTGCTAGAAAGAATGAGGAAGCACCAGAACTATCGTGCATTCTTGGGGAGAAAGTAAAATGATATAGACAAACTGAAAAACATTTTGTATGTCATTTATATAGTTAAAAATATACTTACCATTTGCTCCATCCAACAAGCCGAGTCCTAGATAATTGCCCAAGAGAAAGGAAAACTAATGTGGACAGCAAACCTGTTTGCATATGTTCATAGAAGCTTTCCCAGCTGCTTGGGTGACAGTACACTGGGCCTGGACGAATACCCAGACATATCTAGGACTACTGGACACAGAGTCTAAGCTGACATTGATCCTGGAAGCCCAAAGTGTCACGATGGGCGGGGGCGGCGGAGCTGTTTGAGAGGGGCTTGTAGGAATAGTGTCTGGTTCACAGTGAGCCGACCTGGTGTTTCAATCAACAGATGAACACAGTGGTCGTTTCTCCAGCCCCCAAGTTATGTGCCAGTGGTACACTTGGCAGTTAGAGCAATGAATCCCAGAGGGTCATTGGTCTGTGGGGTAAGAGCTATCATGGTGGGGAAGGCTAAGTGAATCCCCTTAGGATTCTCCCTGTGGGGTAGAGAGGGAAGGAGGGTGGGAGGGAAGAAATGGAAATGGCCAGAGGGATGCTGTGGCTTCCACTGGATGGATGGGTAATGTTTCCTAGGACCATGGTGGGTACAGGAGATTTTGCTATAGCCTTCCTCATCCATCTTAGCAGGTCAGAAATAGCACAACATGTCTTTAAAAGTCACTGGGAGGAGTGGGGGAGGGCATCAGCTACACACAGGCAGAGGTTGGGGGGAGGGGAGGCAGGGCACACTTGAGGAGGAGGATCAGAGATTTAGAGTGTACCCAATCTCCCTGCTGCATAACCTTCTCTATCAGAGCCAGAAAAATTGGGTCTTTGAGTGCCCTCTGGCAAGAGGTGTTCAGACAGCTCCGGCCTCTCTAGGAGATCAGCCAGAGTAGGCTGCAGGAGGGAGAGGCGACTGGAAAGACAGAGGAGTATGGCCCGACCAGGCATGGCTCAGTGGATGAGCATCAACTTATGAACCAGGAATTCACGGTTGGATTCCTGGTTAGGGCACATGACCAGGTTTCAGGCTCGATCCCCAGTAGGAGGTGTGCAGGAGGCAGCCAATCAATGATTCTCTCTCATCATTGATGTTTCCATCTCTCCTGTGCCGAGCCAGCTCAGCCAAGGGTTCGAAAGCCTGAGTGAGGGCGGTGAAAGATGAAGAAATGACAGACACAGAGAATAAGCTGGGTCTAGGGGTGGATCTTCCTGTGCCTGGCTGAGGCCACAGAGAGAGATCCAGAGGCAAGCTGAGCCTTTATTTTATAGCCAGAGGTAAACAAGGCAGTGGTCACCATAGTTACAATGTTCTTGTGGGTTTCACTTGTTTTGGCAGCACTTGCTACATCTCCCTCAGCCCATCAGCTTCCCAGATAAGATCTAGGGAGCGACATAAGGTCAAGCCTAATTATGCTAAGGGAACTGTGCCCTCTAAGCTGGGACTGGTTCGTGGCATTGCCAACAGGTCAGTCCGAGGCTTAACCCCATAGCCGCGCCCTACATTCTCCCTGTCCCTTCCTCTCTCTGAAATATAGATATATATATATGTGTATATATATATATAGATATATATATATTATATATATAAGTATATATGTATATAGTATATATGTATAATATATATATTATATATAAGTATATATATGTATATAGTATATATGTATTATATATATATATATATATATATATATATATATATATATATAATCTTTTTAAAGGCAGGGGAGTATGAATGGGAAAGAGAGGAAGAAGTGTGGAAGGAAGGGAGGAAGGCTGTTGGAGTAGGGGTTGGGTGGCAAGCAAGTGGAAATTCTAACACTGGAGGGCCTTATAGAAACCAAGGCAGGGCCAGGGCTGCTCAGCTCAGGAAAGCTGGGAAGCTGGGAAGCAGGCGGTTCAGGAAAATTTGAGAGACAACTGGCGCCCTGGCGGGCTGCCCACTGGTAAGCATTGGCTGTGCGTCCTCCCAGACCTTTATATCATGTCTGTAGGCACACCTATATGTACTCTCAGACCTTATATCGGATTGACCAGTTTCAAAAAACAAGTTACAAATGTGTATCCGAGGCCATTGCTCTGCAGCTTGCTGTGTGCCTTTGGAATCTGTGCAGACCTGCTGTGAAAATGGGTTTATGGTTTGCGTCCGTGTCCCCAGGCTCAGTGATGGTGAGCATCTTTTGGGGTGTGCACTGGCCATGGGGAGTCCCCCTTCTTTGAACTGACTCAGAGTGGGGGCGGGGCTGAGGGAGGGGGCAAACCCCAGCCCTTCCACCAAACCGGCCCAGCAACACACAGCCCTGGGCCGATTTGACCACCCATCCTAAGGGAAACGGAGTTGCGACAGCGACCCTGCCGCCCGTAAATGCCTCAACTTTTGCTCCCCGGGCCTTTATGGAAAATGTATGTGGACCCACCGCTGACCACGCGCTCGGGTGTGCGTTCCCCTGTTGGGTCGTAAGTGTTGTTGCAGAAGAGTGGCTGGTGCTTCACCTCCATCCTGAGCTTGCACCCTCACCACCCACCCCTCGACCCACCCCCCAGACAGGTGCATCATCTCCCCACTTCATACATGGGAAGCGGAGGCTAGGTGCATTGACTCCAGTCGGACAGTAGGTGCCTGGCCGGGGGAGGCGGGGCAGGAAGTGATGGGAGGAGCCCGCCTATGACCACACTCCTCCACCGGATTGGCTTCCAACTGCCGCTCTGACGTCGCACGCACGCACGCACGCACGCATGCACGCACGCCTGGACCAACCAGAGGCCCTCCACCCTATTGGCCAGGGCCTCAGGGGCGGGCCTAGAAGGGGCGCACTGATTGGCAGGCGGCGGGACACGCACCAATGAGAACGCCTGGACGTTGATGGCTCTTGGGAGTCGCGCACGCGTGGAGGCCACCGCGTGAGCTGCCTGTGGTGACAAAGGCTCTCTCGGAAGGTCAAGGCCTCGCGCTCCTGCCGCTGCCTGTGCTCAGGGCGACCGTTTACCCTGTGCCTGGGCTGTCGGGACTTGGCGACATGAGCTCCCCCAACAAGGACGAGGGGTCTGTTTGGGGAGTGGGGTCCCACCCAGCGGGCGGGGAGCAGGCCGGTGGACTAGGCCCTACTTGGGGGACGCCCCTGCCCAGCAGCCAGGACGAGGGCGCGTTCTCAGACCTCGAAGGCTTCCAGGACGAGCGGGAAGTGATGGAAGGGATGCTTTGGGGTTGCGAAGGCCGACCTGGCTCCCCGGCCGACTTCGACGGGGGCCCTCTCGACTACCTTGCCGAGGAGGCCGCGGTGGCCACCCTGCAGCAGCTGACCGACCGGGGATCACCCTCCCCAGAGAGCTGCTGCGACTCTGAGGCGTCCGCCCTTTGGGTGGACTTGCAGGCAGGTCCCGAGGGTAGAAGCTCGCAGGCCTATGGTCTGGTGGGATCTCGGCGGCCTTCCACAGCCCGGCTGCCCGTCATGGAGCCTGCGGGAGGCCGGGCCTGGGGAAACTGCGAAAGAGGAGCTAAGAATAGGTCAAGGGTCACCGTGGGTCCCCAGTGGTCCTCGGAAGAAGGCCTGGTGGGCTGGCCTTCCCACTCCGAGTCATCAGATGAATTCAGCGAGCTGTACCTGCTGAGTTTGAGCCTCTATGGCAAAGGAGGGGGCCAGGCCAAACCCAGGAGCTTGCAAGACACACCCAGACACTCGGGTGCCCATGCCAGGGACAAGTTCCTTTGCATGCCAAGTTCCTCTTTCCTGCCCTCCGCTCCCCCACGACTGGCTTCAGTTGGGGCGAGGCGGGCTGTTGGAGAGCTGGACGTGTCCCGTGGGAAACCCCAAAGTGTGGTCTGCGGGAAGGCGGGGAGCAGGCCCAGCTACCTGCCCGGAGCCGCTGCTGCAGGCAGCCCGCCCAAGGCCACTCCTGGAAGGAAAGTGGCCCAGGAGAAGAAATCCCTAGCGGGGGCCTCCAAAGTTGCCCCCCAGGGTACCTTCCCTTCCTGGGGGCAGGGAGTCTCAGCAGCTGCCCTGGAGCCAGCCACCTTCCCCCCAGTCGCTGGTGGTCCGGTGCTTGGGAGGGGCAAGGGGTATTCCTTGGACCCTTTGGGAACCACACAGCCCAAGCACACCGGCGCTGGGCAGAAGAAGTCTGGGGCCAGGAGGAAGAAGGGGTCCCTGCCGGTGGTGGTAGAAGAAAAGGAACCGCAGAGCGACCCAGGCCCAAAAGTCCAAGTGAGTATGAGGCCATGGTCCTCCCCGCTCCCCAACCCGCCCTGCACTTCTCTAGGCATGCTCCCTCTGTCCCTCCTCAGGGCTTGTCATTGGGCACCCTGGGTCATTAGGATGCCAGATCTGGGTGGTTTTAGCCAGGGCAAACCCTAAGCTAGCCCTCCATGTGTGCCAGGCACCATTCTCCGCACCTGGCAAGTTTCCCTGCTAGGGTGGTAGGGAGGGCTGGGGCAGCTGGTTTGGATCGGGGGACCCCTTAAGACTTTGGGCCCCAAAGCTTCAGTGTTTAGAACCATCGGCTCCCTGACTCCTACTTGCTAGCTGCTCCCCGAGCTGTCCTTGCAGGGGGCCGTGGGCTGTCTCAGCACCCCACTGTTGTGTCTAGCTCAGCCTGGCCTCCTGACCGGGGCTGACTGAGGGCGAAAGTGCTGATGGGGTCCGCCTCTGAACTGCCTTCCCTATTCCCTGCCTCACCCCAGCCCCTACACACACACACACACACACACACACACACACACACACACACGCACACGCACACGCACACACACACGCGCACACACACACACACACACATCCCGAGTCCAAATAAGTGAGAAATTTTTATTTCGTCCTCAGACACACAGTCCAGGGCCATTCTGCCGAGAATGCAGCAGCGGTGAAGGCCAAGGCAGAGCCGCCGGGGTTCCAGGACAAGCACAGCCCTGGGCCCTGAGCCAGGGAGAAGTCCTGCCCAGAGGGCCCACAGCCTCCAGTGAGTCCCGTGGGTCTGCTGGGAGCGGCGGGGAGAGAGGCTGAGGAGGGAACCCTCCTGCTCTGGCTCCACCAGGGGCTCAGCCCTGCTCCCTGCCTCCCTGCCTGCCCAGACAGCTTCTCCCACAGGAAATAGGGTGTCTGGACAGGGCAGGGCTCGAGGCACTTCATCCTCTGCCTGGGGTTTGTGCACAGGGGTGACTCTCGTGGCTGTGCCCCAAACTGCCACTCCAGACACAGAGTTTCAGCGGAACAGGGCCTTTTCCGATAGGTCGTGTTGGGCCACTGGGCTCGTCCCAGGGGCTGGTTTTGCCTGCAGCTCTGCAAGCATCCAACCCAGGGCCACACACAGTGTTGGGGACCACAGCCGTGGGTGGGCTGCCCCTGGGGAACAGGCGAGGCAGGCCCAGAGAGAAGGGTGGAGCTGCTGGGCAGAGCAGGGGCAACTTGCTGCCAGCAGAGGGGGGTGCTGCCTCACGTGAGACCCTGCTAAGCCCTTTCCACCTCCCTGGGAGCTTTGGGAGCTGGATTTGGTGTCCTTTCCCTCTCAGGTGACCAGGCACCACGTGGACATCCCCCAGCACCGGAAAGGCAGCAGCAACCACCTGGAGCAGAGGGTTGTCCTCGGGTAACGCTTCCTCTGGCTCCTAGAAGTGCATTTCTGAGCTAGACTGTGGGTTGTGTGTCCAGATTAAACCGACCCGTGCCTGTCCCCTCTCCCCACACCGCCGCAGCCGCTGCCCCATCCCACACCTCCAGGAGGGCATGCACCTCCTTTTCCCACTGAGGAGCCCATGCGGGGCTAGCCCAGGTGGTGGGGGCGGGGTGTCGTCGAGGGGAGAGGAGGCCTGAGTATACTAATCATTTCTCTTTCTCTGGTGTCTGCTGGCCTAGTGCCCGGAGCTGCAGAGACAAATATACGACCTTAGACAGCAACTAGGTAGGAGGAACCTCTGGCTGGGGCAGGGGCAGGGGCAGGGGCAGGAGCAGGGGCAGGGGCAGGGGCAGGGCCAGACTTCAGTGCCTTAGCTTGGGGCTGGGGCAGGCTGCAGGTACAGGCGGCCTCACAGGGCCCAACATTCCTGTGGGGAGGAGAACTCAGCACGCCTGGCCCTGGAGCCTACTGTGCATGTACAGCTAGGTGTGTGGACAGAGAGGAAAGAAAGTGTGGTCGGAGCTACAAGCACACTTTGCCACGGAGAACCAGTCCTAGAGATCTTCTCTCAGGACGGACGTCTAGAGATGCCTCGCTGATTCTCCCTTCAACTGCTGCTTGCTGTGGCTTCTGTGGGTCTTGTTTGTTTGACAAATTCTGAATGGCTCTGGTATGCCCCAGAGCTTGCGTGCTGGCACACTTTGTCCTGTTTGGAAAACATTTCCACACTTAATTCAAGTGGTGAGTGACTGAGTCAGGCCCAGGGCTCCTTGGGTAGGGACTGGAGGGGGTTTCAGGTTGCAGGGCTAGGCGGCTTCTCGATCCCTCCATCTGGAGTGCCTGCTTATGCCTCTCTCTGTTGCAGCGGCCATGCAGTCCCTGGCTGACAAGTTCCGGAACCTTTGATGTGAGTGTTACACACACCATACCCCTTCCCACAGCCGTGGCTGTTGAGGAGGGCTGTGGGCTGGCCCTGGCTTGAGGCTCCTCCCCGACTCTGCTCTGTTGGACAGGTGGAGCCCAGCATCTTGGTGCAAGAGGAGCAGCCCGGCAGCTGCGGCCAAGCTGGTTCCCTCCTGTTCCACATCAGCCAAGGCTTCCTCTCCCCCTCCTTATGCCTCCTCCCCACCCCATTTCTCAGCAGTTTCAAATTAAGGCCCCTCTCAAATTCTGTGGTCTCACCCTGGCCGATCTGGCTCAGCTGGCTGGTTGAGCATTGTCCCGTGAACCAACAGGTCACAGGTTCGATTCCGGGTCAGGGCACGTGTCCAGGTTGTGGGCTCGCAGCCGATTGATGTTTCTCTCTCTCTCTCTCTCTCTCTCTCTCTCTCTCTCTCTCTCTCTCTCTCTCCCCCCTCAATAAAAGCCTGTTTGTTTAAATAAAGAAACCTCTGTGGTCTCTCTTGGGGGCGGGGGGCGGGGGGACAGGTGGAAGAGGGGATCAGGGCAGGGAGGGATTGGAGCTGCTCAGTCCCTCTTTCCCACAGTCATTGGGTCTCCTCCCATCTGCCCTGCTTTGCTGTCTGAACACGCTTGATCTCCCCGTGGCTTTCCTTTGGTGGCCTTCCCTGCACCTCTACTCCAGCGGGTGTAAAGAGCACACTCGAGCTCATCTTCCCTCTTCCCAGGACCAGTCCTCCCTGTGGAGTCCTTCCCTCCCACTGGCGCCACCTCACGCACATGGACAACTCTGCCAGCCACCCGGGGGTCGGCCTCCTCCCCTCTTTAGCTCTCACCTTTGACGCTCCGCTCAGTTCTCCCTCCTGGGTTTCAGTAGAGAGGTGGAGGCAGAAGCCACAGCCCAGGGAGTTGCGGATCACAGGGGAAGGTCCAGGAATACAGAGGAAGCGCAAGGGTTAGACTCCAGCCTGAAGGACAGGGAATGAGTCTGTTGTGGGGGCTGCGGGCCAACCTGAGGAAACTGCCTAGCAGAGGGTTCACACCTTGCCTGCCCTAGCCCACTAATGCCCCTCCTCCCGCCGGTTTCTATGGCAAGGGTGGTTGATAAGGCTCCGTGTGGTACATGGCCCCCTTCAAATACTGTATTTAACCCGCCGGAGACACAGGTCCTCCTGGAAGTGGCAGTTCTGCGCGCCCGCGCAGTCTCCCCCACTGCCTCGGCAGGTCACACAAGGCTGAGTCTCACTCTATGCTCCCTTTCCCCTTCACTGAGGGCTGGGGTCCGGTTGCTTCCCTGAGCCAGGACCTGGCAGGGCTGTGCGGGCCTGGGACTCAGAGGGACACAGACTTGTGTTTGAGTGAGTTGAGGGTTGGTTCTGCCAGACTCCATTCCCCCAGAGACGGTGTCAATACACACAGACACACACACACACACACACAAACACGCACGCACGCATGGCGGGGCAATGGTGGATAGAACATTCGAGATTGGAGAAGGGGATCTGGTTTGGAATAAAATTAACCGGGGATAATGTCCCTTGATGTGGTTCAGGCAGTAAAGGTAGTAGTAGAGACTGTGGGACTGAGTGAGCCAAAGCAAGGGTGGGGTCTACTCTTTTCAAGGGGCATTGCTAAATTCCTGACACGTTGGGTGGGGGTGGGGGTGGGGGGAGGGTTTTTGCGGGGCTGGGAATGATGCGGACGTCACCAACCCCAAGGCAGGGCGTCCTGACACCCAAAATGTGGGAGTTGCTGGAGGTGGCTCTGGATCTTACTCTGCGATCCTATGGCGTCTGACAAAGGTGCGTGGATGGAGTGAGAATGCAGAGGACAGGCCCGGACAGGCTGCATCCTAGGGTCAGGGAGCTCACCTAGAGACTGCCCCTACAGTAGCCAACCGGGGCATGGGCAGGATGGGCTCAGTGAAGATGGACAGTAAAGAGTGATGGTGCCTGGGAAATAGGGCAGACTCGGTTCCACCCTCCTTCCTCCATATTCTCGCCCTGTCTCCGTTCTGGGCCCTGTGGCATGAGCTCAGGTGGACAGACCATCACACATGGGATGGGACACCCACAGCCCTCAGAGCCAGAAAAGAACGTTCGTGGGACTTCATCCTTCCACTTCAAACCCCTCTCTGGAGAAGGTGGGCTTGGTTGCTCAGGCTATGGCTGTGATCCTGACCCAGTGGTTATTTCTCGGCGGGGTGACATGCTGTCTGAGTGACGAAGTTTGGGAGAGATTTTCCAGCTGGGCTTTCTGCCCACAGAGACATACATGGGGGCGGGTTGTGATGGCGGCTAGTCCAGCACCAGCACCGCCCGGGAGCCCTGGGGCCCTCATCACCAGGGAGAGGAAGGGGAGAAGTGCATTGAAGGGGTTGTGGGAGGCAGGAACACAACCCGCGGTGGCTAGCTTTGCCAGCCTCCCTTCCCTCCTCTGAGCACACAACCTCCCTCTTTCATTTTCAGACCAACCGCAGCACAATAATGCTGCTGTAAACTTGCATGTCGCAGGCCCCTTACAGTTCTGGAGGGGGTGGGGTTGGGGGAGGGGGGAGGAAGCAGCAGATACTGGGGCATAGATTATGGAAACACATCGGGGCCCCAAGAAAACTGACCTGCTCTCCAGGCTGGCAGGCAGTGGTGGCTGGCCTGAAGAGCCCTAGTTCCCAGCCTGCCTCCTTGTGCTACTGGCCTAGTTCCTGGGCAGAGCCCCCCTTCCCCACCCTCACCCCTCACCACCATCAGCAGCAGCACCACCAGGACCAGCCAACTGCTCTTTCCAGACTCTCTGGACTCTCTGGGAGGATTGGCACACACAGGGGATGTAGTGGGAGGTGAGCGCTGGATAGGGAGCTGAGAGTGGTGGGCAGAGCAGTGGTGCCCAAAGATGTCCACGTCCTAATTCCTGGAATTGGCTGAAATGCCACCTTGCCTGGTAATGCGGAGGGGTGGTTAAGGTTATAGGTGGTTAAGGTTACAGGTGGTTAAGGTTACAGGTGGTTAACGTTACAGGCTGCTATGCATCCGACTGAGGTTCACAGACTCTCCCCGTGCGTTTGCCGGGTCAGGCCGACCCGCCTGTGCTGCCAGGGTGGCCATGTTGACTGTACCTGCCTGATTCCAGGGGGCACCATTAGCGCGACTGCAGGGTGCTGCAAGCCCCTGTGCTTGTGCAATGTTGACATCCTGCTAACAACCACTCAGCTGAAGATGGAGAACATGCCAGCAGGCTTGGACCCTCCTTTTGCTCCAGGACAATCATGTCCCCATCCCTGGTCCTCCTGAGGTAACTGATGTCCTCGTAATGGTTCCCGATAACCGTTCACTTCCTTTCAAAGGTTAACATTCGCTATTTAATAAACAACCCTTCCAAAGTTATAAAAGATAAATGGCATGAAATCAAATACTATGTATATTTGTAAAACACACTCTGAATATAAACACAATTGTAAAAGCATAAGCCTCCAATGTGATACGTAATTATTAAGTGGTCAAGTCATGTAACACTACCCAGGGGAAGAAAAGGTACATTCACCTCCAGAAGTCCCATGCATGTCCCTTCCCGTGAAGGAAGCCAATGGAAAACTGCATTCTGCATGACTCCACTATATGACATTCTGGAGAAAGCCCTCCTATAGGGACAGAAAACAGACCAGTGGTTGTCAGGGCCTGGGGGTTGAGAGACGTGAGGAATTTGGGGGTGATGAAAACGTCCTATGTTTTGGTTTTGGTGGTGGCTCTGTAAGGACTCATGAGACCCTGTGTGTAAATTATATCTCAACAATCCCAACTTTTTAAAGACATTGTAAAAAAGTACATTGCAAAAAGCTTATACCTACTACTTTGATTCTGAATATGCTATCACAATTCTCTCCTATAATCTGTTAATGTGGAATATTATATTACTTTACTTTCTGAAGTTAGATCAAGTTTGTATTCCTGGGCTGAATCCAGTTTAGTCATTGTATATTATGTACTTTGCTTCTTATACCCATAGGGTCCAGTTGCTAATATTCTGTTTCTGATTCTTGCTTCTATATCAGGAGTGTGTGGTTGACCTGTGATTTTTGTTTCTCAAACTGTCCTTGACAGGATTTAGCATGAAGGTTATCTTTAAAAAATGAATTATGGAGTGTCCCTCCTTTCCTACTTTTCCCAAGGTCTGTGTCAAATTAAACATATTTATGCCTGACGTTTGTCAGAATTCAGTGGAAAAGCCTGGAGTTTCTTGTGAAAAGCGTTGTTTTTTTTTCCTGTTGCTGTATTTGTTGATGGTTGTGGAGTGATATAGCCTGGCTATTCCTTTCTGAGTCAATTTGGGCAACTTATGTTTTTCTAGACATTGGCCACCTTTTTCTAAGTTTCGAATTGGAATAAAATGGTCCATAATATCCTCTTCCTCCCCAAATTTTTCCTTTGTCTTACAGATAGGTGCAAGAAAATTGCAAAGAACGTCCATATATACTTCACTCGGATCTCTCTTTCTTCTCTCTCTCTCTCTCTCTCTCTCTCTCTCTCTCTCTCTCTCTCTCCTTCCCTCTCTCCCTCCCTCCCTCTCTCTCTCCCTCTTTCTCATATTTTTAGTTGTTTCATTAAATCATTTCAGTAACTTGTCCCAAAATACTTCTGCTTGTATGTTTTAAGAAAGATAATTGTCTGCTCTAAAATAATTTTTTTAAGTAAATCTTTATTGTTCAGATTATTACAGTTGTTCCTCTTCCCCCCCCCCATAGCTCTCCTCCACCCAGTTCCCATCCCACCCTCTGCCCATACCCCTCCCACTGTCCTCATCCATAGGTGTACGATTTTTGTCCAGTATCTTCCTGCACCCCCACACCCCTTACCCCCAAGAATTGTCAGTCCACTCCCTTTCTATGCCCCTGGTTCTATTATATTCACCAGTTTACTCTGTTCATCACTTGGTTTTTTTTCACGTGGTTTTTAGATTCACTTGTTGATAGATATGTATTTGCTGTTCATAATTTTTATCTTTACCTTTATCTTCTTCCTCTTCTTAAAAAATACCTTTCAGCATTTCATATAATACTGGTTTGGTGGTGATGAACTCCTTTAGCTTTTTCTTATCTGTGAAGCTCTTAATCTGACCTTCAATTCTGAATGATAGCTTTGCTGGATAAAGTAATCTTGGTCATAGGTTCTTGCTATTCATCACTTTGAATATTTCTTGCCACTCCCATGTGGCCTGCATAATTTCTGTTAAGAAATCAGCTGACAGTCATATGGGTACTCCCTTGTAGATAACTTAGTTTCTTTCTCTTTCTGCTTTTAAGATTCTCTCTTTGTCTTTTGCTCTTGGCATTTTAATTATGATGTGTCTTGGTGTGGTCCCCTTTGGATCCCTTTTGTTTGGGATTCTCTGTGCTTCCTGGACTTGTTAAGTCTATTTCTTTCACCAGGTAGGGGAAGTTTTCTGTCATTATTTCTTCAAATAGGTTTTCAATATCTTGCTCTCTCTCTTCTTCTGGCACCCTTATAATTCGGATGTTGGTGTGCTTGAAGTTGTCCCAGAGGCTCCTTACACTATCTTCATATTTTTGGATTCTTTTTTCTTTTTGCTTTTCTGGTTGAGTATTTTTTGCTTCCTCGTATTTCAAATCTTTGACTTGATTCTTGTGATCCTCTTGTCTGCTGTTGGATCTCTGTATACTATTCTTTATTTCATTCAGTGTATGCTTAATTTCTAGTTGGTCTTTTTTCATATCCTCCAGGGTCTCACTAAATTTGTCGGTGGTTTCTAGAAAATTCTTGAAAAACCTTATAACCATGGTTTTGAACTCTCTATCCAGTAGTTTGCTTTCCTCCATTTCTGTCATTTGTGACCTCTTTCTTGGTCTCTGCATTTTTTATGTTTCACTGCGTTGGTAGAGTGGCTTTGTGTGCTAGGTGTCCTATAGGGCCCAGTGGCTCAGCCTCCCCAATTACCTGAGGTGGACACTCTTTCTGCACCCCTTTGTGGGCTTTGTGCACTGTCTTGTTGTAGTTAAGCCTTGATTGTTGTAGGTATCACTGGGAGGAATTGACCTCCAGGCCAATTGACTGTGATAATCAGCTGTGTCTACGGTGGGAGAACTTCTGTGCTGAAGACACCCTTCTTGGGCAAGACTTGCTTCAGTGGGGCTTTGGTGCTCACTGAGTCTTCCCCCTGAGTGTGTCCCTTATGGATCTGTGGAGTTGTAATCTGGATGGTCCCACTCAGACCACTGGGTACACTGGCTCTTGGATCACTAAGGAGGTGTTAATTTAGCCTCTGCCTGAGGCTCCCCAGCAGGAGCTACGAAGAGATATGCAAATTCCCCTTCCTTGTTTGGAGTTTGGAGGTGCCCAAATGAGGCCCACCTGTGAAGCAATGCAAGCTGTTGCGGGGCCTTGGGCCTTCTCTTGGAAGTTCTGGGTCTGTCTGCGGCAGTTTGTTAGGTAATTTTCAGATTGCAAAGGGCCAGGGCATTCATATACAAAAGCCTCTACTGCAGCTTGGGTGTGGCGGGGTCTCAGGGAATCAACAGGGTGGAGCAAGCAGCTATGGCTTATCCTCAGCTCTGCCCAAAGGGGCCCCACATCTCAGTGTTCTGGTAATTGCTGCAAGCTGCTCTGAGAGAAAGCCGCCCTCAAGGTCCGGGTTCTGCCCGCTGCCAGACAGTCCAATTTCTCCCCATATGAGTCTGGGTCCTCAGAGACTTCCTGGAACTGGAGTTCAGAGCAGTCGGGGGCTTGTGACTCCCTCCCAATTCAAAAAGACAACCACGTCCTCAGTTGTCAACCCTTGCCGCGTGCACCTCCGTACCTCTGCACTTCCGCAGCTCCTCTGAGTCTCAGTGTGCTTTTCTCTTTTCTTCTAGCTGTAGAATTTCCACTCAGCCAGCCTTCCTGTAGTTCTGGATGATGTCTGTTTTGTCTTTAAGTTTTGTTTTTGAATTTGTTGTGGGAGGCAGCAATTTCCGGTGTTTACCTATGCTGCCATCTTGGTTTCCAATCTCTGATCTGCTCTAAAATCTTTTTTTTCCCCCCATTGGACATGTTCTTTTTTTTTTTCCTTTTTTTTTTTTTTTTTTTTTTTTTTTTTTTGCTTAAAGTATTACAAAGAGTATTACATATGTCTCCTTTTTTCCCCCCCGCCCTTGACAATCCCCGGGCCTCCCCTACCCCCCAGTGTCTTATGTCCATTGGTTATGCTTATATGCATGCATACAAGTCCTTTGGTTGATCTCTTACCACCCCCTTCCTGCCCTCCCACCCTCCCCAGCCTTCCTGCTGTAGTTTCACAGTCTGTTCGAGGCAGCTCTGCCTCTGTATCTATTTTTGTTCATAAGTTTATAATGGTCTTTATTATCCAGAAATGAGTGACACCATGTGGTATTTTTCCTTCATTGACTGGCTTATTTCACTTAGCATAATGCTCTCCAGTTCCATCCATGCTGTAGTAAATGGTAAGTGTTCCTTCTTATTTACAGCAGCATAGTATTCCATCGTGTAGATGTACCACAGTATTCTAATCCATTCATCTACAGATGGGCACTTAGGCTGTTTCCAGATCTTAGATATGGTGAATTGTGCTGCTATGAACATAGGGGTGCATATATCCTTTCTGATTGGTGTTTCTGGTTTCCTGGGATATATTCCCAGAAGTGGGATCACAGGGTCAAATGGGAGTTCCATTTTTAGTTTTTTGAGGAAACTCCATACTGTCTTCCATAGTGGCTGCACCTGTCTGCATTCTCACCAGCAGTGCGCAAGTGTTCCTTTTTCTCCACATCCTCTCCAGCACTTGTCGTTTGTTGATTTGTTGATGATAGCCAGTCTGACAGGTGTGAGATGGTACCTCATTGTTGTTTTGATTTGCATCTCTTGGATGATTAGTGACTTTGAGCATGTTTTCATATGTCTCTTGGCTTTCTGAATGTCCTCTTTTGAAAGGTGTCTATTTAGATCCTTTGCCCATGTTTTGATTGGATTGTTTATCTTCCTTTTGTTAAGTTGTATGAGTTCCCTGTAAATTTTGGAGATTAGGCCCTTATCAGATATGACATTGGCAAATATGTTTTCCCATGCGGTGGGTTTTCTTGTTGTTTTGTTGATGGTTTCTTTTGCTGTGCAGAAGCTTTTTATTTTGATGTAGTCCAATTTGTTTATTTTCTCCTTAGTTTCCAATGCCCTAGGAGCTGTATCGGTGAAGAAATTGCTTCGGCATATGTCTGAGATTTCGTTGCCTTTGGATTCCTCTAGAATTTTTATGGTTTCCTGTCATACATTTAAGTCCTTTATCTATTTTGAGTTTATTTTTGTGTATGGTGTAAGTTGGTGGTCTAGTATCATTCCTTTGCATGTATCTATCCAATTTTCCCAACACCATTTATTGAAGAGACTATCTTGACTCCATTGTATGTTCTTGCCTCCTTTGTCAAATATTAACTGAGCGTGTTGGTTGGGGCTGATTTCTGGGCTCTCTATTCTATTCCATTGATCTATATGCCTGTTCTTGTGCCAGTACCAGGCAGTTTTGAGAACAGTGGCTTTGTAATACAGCTTGATATATGGTATTGTGATCCCACTTATTTTGTTCTTTCTCAGGATCGCTGCAGCTATTCGGGTTCATTTTTTATTCTAGATGAATTTTTGGAGATTTTGTTCTAGGTCTCTTAAATATGCCATTGGTATTTTAATGGCAAGTGCGTTGAATTTATAGATTGCTTTGGGCAGTATGGACATTTTAATGATGTTGATTCTACCACCCCAAGAACATGGTATGTTTGTCCATCTCTTTATGTCTTCCTCTATCTCTTTTTTCAATGTCCTGTAGTTTTCTGAGTAGAGGTCTTTAGTTAAGTTTATTCCTAGGTAGCTTAATTTTTTTGGTGCGATGGTAAATGGGATGGCTTGTTTAGTCTCTCTTTCTGCACATTCACTATTGGTGTATAGAAATGCCATAGATTTCATGGCGTTAATTTTGTATCCTGCTACATTGCCGAATTCTTTTATTAAGTCTAATAGTTTTTTGATGGAGTCTTTAGGGTTTTTTAAGTATAATATCATGTCATCTGCAAATAAGGACAGTTTTACTTCTTCTTTTCCAATTTCGATGCCTTTTATTTGTTCTTCTTGTCCAATTGCAATGGCTAATAGTTCCAGTACTATGTCGAACAGGAGTGGTGAGAGTGGGCATCCCTGTCTTGTTCCTATTCGTAGGGCAAATGGTGTTAGTTTTTGTCCATTGAGTATGATGTTGGCTGTGGGTTTGTCATATATAACTTTTATTATGTTGAGGAATGATCCTTCAATTCCCACCTTACTGAGAGTTTTTAAGAAAAGTGGATGTTGAATTTTGTCAAATGCTTTTTCTGCATCAATTGATATGGCTATGTGGTTTTTTTCTTTCAATTTGTTTATGTGATGTATCACGTTTATTGATTTGCGGATATTGTACCATCCTTGGATCCCTGGGATAAATCCTACTTGGTCGTGTTGTATCATCTTTCTGATGTACTGCTGTATCCAATTTGCTAAGATTTTGTTGAGGATTTTGGCATCTATGTTCATGACGGATATTGGCCTGTAATTCTCTTTCATTGTGTTGTCTTTACCTGGTTTTGGTATTAGGGTAATGCTGGCTTCATAGAATGAGCTTGGAAGTGTTCCTTCCTCTTGGATTTTTTGTAGTATTCTGAGGAGAATAGGTTTTAGTTCTTCCTTGAATGTTTGGTAAAACTCCCCTGTGAAGTCGTCTGGTCCTGGGCTTTTGTTTGCTGGAGCTTTGTGATTACTGCTTCAATTTCTTCCACAGTTATTGGCCTATTGAGATTTTTAGATTCTTCCTGATTAAGTTTTGGAATGTTGTATTTTTCTAGGAATATGTCCATTTCCTCCAGGTTGTCTTGTTTGTTGGAGTAGAGTTGTCCATAGTATTTTTTAACAATCATTTGTATTTCTGTGGGATCTGTTGTTATTTCACCTCTACCATTTCTGATTTTGTTGATTTGTGTCCTTTCTCTTTGCTTCTTGGTGAGCCTGGCTAGAGGTTCGTCAATCTTTTTTATCCTTTCAAAGAACCAGCTCTTTGTTTCATTGATTTTATGTATTGTTTTTTTGGTCTCTATGTCATTTATTTCTGCTCTGATCTTTATTATCTCCTTCCTTCTGCTCACTTGGGTTTTTCTTGTTGCTCTCTTTCTAATTCTTTGAGCTGTAGATTTAGATGATTCACTACCATTTTTTCTTGTTTGTTGAGATAGGCCTGTAGAGCTATAAACTTCCCTCTCAGGACTGCTTTCATTGTGTCCCAAAGGTTTTGGATTGTTGTGTTTTCATTGTCATTAGTTTCCAGGATGTTTTTAATTTCTTCTTTGATCTCATTGGTAACCCAATCAATATTTAATAACGTGCTATTCAGCTTCCAATGTTTGAGTATATTGAGTTGTTTTTGTTGTAGTTTATTTCTAATATTAAGGCCTTGTGTTCTGAGAAGATGCTTTTTATGATTTCAATCTTCTTGAATTTGGGAGACTTTGTTTGTGACCCAATATGTGGTCTATTTTTGAAGATGTCCCATGAGCCCTTGAGAAGAACGTATATTTTGTGGCTTTGGGGTGAAGTGTTCTGAAGGTGTCAACGAAGTACATCTGATCTAGTGAGTCATTTAGGATTGCTGTTTCTTTGCTGAGTTTTTGCCTAGCGGATTTATCCAGTGATGTCAGTGGTGTATTAAAGTCCCCTACTATGATTGTATTGTTGTTGATCTGTCCCCTGATATCTTCCAGGAGTTTTCTTATGTATGTGGGTGCTCCTGCATTGGGTGCATATATGTTTATCAGGGTTATATCCTCTTGTTGTATTGATCCCTCTAGTATTATGAAGTGGCCTTTCTTATCTCTTGTTATGGCCTTCACTTTGAGGTCTATTTTGTCTGATATAAGTATTGCTACCCCAGCTTTTTTTTCACTTCCATTTTCCTGAAAGATATTTTTCCATCCCTTCACTTTCAGTCTGTGTGAGTCCCTTCTAATGAGGTGGGTCTCTTGTAGACAGCAAATATATGGGTCATGTTTTTTTATCCATTCAGCCCCTTGATGTCTTTTGATTGGACCATTTAGTTCATTTACGTTTACAGTTATTATTGAAAGGTACTTGTTTGTAGCCATTTCAATTTTTTGTGTAGCTGTTTTCTTTCTGGGCTTTTTAGTTCTTGATTTTACACCAGTCCCTTTAGCATTTCTTGCATTGCTGGCTTGGTGGTGATAAACTCCCTTAGCCTTTTTTTTGTCTGTGAAACTTCTTATTTCCCCTTCAATTTTGAATAATAGCCTTGCTGGATAGAGTATTCTTGGATTCAGTCCTTTGCTTTGCATCACTTTGTAAATTTCTGTTCATTGTTTTCTAGCCTGATGTGTTTCTGTTGAGAAATTATTTGATAATCTGATGGGGGATCCTTTTTTGGTAACTCTCTGTTTCTCTCTTGCAGCCTTTAAAATTCTGTCTTTGTCTTGTACATTTGCCATCGTTATTATGACGTGTCTTGGTGTGGGTCTTTTGGGGTTCATCTTGCCTGGGGCTCTCTGTACTTGTGTAACTTTTTTCTTCCCCATATCTGGGAAGTTTTCTGACATTATTTCTTCAAATAGATTTTCTAATCCTTGCTGCTCTTCTTGTCCTTCTTGCAGCCCTATTATGCGTATGTTACTTCGTTTCATGTTGTCCCGAAGCTCCCTTAGGCTCTCCTCCTGCTTTTTAATTTTTTTTCTCCAGTTGCTGTTCAGATTGAGTTTGTTGCTCTGCCTTATCTTCTAATTCACTAATTCGGTCCTCTGCTTCTTCTAGTCTGCTGTTGAAACTTTCCATGGTGTTTTTGATTGTAGCTGTATCACTTTTCATTTCTTCCTAATTCTTGCAGAGGTTGTTGATTTTCTCATCCATCCGGTGAATGAATTGTACAACCATTATTCTGAATTCTTTTTTTGTCATGTTGCATGCTTCAACTTCATTAATGTCCTTTCTTGGTGACTCCTCATTGTCTTTCTTCTGGGTGTTGTTTCGTCTCTTCATTCTGATTATCTCCCGATGGTTCAAACGTCGAGTTGCGTGGGCCTGGGCCGTGTGCAGTGGGAGCCACCCACCATCCTAGTGTCACTGAAGAGCTCTGACACTAAGATGTGTGGTTGTTGTGGGTTGGTGGGAACCAGGCATGCTCAGAGTCAGTGTTGTCAGCGCTCAATGTGGCCTCTATGCACCCTTAGAATCAGGGACCATGCTGAAACAGAGACCACCCTGGAGCGTGTTGAAAACCAGAGCCCCCTAGCGTGCGCCAGGAGTCAGAGTTCCCCAGAATCCAGTATCAGAGTCTCTGTTGCTTTGCACGACCTTGCCTTGAGAATCAGGGTCCCTGTGTGCCCTTGCACCAGGAATTGGAGTCACTGGCTCTTAGTATGAATGCACAGGAAATCAGGATCTCAGGCGCAGGTGAAAAGAAACACAGTCAAGTCACTGGTGTTTGGTGCTGCCTCCTGCCCAGAGAATCGGGGTCCCTGGGCCTGTGATACGTGGTACAAATTCCTGGTGTTCGTGCAATTTCTCCCAGCCCAGGGCTCAGAAGCCAGCATTGCGCCTAGGCTCAGTTCCTGGGGTTTGTGTGTTTGCTCCCATCCCAGGGCTCAGAAGCTGGCAGTGCGCCTAGGCTCAATTCCTCGGGTTTGTGTGTTTGCTCCCAACCCAGGGCTCAGAAGCCAGCAGTGCGCCTAGGCTCAGTTCCTGGGGTTTGTGTGTTTGCTCCCAACCCAGGGCTCTGAAGCCAGCAGTGCGCCTAGGCTCAGTTCCTGGGGTTCCTGCCTTTGCTCCCATCCCAGGGCTCAGAAGCTGGCAGTGCAAGTAGGATCAGTTCCAAGGTGCTTGAGCACTTCCAGGCTAAAGTTCCTGGAGGCAAGGGGTGGGTCTATCAGTTAGTTACTCTGGTGCTGCCCTCAAGCCTGCAGGAAGAGGGGATGGGCTCTGTTACTCACGGATCTGCAGCGGGGATTTCTGAACTTTTGGTGTCTGCAGGTCTGTAGCTGTGGTCACAGGTCTCTGTCCCCAGTGGCTGCAGGGTCCTGGTTTGCATCTGAGATCAGACTGGGTGGTGCTGAGGCCAGGATCCTAGTCTCAAGCAGCTCTGTTTCCCAAGATGGCGTGGTCGCTGTGCCTGTGCTGGCCGCCCAGGAGTGTCCACGCTGGTAGCGGCACTCTGCTGCCTAAGACTGCCCGGTTTAGCAGCCCCTTAGAAGACCTGCAGAATCTAACTGTCCCTAGCTCATACACACACACTGTTAGGTTAGGTGGCTCAGGAGGCGGCGCAAGAAATAGAGTCCAGTGAATCAGAAAAGAAAGGAAAGGAAAAGGTTTATTCTGCGTCCCCGGGAGACCCACATACCCCCAGGACAGGGCACGTAGATTCACGCCAACAGGGAGGGGGGCGCTTTTTTTATACTGCAGTTGGGTGAGGGGCGGGGACATGAGCTGAGGTATTCTCTGCCTCAGGGGTTGGGCGGGGGTATTCAGAAGAAGTCCCTATCTGAGTGGGGGTATGTGGATTCAGGGAGAAGAAGCTGGTATCTGTGTCTGGCACGTTGATCTGTGAGAAATCCCAGGGGAAGTCCATTGTCTCATCATATGTCCCTGATCCTGGGCTCTCTCCGACCTAACATCCCGGCCTTTTGGTGATAAGGGACGGCGACTCTTTCTAGCTACTTCCAGCTGACCACGGCGATGAGGGGGGGCGCGGATTTAAAGGCCAGGGTCAGGCAGAGGCAGATTGGAGGGGAGCCTAGTGTAGGGATGGAGCAGGAGCTGATTCACAGTCACTCGTGACATCTCTGCGATCCGGGAGCGGATGAACTTGAGGAGGCAGGGGGCTAGGAGAAAAAAGAACACAGATGAGAATCAGGGGCCCTATCATGGGTAGGACCCAGGTGGCTAAGGGGCTTTGGAACCAGCCGGAAGGAGAGTTGTCCTGGAAGTGTCCTGCATGTAGTTCTTCTCTCAGCTTAGTCAGGGTCTGTACGTTTTGCTCCACTACTCCGGCTCGATGTAGTAACAGCATTCTTCCTGAAGGAATATACAGGTTCCTCCTTTTTCTGCAATCAGAAGTCTGAGGAGCCCTGGTTCTATAGGGCTACTTGGGTTACTGATGTCACTTGCTGCTGTAGGGAGGCTAAAAGAGGCGGTAATAGACTCCAGGGCTAACTGGAGCTTGTCATTAAAGTACTGAGCAGTGACCAGACTGTTCCCGAGGGCCCCCCAGTGAGGCCTACTGAGGCAGCAATACTCACCCCTAACATGACAGGGAGGAAGGCAGCCCAGCGGGTCCAGGGATTGGATGGAGGGAGCAACCGGTGAGCTCCGACTCTCCATACAAGGTTAGTTGGGGAACTACTGTGACCATGAAGCAAGGCCCGGGGTCAGAGGAGTTCATGCAGTTGCTTAAGGTGCCATTGCACCAAAAGAAGGTACCCGGACTGGCCTTGGTGAGACTGGCTGCGGTGTGGTTCTGGGTGCAGTTCCACCTGACTTGCCCTCCGGTTACCGGATTACTGGTCTGGTAGCACATCCGTGGGGGCAGGATGGGCTCTGGAGTTTCGGGTTCCCAAAGGGGAATGCCAGCCACGGGAGGCTGACATTCACCTTTCCCTTGGGTTCTTGGAGAAGTCGTGAGTGGGATGGCAGCCAGCAAAGACCTGCTGGGTGGCTTGTTTGCCATTCTGGTAGTAGGTTTCACGGACCTTGAACCTCCACACATAAGTGGGTGGGGGTGGGTGTAGGTTGCTGAGGGCCGGGAGGAGAAGGAAGAGGGGAGGGCGGTTAAGGCGGACCTTAGTGGGGCCCAACACCTCACATTTATAGATGTCATGTTGCTCCGGGTTCCTCTTGAGTCTGGAGAGGTGGTGCCAGGACAGGTCGTCAAGCTGGGGTCGCCAAGCAGCTTGGCCGCAGTGGGGGCTGTGAGGATTACAGTGTGAAGTCCTGTCCACCTAGGCTCCAAGGCTTGTGGTTGTAGGTTCTTAAGGAGGACCGAGTCACCAGGGTGAAGGGCTGGTCTTGGGAGTCCTGGTCGGTCGGCTCTGGCTTGGGCAGAAACCTGTTCTCATGTTCTCGGAGCAATTGCCTGGTTAAAGACAGATATGGGAGATACGTACCCAGGGGAGGGGGATCAGTAAGAAGACGGTGGTTGAGCAAGAAGAGTCAAAAGGGCTCAAGAAAATGGGGCTCCTTGGTGTAGCCGGAGTTTGGTCAGGGCCATGGGCAGGAGGTCCGGCCAGGAGCTGCGAATTTCTAGAGAGAGTTTAGTTAGATGGTTCAATAGGTTGGAATTGAGTGTCTATGATGAGGGTCCAAGGCAGTGACAGAAATCCAGCAGGAAGTAGAGGAGGAGGGATTGATGTTTGAGAGTAGATGGAAAGTTGTGTTGATGAGAGTGGGCATAGGAGTAGGTCCAGGGTTTGTAAATAGAGAGTGACACTAGAGGATTTCCCATCCAGACAGTAGAATTGATGACTCCCTCATCATTCCATGTCCCATTTCACCTGAAAATAGGAAAAACCTGAGCAGAATTGGAGGGTCCCTTGCCAGGTAAGAGCCTGTGAGGAATGATGGGTCATCAGGTCCTGGATGGTGTCGCCGAATCTTCTTCGGGGATGGTGGGAGGCACTCGGTGAGCCTGAGAGAGGTAGGTATTGCAGCGAAGGCGGGAGAAAATGTTAGAATGCGCTGTTATCCAAGGGAAAAGGGATTCGATGGAGCAGTGGAAGCCAGGGACCTGGAGGCTGGAGAAAAGGCGGGGAGGGAGGGAGCAGGTGGCGCAGCCTGTTCCCAGGCCTCTAGCCGCTTGGATTTTAAAACTGCCACATTTTTTCCTTTGGGAAGGGTGGAGGGGGATGGGGCGAGGTCAGAGCAGTTTTCAGTTCAGAGGAGGGGACAGTCGTGGCGGAGAGAAGGAGAAAAGGCGTTCACAGCAAAGACTGAGGTAGGCGATGCCTGAGCTAGGCTACCGTGGTCTGGGACAACAGGGCCCCATAACAGGACGCATGGCAGTGGGGGATCCGCATCCCTGTAAAGGGAGGGGGCCAGGAGTGGGAGGAGCAGGGAAGCTGAAGGGCTCAGAGTGAGCTGCAGAGTGGCCACTAGGATGGTGAGGATGTCTCGTCCTAACAGGGGCATGGGGCATGCTATCATCAAGGAGGCAGGGAAGGGGTCCGGTGGCCAGAGGGCAGGTGGATTTGCCGTCAATACCCATGTCCGAGATCTTGGAAGGATAAAGGGGCCCTAAAAAGGAGGGCAGGACAGAGAAGGCAGCCCCCGTGTCAACCGGGAAGGTGACCTACTACCTTCATTGTGACCCGAGGCTCAGCGAGGGTGATTGGAGTCATCGAGGCTGGGCTTCTTCAGTCTTCAGCCAGTTCCAACATGGCCAGCGGCGGTGCGTCATGGCCTCCTGGAAGGGTGGTCCTTTCACGCTGAGACGTAAAGGGCCCACCACTTTTCCAGGGACAGTCACTCTTCCAGTGACCATTTTGACCGCACGCCGGGCAGGGCTTGGTCGGAGCTCGGGGCCAGGGGCACTGCATTGCCCAGTGGCCTTCATTTCCGCATTTGAAGCATTCTCCGGTGGTGTTCCTTTCGTTGCACCCCCACCGCTCACAGCCCCCTTAGGGCCATGGCGGCTGCGGTCAACCTCAGGGCCACAAACAACTAAGGCGTGTCTGCAGGTCTACCTCCTGTGGAAGGTAGGCCTCCCATTCTGACTGTGCCTCCTCCTCCAGGGCATTAAGAACCTTCAAGGCCATTTTTCACTCGATCTCGGACCTGGGTCTGAGGACCAAAAAAGACCTTAAAGGTCGTGTTAGAGAGTGGGGGGCATAGATTCAGACTATGCCCTCAGTTCCTGACGGGACTATGGCAGGGGTAGAATGGGTGCAGACATGGAAGAGGCTGTTTTGGAGCTGACGTTCTTAGGATTTGGGCTCTAGGGGAGAAGGAAGCTTCTCGTTAAGAGGGTCTGAAGAGAGCACAGCTGCAAACTTTCGCAAAGGGAACTGGCCGGCCACCTGTGAATTAAAGTGCTGGCAGTCATGGTGGTGGAGCGCACAGAGGAAGGCGGGCGGTTAGACCTTACAGAGGGCACTGCGTGGGGTACAGGTTACTAAGGCAGGCTGTAAGGGAAGGGGAGAGCACGGGAGAGGTGGCCTGGGTGGGCTTGGGAGAGGTATCGGCAGTTGAGTTTAAAACCTGCAACCTCCCAGGGGCAGAACGGAGGAGGAAGGACAGAAGGAAGGTAGAGCCTATGGACGCGTGTGTGTATGGACTGGGAAAGCAGGCAGGGGCGGGGCGGCAGGGGACTTGAGTTTCCAGGTCCCCCAGCAGCTAAGGCGTTAGCGGCAGCGGTGGTGCGCAGACGGACTGACTGCGCGGAGGCGGAGGCGTGCAGGGACTGGGGTTGTAAAAGGCTGAGTTTCGGCCGCAGTGGGGTGGGCAGAAGAGGGGAGGCGGGGTCAGTGGGTCGACGAAAGGCGTGGCTGGAGGAGGGTCCAGCAGGGAGGGACAGGGGCACGAGGCCGGTGGGAGAGCAGCGGCTTATGCCAGGGGAATTTGTGGTGGCCTCTCCGGTGGAGGGGGGGTGGGAGAGCACGGAGACAATGATGATGATTATGGCGCTCCGCCACCCACACACAGCACATGAACCCACCCCCACACGCACCGCACACACCTCGGGCTTGGTGGTGCAGGGACAGCCCAGAGGGCGGAGGAAGGGCGGAGCGAGGAGAGATGGCGGAAGGAACTTTGGGGGAGGGACGGGGAACGCAGAGAGATGGAGAGAGGCTGAGAGAGAGACTGAGAGAGAGAGACTTGGGCAAATTTCCCAGTTCGCTGGCAGAAATTACTAAGGTCGGTGTGACGGTAAAGTCAGGGTCCCGTTTTCATTAGCCAGATCGGCGAGCCGGCACCCTAGAGGTGTGCTCAGGTCAGGTTTGGAATTTGGATTCCCCCTGTGCTCGATCCCCGTGGCCTGTAGTGGGGCTAAAGGCTGGCCTCCCAGCGGTTTAACCCACGCTACGGACGGAGGAACCATGGGCGGGGTAGAGGCGTCCCTGCTACCCCCCCAGGTCCGGAGGAGCCTTCCTGGAAGGGTCCGGAGAGGCAATCTCTGACGTGGCCACGTTTTACAGACAGAGATGCCAGCGGGCGGGAGGTCACATGGGACCCGCACGGGGCGGGGCGGGGCGGGGCAGGACTCACCGCTGATGCTGCCGAACTGGGAAAAGTTGCTGAGCTGAAGAGATGAGGTCCTGGTGGGTCCAGAGCCACGAGGAGGGAGAGGCGGGCACCCCGAGCCGTGGAGGGACGGCCAAAGGGAGTGCTCGCGCCACCCGGGTTTCAAGGCACCAAATGTTAGGTTAGGTGGCTCAGGAGGCGGCGCAAGAAATAGAGTCCAGTGAATCAAAAAAGAAAGGAAAGAAAAAGGTTTATTCTGCGTCCCCAGGAGACCCACGTACCCCTAGGACAGGGCACGTGGATTCACGCCAACAGGGAGGGGGGCGCTTTTTTTATACTGCAGTTGGGTGAGGGGCGGGGACATGAGCTGAGGTATTCTCTGCCTCAGGGGATGGGCGGGGGTATTCAGAAGAAGTCCCTATCTGAGTGGGGGTATGTGGATTCAGGGAGAAGAAGCTGGTATCTGTGTCTGGCACGTTGATCTGTGAGAAATCCCAGGGGAAGTCCATTGTCTCATCACATGTCCCTGATCCTGGGCTCTCTCCCACCTAACACACACCACAGGCGTCCACACACTCCTCTATCACTTCCTTGCGCTCTCACACTCTCTCCCTCCCTACCTTCCTGCTGGTCGCCATTTTGGAAGTCTCTGCTCTAAAATCTTAATGCAATTTTCACACTCAGAAAATTTGACATTGAGATGATACAATTATTATCCTCACTCAAATTTTCAGATTATCCTAATATCATTTTTATCTATTTATTTAAAAAACTTCTTTCCCCTCAAAGACCATGCATTGCATTCAGTTGTCATGTCTCTTTAGTGTCCTTGATACCCTAAGAATTTCCCAGATTTCTCTTATTCTTGCATGACATTGACATTTTTGAAGGTCCAGGTCTGTTGTTGCTCAGAAAGCTTTGGTTGGAGTTACAGTTTCTGATTCCTTCCTCCTGTTTTTCCCTTTGTTTTCTTCTAAGAGTTTTACATTTTCAGTTTTTACATTTAAATCTTTAATCCACTTGAAGTTTTTTTTTTGTGAGTGGTGTAATTTCATTCTCTGCATGTATTTATTAAGTTTTCCAACAACATTAATTGAAGAGACTATCTTTTCTGCATTGATGGTTCTCAGTTCCCTCATCAGATATATTTTGACTGTATGTTCAAGAGTTTATTCCTGAGTTCTCTATTTTGTTCCATTGGCCTATGTGTCTATTTTTATTTTTGTTCATCCTCACCTGAGGATATTTTTCCATTGATTTGAGGAAAGAGTAGAGGGGAGGGAGGGAGAGAGGAAGAGAGAGAGAGATTGAGAGAGAGAGGTGAGAAAGACACAGTGATTGGTTTCCTCCCACCCATGCCCTTACCAGGGCCAGGGATTGAACCTGAAACTCAGGTACCTGTCCTTGACCAGAAATCGAACTTGAGACTCTTTGGTGCATGGGCCGCCACTCTAACCACTGAAAAATACAAGCCAACTCTATGTGTCTATTTTTATGGCAGTACCATACTTTTGATTAGTATAACCTTATAGTAAAGTTTGGTCATTAACTATGAGGCCTCCAGTTTGCTAGAATATTCAGTATTGCTTTGGGCATTTGGGGTCTTTTGTGGCTCCATACAAATTTTAGGGTTGCTTTTTCTCTTTCTGTAAAAAAAATACCATTTGAGGTATTTTTTAACCTTTATTGTTTAAAGTATTATAGATGTACACCTTTTTCTCGCATTGACACCCCTCCCACTTCCCACTCTCAACCCCTCTCCAGGCCTTCACCCCACCACTATTATCTGTGTCCAGAGTTATGCCTATCCTATATAATAAAAGGCTAATATGCAAATTGTCCCCTTGATCAGAGTTCAACCTGGAGTTCGCCCAGGGAGTGGGGCCAGCTGGCCAACTACCTGCAGCCACTCTCCCAGGCTGGCCTGGCCTGATCGGCCCAATTGGGGTGGGCCAGCTGGACCCCACCCATGCACAAATTCATGCACTGGGCCTCTAGTAGCATATAAGCTCTTTGGTTTTTCTCTTTCCTCCCTCCACTTCCCTCTGAGGATCCTCAGTCTGTTAAATGTTTCCATGTCTATTTTGTTTGTCAGTTTATTTTGTTTGTCAGTTTATTTTGTTCATTAAATTCCACATATAAATGAGATCATATGATACCTGTCTTTCTCTGACTGAATTCTTTCACTTAGTATAATACTCTCTAGGTCCTTCCACGCTGTCCCAAAGGGTAAAAGACTCCCCCCACCTTTTCTTTTTACAGCTGTATATAGTATTCCATTGTGTAAATGTACCACAGGTTTTTCACTCATCTCCTGATGGGCACTTGGAGTTTGGGAGTATTCCTTCTTTAATATTTTGGAAGAGTTTAAGAAGAATTGGTGTTAACTGTTTTTTAAATGTTTGGTAAAATTCACCAGTGAAACTATTTTTGGGATTTTCTTTTTGGGGAGTTTTTTTTATTATTATTATTCAATCTCCTTACTCATTATTAGTCATTTGTTCATATTTTCCATTTATTCATGATTCAGTCTTGGTAAGTTGTATGTTTCTAGGTATTTCTCCATTTCTAGGTTATCCAGTTTAATGGTGCATAATTGTTCATAGTAATCTCTCACAATCCTGTTTTCCTGTGGTGTCAGTTGTAATATCCCCTCTTGTGTTTCTGATTTTACTAATTTGCATCCTCTTTTTTTCTGAGTTAGTCTAGCTAGGTTTGTGAATTTTGTTTAGCATTTCAAGAAAAATCCAGATCTTAGGTTTGTTGATCTTTTCTCTTACTTTTCTGTTCTTCATTTTATTTTTTCCTGCTCTGATCTTTGCTATTCCCTTCCATTGCTATCTTTGGACTTAGTTGGTTCTTCTTTTATTTGTTCCTTGAGGTATAAAGTTAGGTTATGTTTTTAGAGATCCTCCTTGTTTCTTTTTTTAATATATATATATATTTTTTTATTTCAGAGAGGAAAGGGGAAGGAGAGAGAGAAAAAAACATCAATGATGAGACAGAATCATGGATCAGCTGCCTCCTGCACAACCACCACTGGAGATCAAGCCTGCAAATTGAGCATGTGTCCTGACTGGGAATTGAACCATGACCTCCTGGTTCATAGGTAGATGCTTGACTACCAAGCCATGGCTGGGCTCCTTGTTTGTAATGTAGCATTTATTGCTATGAGCTTCCCTCTCAGGACTGCTTTTGCAGTATCCCATACTCTTTGGCATATTGTGCTTCCATTTTCATTTGTTTCAAGATATTTTTCAATAGGCATTTTAACTTCTTTTTGACCCTTTGGTTGTTCATGAATGTGTTGTTTAGTATCCACATATTTGAATTTTCTAGCTTTGCTCCTGTTATTGATTTCTAGTTTCATATTATTGTGGTCAGAAAAGGTAATTGGTATGATCCCAGTCTTATTAAATTTGCTTAGACTTTGGCTAGGAGGAAGAAGTGGCATCTGACTGTCAGCAGCTGCAGTAGTCTTGAGGGGCAGTGGCTGTGCTGCTCACTGAGAGCCAGTCCCTTGGCCAGGTGGTCAGTACTGGGGCATGGCATCTTGAAGCTACAACCTGAGCATCCTCTACAAAGGTCAAGCACAAGGTGGTGCTACTCAAAGCTACCTATGAGGCGCTGTCCTTCAGCTTCTTCCAGTGGACTAGTGTTCAGAAATTAATGACCTTCACAAGTCAGCTGATTGGGGAATGTTTAACAAAAGGCAGCAGAGCCTCTGTGAAAAAACAAGAATATCTGTGCCAAGTCTCATGGGAAGCAACAGTCTTGCAGGAGTGGTCATGCTGGCAGTGCCCATCCTGGGTGGTTTTCACCTTGTTGGAGAAGGTGCTGGATGAGTTCTCCAAGCAGATTGACAGGATGGAGTTGGATCCCCTGCTACCATCCAGGATGCAGCCCTGGATGGCTACCTTAGTACATACCAGAATCCCTGAGAAGCTGACCTCATGAGTAAAGTGCAGGCTGAAATAGATGAGACCAAAATAATTCTGCACAATACCATGGAGTCTTTGTTAGAATGAGGCAAGAAGATAGATGACCTGGTGTTCAAATCCAAAGTTCTGGGAATACACTCTAAAACCTTCTACAAAATGCCTGGAAACAAAACTGCAGTCATGTGACTGAAGCCAGCAGAGGCCCCTGTGCAGCAAAGTCGCCTTCATTGAGATTAGAACTGCGGCTCCAGGAGAAGCAGAGCTGCCATGTAAAGGCCCGGAGTGGGGACAAACTGTCATCTTTTACTTTGGAGCCACTGGAAAGGGACCTGGGGTGGGGAATGTTTAAACTCATATGTCTAGTAATTTTTGAAAAGATAATTTGGAAAACATAAACTGTTAGTGACTCTTGCAGATGCCAAAGGGCGTATTTCTAACCATGGGACAGTCCTGGGCCCTTGACTGTGTGGCACCCTGATTGTGTGGAGCCCCTGACTATGGTGCCTCTAGAGGTTAGAGTCACACTCTATTGATCATCAGACGCTTTTGGGTTTTACTTGTACATTAACTCTCTTAACACTCCAGTAAGTGGTGTGGTCCTGATCCACAGGGCTGGGGTAGGGGTGGCAGAACACACACTTGGTTCTCTTGTGAAAGGCATGTAGGGCCACTGGGGGTGGGGATAAGCAGGGCATGGGCCAGCACTTCAGGGCCAAGGCCATGATGATGCAGTCACTGGGATTCACAAATTTGAGACGTGGTTTGTATTCCTGCTGAGATTGACATCCACCAAATTCCACAGGATACCTAAGGGGTATTTGCGGGTAGGAGGGCTGGGGGTAGGAAGGCACTTTGGCCTTGAATGTATGGCAACAAGATTGTCTTGGCAACCACCTGGGACCTGTGTGTCTTAGCTAGTACTTTTCCTGTAGCCACCATTACTGGGCACCAAGAGTAGGTACCAGCTGACCTAAGGACTCCTAACATACCACTGTCCACCTGTGGTCTGAGCCAGTGCCCCACCCCCCAATGCCTGGCCCCCTGCAGGAGCACTGCTTCCCCTACCCCCAATAGCAGAATGCCCAACACTGGAAACAGGCCAGCAGAGCAGCCCAGGTGATGACTCAGGAGTTCCCAGGCCCCTTTTGGCCTTCCTGGTCCCTCAGGTCCTACTGCCATGTTCCAATTGCCTCCTCGTACCCTGCTGTGCTGCCTGAGAACACAAGCTCAAGATGCACCCTTGAGACTGGTCCCCATTAAAGCTTCTGCAGGGGTGTGGTCAACCGGTGTGGTCTCATTCTCTAGAATCCTTTCCCAAGCATGCTGGTTCTTGCCCTACCCCACTACCCCAACAGGAAGTGAAAGCAGCCATGATTTCTCTTGCTTAGGCAAGAAGGTGGAATCTGCATGGTTTCTGAGTACCCCACCCATAGCAGGTTTACCTGGGGGCTGCACTTTTTCTCTGGGCAGTGTGCTGGCCACAGGACTTGGGTGCCCCTAAAGTAGCCTGCGGGTGTGGTTTTCCTACTACCATACACACCACAGGAAGGTGTAGACCAGCCTTCTCACTAGTGCCCAAGATGGCTGTGACCCCATTTAAGAAGATTGGGTCATGTCTGATTGTTCTGCTTTGGAGGATGATGGGGAGGAACTGGAGGGTGTGGATTAGGGAGAGGAGAAAGTGAGGGTGGGGAGGCAGGCTCAGGGCCTGTGCCATCATTTCCCCTGCTCCTGTTGTTCTAATATTAACTCATTTGGCAAACATTATATTTTAATAATTGCTGCCTGACTTTTCTCTGTGTTTTTATCTGGATAAAGTTGTCTTTTGAAATTCAAAGGAAAGTTTTGGTTATTCTTGTTTTCTTACCTATCAGGTGATCTATCTTGGAGGATATTCTGTATGCACTAGAGAAGAATGTGTATTCTTCTGCTATTAGATAAAATAGTGTGTATATTTCTGTTAGGACCATTTGATTTGAAGTATGGTTAAAGTCCATTTCCTTGTTGATTTTCTGTCTGGATTATCTATCCATTGTGGAAAGTTGAATATTGAAGTCTGCTACCTACTATTATTGTATTATTGTCTATTTTTTACTTTAAAATTGTTAGTATTTGCCTATATATTTATACAGTGCTTGCTGATACTGTGTGCATATGTATTTTCTATCAGTATGTCATTAACTGACCACTCCTTATCATTATATAATTATCATCTTTGTCTCACTTTGTCTTGAAGTCCATTTTATCTGATACAAGTATGATCATCCTTGCTTTCCTTTGTTTCCCACTCACATGGAAGACCTTTGCCACCCTTTCACTTTAAGACCATGTGTGTCCTTAAAGCTGAAGTGATTCTCTTGTAGGCAGCATAGAGTTGGTTGTTTTTCTTTAAATTCATTCATCCACTCTATGCCTTTTGATTGTGGAAGTAAATCCATTTACATTTAAAGTAATTATTAATAGGTAAGGACTTACTAATGCTATTTTATTATTTATTTTCTGCCTGTTTTGTAGTACTGTAGTTCCTTTCTTACTTTCTGGTTGCTTTTCCTTGTGAGTTGATGATGTTCCATAGTAGTATGATTTGATTCTTTTCATCTTCTGTGTGAATGTGCCACATCCAGCAGCTAGGGTTCAGGATCTGAAGAAGGGGCCATGCACAAATGAAAACACTAGACAATAAATATGAATTTAGAAGGCATGGGGGCCAGGCAGAAACTTCCCTCTAGACAAGATGCTCCCTGAAGCCCTGGACCTGTCAGCTTTTATTAAATTTAGGTACACATCTTGCCCTCAGTTAGGCATGGCAATCTGGTAGCAGACAGACTATTTCAAAGGTCAGTAAATATAAGTAAAGATTTACTTTGAGAGTATTGGGTCAGGAAATTGTTTCAAGCCACCACTATCTCGACAGAACAATCAGTGTATAGCCCTTGCTAAAACTCAAGGTTCATCAACCATCTGAGTTCCCTGTTGCACTTTCAGGATAGTGTTTGACAATGGATGGCTTCCTGAATCTCCCCATTTTTGTTTTCTTAATAAATCTTGAAAAGTATATGCCATCTGTAGGGCTTGAGTCCTTTTAAGACTCTTCATTCCACATCTGCAGACTAGAAATAAACATATAAGAACAAGAATGAGACAGACCATAGTGGTTATGCTAAGAGGCAAATGTAAGGAGATCCAGTGAAAGGGATTAAATTCTTTCATATCCTTTTTAAATTGCTGCCAGGCATCTAAGGAATTAGTTTGTAAGTTTGCCTGGGATAATTGTACAATATGCTGCTGTAATTCTAAAATATCAAGGGTTGTGTTATCTTTACCCCAAGCACCAAGAAGGTGATTTTTATTGATTCCCAAGGGTGTAAGGTACTATTGTAGGGAACGGGGGTAACACAAATCTGGGAAAAATTATAATGACACTATAAGGATATTCTTTGCTCCAAGCTGTGGATTTTATCACCCATTCAGAAGACTGTAGACTTTAGTGCCGATAATTCTATCTCAAAGTGGCTGTCAATTCTTTTTTGTATAGACAAGGTCTTAGTTACATTTTCCTTAACTTGTTGTACAAACTGAGAAGTTTGAACAGTTTGTACCATGGATGAAGCAGCAATTCCCACAGAAGTAAGTAACATTATGAGAGCAGAGTCCTGCAATTAACAGTCCAAGAAATCTTTTTTGTCATGTTAATATTTTTAACAGGTCATGTAACAGTTGGTAGGTTTGATGAGATTCCCAAGGCTCGGTTAGGTTAGTAGGAACCCAAGCTAAAGCAGGTTGTTTTAAAATCATGTGGAATCTTTTTGGAATGTAGAATAAATACAATGGGATAGTGTGCAGCCTGTGCATGACATCTCATACAGATGGCTTGTTGCATTAAGACACATCTGGATGGGGACTGAGAGGAGTAGAAAATGATTAAATACACAAACAGTGGCAAATACTGTCTTATTGGGAGTTCCCCATGAAGTACAAATGGAATTATTTCAGCTATAGTTAAAACCGTTCCATTATATAGGTGCAAGTGCAGCAGCTAATTTCCATTGAGTATTTTGTAGGGGCCAATTATCATGTTGTAATTGAGATCCAACAAGTCCTCCTCCATACCATGAGATGGAGTGATTAGCTTCAACATATAGATAGGATGCAGTCCCCTTCCATTTTAGGGTGTGACTGTTACTATACGAAGACCCATAGGGGCTGCAATCCACAAAGGAAAAACCGTTATTAAGTTTGCTGCTGGTGGGGTGTGCTGGGGTTCAACCCCAGCAGGTCCAGGGGTCCCCAATAGGTGTGGACGGAGTCGGTGAAGAAGGAATGATATGGAGGCAGCATTCAGGTGATCATCATAGCCAGGTTCTGTAGCTAGGTTCTCCAGACTGGTTCTGTCCAGGTTCTCCAGCCAGGTTCTCCAGCCAGGTTCGGTCGCCAGGTTCTATCCAGGTTCTCCTGCCATGTTCTCTCTAGGTTCTCTAGCCAAGTTCTGTAACCAGGTTCTGTCCAGGATCTTTTGCCATGTTCTCTCGCTAGGTTCTGTCTCTAGATTCTGAGTCCTGTTGTCTTGTTACATCTGTATTTATACCAGTTGATTGCAATCCTATCAATCTGTATTCCAAAGGTTAGGGTGTTTCTTATCTCCATTCCAGGGAGTAAAGATTATGTAGCTTAAGCGTGATTGTTCGTAGTTAAAGTGATTAACTACCCACCTGGCACTTAGTTAAGGGGTTTTATCCCCCCCCCCCCATAACTTCAGGGGGAAATCCCTACCTGGGGAAACAACCTTTCGCGGAGAGGTGACCTTGGTTAAAACACATAGCACCAAGCCGAAACCGGTTTGGCTTAGTGGATAGAGCGTAGGCCTGCAGACTGAAAGGTCCCAGGTTCGATTCCGGTCAAGGGCATGTACCTTGGTTGCGGGCACATTCCCAGTAGGAGGTGTGCAGGAGGCAGCTGATCGATGTTTCTCTCTCATCCATGTATCTAACTCTCTATCTCTCTCCCTTCCTCTCTGTAAAAAATCAATAAAATATATTTAAAAAAAACACACACAAAAAAACACATAGCGCCAAGAAGGTGAGCAAACATATTAAGAACAATATGCCATATACGCCAGGTCCCTTGAAACATATGCTGTGCAGATGTTTCTTCCCTGCAGCGACTGTGTCAAGCAGCAAGGATGGACTGGCTCCCAGCAGGGGTGGTCACTATAATGGTCTTGCCAATTAATTTCTTCCTAGGTGGGGTGCCATTCATAAAACTTTTTACATAATGGCTTAGTGGTGGGATGTCTTAGTAATGTTATATTTTCTGTACCTCCCCCAGGAGCAAGCAGTGATAGTAGATGTATGTAGGCTTTTGCTTCCCCCTCCTTTGGTGTCCATGCTAGCCAGAAACCTCTTTTTAATTCTACACACAGGAACAGTAGTTGGATTCTGTGACATACAAAAGGGAAGCTGGTGGCAACACCCGTGTAATTATACTTTGCTCATATACTTCCTTGTTCCACCTGTGGTCCTCCTGGATGACCAAGGTGCTTGGTATTATTGGTGACTACACTAGGCGGGGGATCAGCCCAAGTAAGGCATCTTACCCATGGAGGGTCAGGAACATAAGTCCAATATACTTCCCCATTTGCCTCTGGTAGTATCACCGCACAACTGATGATTGCTCGCATGGCAAGAAAAACGTTCTCAGGCATTCTTGGGGTTTTGGTCTCCTCACAAATTGGCTCAGCTTTCTGGTCCGTCTTCTTCATCATCCTCCAGGTCATTTCCGGACTGTTTGTCATCTGTCTCATTCTCCTCCCGTTCCTTATCTTCAGCGTGTTGCTTGGAGCTACTGCTATCTGTGGCTGGAGTAGTCAATTGTCTGCAGCTGTAGAAACAGGATGCAACTCCAGGTGTAGGGTCTTCATTTATCTGGTCAGTTCCTTCCTCGGATCCATGTTGAAATTTAATATTTCTTGCAGGAATCCACATGGGCTTGGAGGAATTTTCTTGAAATACACAAGCATATCCTAGACCAAATGTTAACAAGGGGTCAGGGCCTTTCCATAAACCAGACTCAGGATCTTTCCATTTATCCAGACCATTTTCCTTTGGCTTATTCTGACACCAGTGTAATTACATGGGTGTCTTGCCATCAGCATTACAAGTGAAAAAACTTAAAGTAATTAGGGCTTGATGTAGTTTACTTACAGGACATTTCTCCACTATTCCCCCTTTTTGTTTTTCAAGTTGGGATTTTAGCCACTGATGTTGGATTTCTATAATTGCCTGTCCCATAATTTGTTGAATTTTCTACTGTTTATAAAATTGCTAGAAATGACAGCTTGTGTCACTGAGTCATTTTAATTTATTTATTTATTTAAGGTATTACATATGTGTCCTTATCCCACCATAACACCCCCAACCTCCCCAACTCATGCCCTCAACCCCCTGTTGTCTATGTCCATTAATTAGGCTTATGTGCATGCATACAAGTCCTTTGGTTGATCTTTCTCTATTACCCCCACCCTCCCCTACCTTCCCTCTGGGGTTTGACAGTCTGATCGATGCTTCTCTGTCTCTGGATCTGTTTTTGTTAATTAGTTTATGATGCTCATTATATTCCATAAATGAGTGAGATCATGTGATATTTGTCTCTTTCTAACTGGCTTATTTCACTTAGCATAATGTTTTCCAGATCCATCCATGCCGCTGAAAATGGTAAGAATTCTTTCTGTTTTACTGCAGCATAGTATTCCATTGTGTAGATGTACCATTGATTTTTAATCCACTCATCTGCTGATGGGCACTTAGGCTGTTTCCAAATATTAGCTATGGTGAATTGTGCTGCTATGAACATAGGGGTACATATATCCTTTCTGATTGGTGTTTCTAGTTTCTTGGGATATATTCCTAGAAGTGGGATCACTGGGTCAAATGGGAGTTCCATTTTTAGTTTTTTGAGGGAACTCCATAAATGTTCTCTACAGTGGCTGCACCAGTCTGCATTCCCACCAGCAGTGCAAGAAGGTTCCCCGTACTCCACATCCTCACCAGCACTGTCATTTCTTGATTTGTTGATAATAGCCATTCTGACAGGACAGAGATGGTACTGCATTGTTTTGATTTGCATCTTTCAGATGAGTAGTGACTTTGAGCAGGTTTTCACACGTCTCTTGGCCTTTCTTCTGTCTTTTTTTGAAAAGTTTCCATTTTGGTCCCTTGCCCATTTTTTGATTAGGTTGTTTATCTTCCTTTTGTTGCGTTGTATGCGTTCCCTGTAAATGTTGGAGATTAAACCCTTATCGGTGATAACATTGGCAAATATGTTCTCCCATGCAGTGGGTGTTCTTGTTGTTTTGTTGATGGTTTCTTTTGCTGTGCAGAAGCTTTTTATTTTGATGTAGTCCCATTTGTTTATTTTCTCTTCAGTTTCCATTGCCCTAGGAGCTGTATCAGTGAAGAAATTGCTTTGGCACATGTCTGCTATTTTGCTGCCTCTGGATTCCTCTAGTATTTTTATGGTTTCTCATCTTATGTTTAAGTCCTTACTCCATTTTGAGTTTATTTTTTGTGGATGGTGTAAGTTGGCGGTCTAGTTTCATTTTTTTGCATGTATCAGTCCAATTTTCCCGACACCATTTATAAAAGAGATTGTCTTGACACCGTTGTATGTTCATGCCTCCTTTGTCAAATATTAATTGAGCATAGTTGTTTGGGTCGATTTCTGGGTTCTCTATTATATTACATTGATCTACATTTCTGTTCTTGTGCCAGTACCAGGCAGTTTTGAGAACAGTGGCTTTGTAATACAGCTTGATATCTGGTATTGCGATCTCACCAATTTTGTTCTTCTTTCTTAGGATTGCTGCAGCTATTAGGGTCTTTTTTTATTCCAGATGAATTTTTGGAGAGTTCATTCTAGACCTGTGAAATATGCCATTGGTATTTTAACAGGAAGTGCATTGAATTTATAGATTGCTTTGGATAGTATGGACATTTGAATGATGTTGATTCTACCAATCCATGAACGCGGTATGGTCTTCCATTTGTTTATGTCTTCCTCTATCTCTTTTTTTCAAAGTCCTGTAGTTTTCTGAGTAGCGGTTTTTTACATCTTTAGTTAGGTTGATTCCTAGGGATCTTAATTTTTTTGGTGTGATAATAAATGGGATTGCTTTTTTTAGTTTCTCTTTCTGTAAGTTCACTATTGGAGTATAGAAATGCCATAGATTTCTTGGCGTTAATTTTGTATCCTGCTACATTGCCGTATTCATTTATCAAGTCTAATAGTTTTTTGACGGAGTCTTTAGGGTTTCTTATGTACAATATCATGTCATCTGCGACTAAGGACAGTTTTACTTCTTCTCCAATTTGGATGCCTTTTATTTCTTCTTCTAGTCTAATTGCAATGGGTCATACTTCCAGTACTATGTCGAACAGGAGTGGTGAGAGTGGGCATCCCTGTCTTGTGCCTGTTCTTAAGGGAAATGGTTTTAGTTTTTGACCGTTGAGTATGATGTTGCCTGTGGGTTTGTCATATATGGCTTTTATTATGTTGAGGTATGATCCTTCTATTCCTACCTTGCTGAGAGTTTTTATCAAAAAAGGGTGTTGGATTTTGTCAAATGCTTCTTCTGCATCAATTGATATGGCCATGTGGTTTTTTTCTCTCAATTTGTTTATGTGATGTATCACGTTTATTGATTTGAGGACATTGTACCATACTCGCATCCCTGGGATAAATCCTACTTGGTCATGGTGTATGATCTTTCTGATGTACTGCTGGATCCGATTTGCTAAGATTTTGTTGAGGATTTTGGCATCTATGTTCATGAGGGATATTGGCCTGTAATTCTCTTTCATTGTGTTGTCTCTATCTGGTTTTGTTATTACAGTGATGCTGGCTTCATACAATGAGCTTGGAAGTGTTCCTTCCTCTTGGATTTTTTGTAGTAATCTGAGGAGGATAGGTTTTAGTTCTTCCTTGAATGTTTGGTAAACCTCCCCTGTGAAGCTGTCTGGTCCTGGGCTTTTGTTTGCTGGGAGCTTTTTGATGACTGCTTCAATTTCTTCCATAGTTATTGCCCTGTTGAGATTATTAGATTCTTCGTGATTGAGTTTTGGAAGGTTGTATTTTTCTAGGACTATGTCCATTTCCTCCAGGTTGTCTATTTTGTTGGAGTAGAGTTGTTCATAGTATTTTTTAACAGTAATTTGTATTTCTGTGGGGTCTGTTGTTATTTCACTTCTATCATTTCTGATGTTCTTTATTTGGGTCCTCTCTCTTTGCTTCCTTGTGAGCCTGGCTAGAGGTTCATCCATCTTGTTTATCCTTTCCAAGAACCAGCTCTTCATTTCATTTATCCTATATATTGTTTTTTTGTTCTCTATGTCATTTATTTCTCTTCTGATCTTTATTATCTCTTTCCTTCTGCTCACTCTGGGATTTTCTTGTTGCTCTCTTTCTAAGTCTTTGAGTTGTAGAATTAGATGATTTACTACCATTTTTCCTTGTTTTTTGAGGTAGGCCTGTAGAGCTATAAACTTCCCTCTCAGGACTGCTTTCATTGTGTCCCATAGGTTTTGTGTTGTTGTGTTTTCATTGTCATTATTTTCCAGGAGGTTTTTAATTTCTTCTTTGATCTCATTGGTAACCCAATCATCATTTATTAACATGCTATTCAGCTTCCAAGTGTTTGAGTGTTTTGGATTGTATTTATTGTAGTTTATTTCTAATATTATGCCATTGTGGTCTGAGAATATGCTTGGTATGATTTCAATCTTCATAAATTTGTGGAGACTTTGCTTGTGACCCAATATGTGGTCTATTTTTGAAAATGTCTTACGGGTACTTGAGAAGAACGAATATTCTGCGGCTTTGGGGTGAAATGTTCAGAAGATGTCTATTACGTCCATCTGATCTAGTGAGTCATTTAGGATTGCTGTTTCTTTGCTAATATTTTGTCTAGAGGATTTATCCAGCGATGTCAGTGGTGTATTAAAGTCCCCTACTATGATTGTATTGTTGTCAATCACTCCCTTGATATCTTCCAGGAGTTTTGTTTATGTATTTGGGTGCTCCTACATTGGGTGCATATATGTTTATCAGGGTTTTATCCTCTTGTTGTATCGATCCCTTTTGTATTATAAAGTGGCCTTCCTTATCTCTTGTTATGGCCTTCACTTTGAGGTCTATTTTGTCTGATATAAGTATTGCTACCCTAGCTTTTTTTTCAGTTCCATTTGCCTGAAAGATATTTTTCTATACCTTCACTTTCAGTCTCTGTGAGTCCTTTATTCTGAGTTGGGTCTCTTGTAGACAGCAAATATATGGGTCATGTTTTTTTTTATCCATTCAGCCACTCAATGTCTTTTGATTGGAGCATTTAGTCCATTTATGTTCAAAGTTATTATTGAAAGGTACTTGCTTGTAGTCATTTCTATTTTTGTGCCTATGTTCTTTCTTACCTTTTTATTTCTTCTTTTTGCAGCATTCCCCTTAGCATTTCTTGCATTGCTGGCTTGGTGGTGATAAGTTCCCTTAGCCCCCCCCCCCTTTTTTTTTGTGAAGCTTCTTATTGCCCCTTCAATTTTGAATGATAGCCTTGCTGGATAGAGTATTCTTGGATTTAATCCCTTGCTTTGCATCACTTTGTAGATTTCCGTTCATTCTTTTCTGGCATGATGTGTTTCTGTTGAGAAATCATTTGATGATCTAATGGGAGATCCCTTGTATGTAAGTTTCCATCTCTCTCTTGCAACCATTAATATTCTCTCTTTGTCCTGAACATTTGCCATGGTAATTATGATGTGTCCTGGTGTGGGTCTTTTTGTGTTCATCTTGCTTGGGACTCTCTGTGCTTGTGTGACTTTTTTCTTCCCCACCTCAGGGAAGTTTTCTAACATTATTTCTTCAAATAGGTTTTCTAATCCTTGTTCCTCTTCCTGTTCTGGCACCCCTATTATTCATATGTTGCTTTGTTTCACGTCCCATAGCTCCCTTAGGCTCTCCTCCTGTCTTTTAATTTTTTTCTCCAGTAGCAGTTCAGTTCGGGTGTGTTTTGCTTCCCTGTCTTCTAATTCGCTAATTCAGTCCTCCGCTTCTCCTAGAGTACTATTGAAACTTTCCATGGTGTTTTTTATTGCAGCGATATCACTCTTTATTTCTTCTTGATTCTTACATAAGTTATTGTTTTTTTCACCCATTTCATCTTGATTCTTACATAAGTTGTTGATTTTTTCCTCCATCAGGTTTATGAAGTGTATGACGCTTATTCTCAATTCTTATGTTGACATATGGCATGCCTTTGTTTCACTTAGCTGCTTTTCTGGCGATTCCTCCTTTTCTTTCCTTTGGGGGTTTGTTTGTCTACCCATTTTTGGTCTCACCAACTGATCTAGATGTCGAGTCGTGCAGGGGCTGCTCCTTGGGTGGCAGTGGTTCCTTGGGCTGCAGTTGCTCCTCAAGTTGTCATGGTAGTGGCTGCTCCTCAGTTGGCAGCGGCCCCTCTGGTGGGTGCTGTTCGCAGCAGTGGTGTCTCCTCTGGCTGGTGGTGAGGCTGCTTGCACAGCTGCTGTTCCTTGGACAGGGATGGGCTGATCACGAGGCTGCTGCTCTTCAGGTGGGGGCAGGCTGAGTGCGGCTGCTGCTCCTTGGACAGGAGCAGGCTGTTCACGTGGCTTCTGCTCCTTTATGTTCACGGACTGCTCATGTCGCTGCTGCTCCTTGGATCGGGGCAGGCTGCAAGCTGCTGCTGTTCCTCAGATGGGGTGGGCTGCTTGTGAGGCTGCCGCTCTTTGGACAGGGGCAGGTTGCTTACAGGGCTACTGCTCCTCGTACCTGTGCGGGCTGCTCACACAGTTGCTGCTCCTCAGATGGGAGACGGGCTGCTTGCGTGGCTGCTGCTCCTCGGGTGGGAGTGAGCTGCACGTGTGGCTGCTGCTCCTCAGATGGGTGACTGGCTGCTTGCATGGCTGCTGCTCCTCAGGCGGGAGTGAGCTGCACGTGTGGCTGCTGCTCTTCAGATGGGGGCGGGATGTTCACTCAGCTGCTGCTCATCGGACAGGTGCAGACTTCGTGTGGCTGCTGCTCCTTGGACCAGTGTAGGCTGCACAGGGCTGCTGCTCCTCGGATGTGGTCGGTCTGTCTGTTCGTGTGGCTGCTACTCCTTGGACAGGGGTAATCTGCTCAGGAGGCTGCTGCTCCTTGGTCTGGAGTGAGCTGCATGTGTGGCTGCTGCTCCTCATACAGGGGCTGTCTGCTCGCAAGGCTGCTGCTCCTTGGACGGGGGATGGGCTGCTTGTGTGGCTGCTTCTTTTCAGGCGGGAGTGAGCTGCATGTGTGTCTGTTGCTCCTCAGTTGGGGGCAGGCCGCTCACCAAGCTGCTGCTGGTTGGACAGGTGCAGGCTGCATGAGTCTGCTGCTGCTAGGGCCAGTGTGGACTGGGCAGGGCTGCTGCTCCTCAGATGTGGGTGGTCTGCTCATGTGGCTCCTGCTCCTCAGACTGGGGGAGGCTGCTCGGGTGGCTACTGCTCCTTGAATGGGAGCAGGCTGCTCACAGTGATGTTGTTCCTCGTATGGGTATGGGCTGCTCACACTGCTGCTGCTCCTCGTATGGAGGCAGGCTGTTCGTGCAGCTGCTGCTCTTTGGATGGGGGCAGGCTCTGTGGGGCTGCCGCTCCTCAATTGTGGGCAGGCTGCTCATGTGGCTGCTGCTCCTCAGACGGAGCAGGCTGCTCACATGGTTGCTGCTCCTCGAACAAGGGAGCGGGCCGCTCACACAGCTGACAGCTGCTGCTCCTTGAACAGGGGCAGGCCATGTGAGGCTTCTGCTTTTAGGCCTGGGACAGGCTGCTCGTGTGGCTGCTGCTCCTTGGACAGGAGTGGGCTGCTCATGTGGTTGCAGTGCCCCGGGCTAAAGCGTTGGGCTGGTTGGAGGAGAGCATGCTTCAGAACTCACAGGAACCTGCGCCCAGGGTGGCTGGAAACTCAGTGACTGTGGGACCACAGCCGAGGTAGCAGGTCCCTGGCAGAGGTGGCTGTAGAGTCCAAGGAGTTACCTGAGGGCACCCTGGGTGGAGGTGAGGCTGTGCTCTCAGTCATATCAGCTCTCCCCTTCGGAAAGGCGAGGCCTCTGAAGAAGAGCTGGCCTCCTGGTCCTGTTTGCAATGGTAGCAGAGGCTGCCCAGTTAGGCGAGCCTGGTTAGCCTGCCCCCCAAGGTCCTGCGGAGTCTAACTGTGTCTCATTCACACATGCCCACACACACACACACACACACACACACACACACACACACCACAAAACCACACACCACAGACAACCACACACTCCTCTTTTGCTCCCTCACTGCCACCTTCTTCCTGCCTCTGTAGCTGGGTCTAGGGTGTAATTGATCCGTTCGTGGATGGAGTTTCCTCTCCAGGTGTCTGGTTATGTGATTTGCTCTCTAGCACTTTAGCCAGACAGGATAAAATTCACCTTAACAAGACATGACCCAAAGGGAACAAAACATGAATGTACTCACGACACTAATAACCCCAATATAAGTGACCACCAGCACTGCGTGGTCTGGTCAGCCCTTCAGGCTGCCTCTTCTGGGCTAAGTCTTCCATGATTATGGAACCCAGATCTCAAATCCCCCAGTGCCAACAGTCCTGCGGATCTCCTTTGCACAGTCAGAGGCTGTGCCTGTCCCAAGTGACGTGGCTGGGTTCCACACGGTTTCCTACTGACCCTCTGGGCTCAGAGATCTGGCAACCTTTCCTGCCCAGATCCATGGTTTTTACCTTTCCAGGGTAAGCAGATTACCCCTGTCCAAGGAGTAGCAGCCACACGAACAGACAGACCGACCACATCCGAGGAGCAGCAGCCCTGTGCAGCCCACACTTTTACCTTTCTGGCTGCAAACTGTCTCACCAGCTGAGTCTCCTTCACTTATTCGAGGTGGATGTTATTCATTTCAACTACTCATTCTATTTGCTCTGGGACAAGCCTTGGGACACATCTTCCTATTCTGCCACCATCTTGTCTCTGTGTTTCACTCAGCCATTTTAATTGAGTAATAAATTTGCCATTTCTTCTAAAGAGATTTTTAGATAAGGTCTTAACTAATTAATGTCCTTTAATAATTTCTAAAATGTCATTTAAGATTTGAAGGCAATCCTGAAGTTAACGCCGGAGTTTGCTGCTTTGAACAACTACTTCAAAAGTGAAACCAAAAAACGGAAGGGACATCACCCAGAACCACAGGAACGCTAGCTGAGTGGAAGTCCTACAACTAGGAGGAAAGAGAAATGCACACTGACACTCAGAGGAGGCGCAGTGCTGAAGTCAAATTCTGAGGTGCGGAGTGCACGGAGCGGGCTGGCGGCGGAGGGCGCGGTTGTTGTTTTCAATCGGGAGGGAGTCGCAGACTCTGAGCTCCAGATACAGGCGAGTCTTTGGGGACCCAGTCTCAAACGGGAGAAGCGGGACTGTCTGGCTTCAGTCAGAGCCAGTGCAGCTTTCTCTCCCAGCTTTGCAGCGGGTGCTGGGACTCAGAGAGGCAGAGCCCCTGGGGACAGGACTGAGAGCCGCCATAACTGCTCTCTCCGGCCCACCCTGTTGATCCTGTGCGACCCACCCTGCCCAAGCCCTGCACAGAGGCATTTGCCAGATAGCCTCAGGCAAAGGCTAGATTAGCACCTCCCTAGAGGACAGAAGTTCTCTCACTGCTGACACAGCTGATTCTCATAACCACTTGGCCTGGAGGTCAAACCCTCCCTGGGATTAGCTACAACAATCAAGATTTAATTATAAGACTGCGAACAAAGACCACTAGGGGGTGCACCAAGGAAGCATAACAAAATGCGGAGACAAAGAAACAGGACAAAATTGTCAAAGGAAGATATAGAGTTCAGAACCACACTTTTAAGGTCTCTCAAGAACTGTTTAGAAGCTGCCGATAAACTTAATGAGCTCTACACGAAAACTAATAAGACCCTCGATCTTATATTGGGGAACCAACTAGAAATTAAGCATACATGGACTGAAATAACGAATATTATACAGACGCCCGACAGCAGACCAGAGGAGCGCAAGAATCAAGTCAATGATTTGAAATGCGAGGAAGCAAAAAACATCCAACCGGAAAAGCAAAATGAAAAAAGAATCCAAAAATGCGAGGATAGTGTAAGGAGCCTCTGGGACAGCTTCAAGCGTACCAACATCAGAATTATAGGGGTGCCAGAAGATGAGAGAGAGCAAGATATTGAAAACCTATTTGAAGAAATAATGACAGAAAACTTCCCCCACCTGGTGAAAGAAATGGACTTACAGGTCCAAGAAGCGCGGAGAACCCCAAACAAAAGGAATCCAAAGAGGACCACACCAAGACACATCATAATTAAAATGCCAAGAGCAAAAGATAAAGAGAGAATCTTAAAAACAGCAAGAGAAAGAAACTCAGTTACCTACAAGGGAATACCCATACGACTGTCAGCTGATTTCTCAACAGAAACTTTGCAGGCCAGAAGGGAGTGGCAAGAAATATTCAAAGTGATGAATACCAAGAACCTACAACCAAGATTACTTTATCCAGCAAAGCTATCATTCAGAATTGAAGGTCAGATAAAGAGCTTCACAGATAAGGAAAAGCTAAAGGAGTTCATCACCACCAAACCAGGATTATATGAAATGCTGAAAGGTATCCTTTAAGAAGAGGAAGAGGAAGAAAAAGGTAAAGATACAAATTATGAACAACAAATATGCATCTATCAACAAGTGAATCTAAGAATCAAGTGAATAAATAATCTGATGAACAGAATGAACTGTTGATTATAATAGAATCAGGGACATAGAAAGGGAATGGACTGACTATTCTTGGGGGGGAAAGGGGTGTGGGAGATGTGGGAAGAGACTGGACAAAAATCGTGCACCTATGGATGAGGACAGTGGGTGGGGAGTGAGGGCGGAGGGTGGGGCGGGAACTGGGAGGAGGGGAGTTATGGGGGGGAAAAAAAGAGGAACAAATGTAATAATCTGAACAATAAAGATTTAATTAAAAAAAAAAGATTTTAAGGCAATCTTTTTTTATTTCTACTTTTTAAGGCCTAATACATTGACTGTTAATTACAGTTCCTAAATATTTGAAGGGTGTTTCCCTCTGTATTTTCCCTCAGAGCAATCTCTAAGCCACATTTAGGGAGTTTCTTTTAAAAACTTTTACTTTCTTTTAAATAGAGCAACAAACTTGGTTGCTTTCCAGAAAAACCAGTAGGAGAGAAGTATGCTGGCCAATACTGTAATGCATACATTTCAAGTATAAGTAACTCTCTTTCACTTATGGTTTCTCATTAATGGTAAGATTTAATGCTTGATTAATAATTTTTAGTTTACTTTGTAAATAGTAGTGGTAGAGATTTTAAAATTTCTCCGTTTTATTAAGCTTAAAATTTACTTTTAAACAGCATTCTTTTTGTGTAGTGCTCATTTGCATATGTATGCAAATTTTACTTTGGATTTTGTTAGCCTTTTTAAATTGATAAAAGTAGTGGTCTAGCCTTTGTTTAAACTTCCCTGAGATTTTATGACCCTTTTACAACTCTTGCAAATAGTTAACTTTAGAATTCATTTCTCTCTTTCAAAATTTCTTTTTTCCTTCTCATCACATACATAACCTTCACAAATTTCATACTTTCAAATTAGCCTTCAAACCTTCTTTCTATGCCTTTCAAAAATGCATAACCATGCCTTAGACCTCCTATTAAGTATTTCTATTCTAATATTCTTTCTTTCTGTCATTAACTTGTATATACCTTCAGTCATTTGTGTAGCTCTTTTCCCTCCTTTTCCTTTAAAATGTATGTCCTGCCTTTTATGATTAAAACTATACAATATTTAAACCTTAATTTCCCAATGATAATTAAAAGTAAACAGCCAGTGTTTCTTAGATTGACATATATCAACACACTTTCTGTAATTATTTTAAAAGACATCAATTAAATTTAAACTCGTCTTCATAATAAAATTTGATTCAAACCATAGAATTAATCCTCATTTTTGATCAGGCCAATTAAATATTATATCCTAGGTTGAAATTTTTACCACACATAGTACACATAAGGACTATAAGAATTATTTTCTCAAAAATAAATATTTATACTTTATGCATTTTGTTGTTATAACCATATAATTTCTCCCAACTTAATTTTAACTTTAAACTCTTAGAAGCCTCAAATTTTAGGTGGCAAGTTAAATACTTAGCATTTCTCAGATTAGTAATATATTTATATTTTTAAGGCTATATTTCAAATAAAATACAAGACATATTGTATTAATAGATTCAAATCTATCCTGTAGATTTTTCATATGAGGCAAACTCAGATTAACATTTCAGTATTTTGTCATTTTAAAATACCTAGATATTTAATAATTTTTATTATTTAATTCAGCAAACTTTTAAATTACCAAACGCTTTGGAAAATTATGGTTAGGCATATGAGGCTGGTGAAAAAGGCAGGGGGAGGAGAGAGCAGGCCTGGCCTAGCCACTTGGATTTTAAAACTGCCACATCCTTCCTCAGAGATAACATTTAAGGTTATGGCTGAGGCTTCTCTGCTCTTACAGGGAGATAGGTGACTGGCCTTTTCCTCTAACAGAGAGTGCAGTCAGTCTCCTCTTGAATGACTCGACTTTCATTATTAGTATATTTATAATTATTACTGAAAAGCTTTATTACAAATCCTTCATTTTAGTTACATCTATTTATTTATGTTTTAACAATTTTGAGATTTTAAAGCCAATTATTATTATCCAAAAAAAATTCTTTGGCAAATTCTGTAACAGAGATAACTTATTGACTTTCAGTGGCTTTAATGTTAAAGCATTATTTTATTTTATTTTTTATTTTATTTTATAAAAACAGCAGTGTCCCCGAGATCTAGGAGGCAACTTTGGAATGCGGTACATTATTATTCAAGAATTACCCATTATTATGGAAACATTAATCCTATTGCTCAAACATAGCCTGTATATTTTCCTTATGTCATTTTCACCATCTTTTAAAGAAAAACAGTGCTGGGTTTATTCTATAGCACCCATGAAGAGATAGGGCTCAGGCCAAGAGGCCACCCAAAATTGGGCGGGGCGCACCTTCTCTTAAGCTAGCCTTTTTCTCTTCATAGGTACAGAAATCCCAGATGCATCCCTAAGTTGTGAGAAATGTCTCATCTGCCCAACTTTTAAATGATGGACTGGGAAATAAAAACATGGCAAAAATGAGACTTTTAATAACACTCTTAAGAATGGGCATCCATTTTACAGGATCACCAAAAGTCCTAGTAATTAATGGGCTGGGGCCTTTTTTGTTACTTCCTTTTGTCTAGGGAATTATCCTAGAACCTGTGTTATCAGCCACGTGTGTCGTTTATATTCTTTCTCTTCATCCCCACATTCTGTTTGCTCTGGGGAAATTTAGTAATGGCCTGGTCATTTACTGTTTCTTTTCTATTAAATTAAATTAAAGGTATGCTTAATAGACTAGCAATAAACAAATTAAATCAAACAACAAAGACAAATGAAACAACAATCAACAAACAAGCACCCATAACAAATAGACAAGACTTAATATATCAGAATCCTTTTCAAGGATCTTTCAGATGTTTTACATTGCCTTTGACTTACAGCCAGGTGCAGCCCAGATCTTAGCCTGTTGTTCACAGATCTTATCATATTCTGCTCTCCATAGCATTGACTAGCGTCTAAAGTTGTTTTAGCCAAAATCTGCCTGTCCCAAGGTGTCATATGGTAATTTTCAGACAAAGCATTAAGGAGTCCTTTTGTAAAAGAACTGTTAGCCCCATTTTCTCTAGCTGTTCAGCCTTTCCACACTAGAGGCAGAGAATCTGGGGCCTTAGGTATTACAGACTTTTGATCCCCAACATGAAGTAGGCATAATGCAGTTCTAACAAGAGCCCACCTAGTTAAAGATGACAAGGGCACTCATTTTCCTTGAGCCTGATTTAAGACAGTATCTTTTGACACCTTAATTCCTTTATCCTTGAGCATGCAAGCTAAAAATTTACAATCATGTTTTTGCCTTTTACTTGAATTCTTCCTCATTATAACCTGGCTGAAATAAAAGATGTTCCCATCCACTTACAGTTCGTGACTCTGAAGCTAGCACAGGTTTTGTGCGCAGTGAATTTCTCTACCTTTTTGGTGATCTTCCAGCCTTTCCGGTGAATTTCTTTTTTTCTTCATTTTTCGCTCAGGCAAATCTTCTCCAGGTCCTTTTCAAGGCACCAAAATGTGAAGCCACATCCAGCAGCTAGGGTTCAGAATCTGAAGAAGAGACCATGCACAAATGAAAACACTAGACAATAAATATGAATTTAGAAGGCATGGAGGCTAGGCAGAAACTTCCCTCTAGACAAGAAGCTCCCTGAAGCCCTGGACCTCTCGGCTTTTATTCAATTTTAGATACACATCTTGCCCTCAATTAGGCAAGGCAATCTGGTAGCAGACAAACTATCTCAAAAGTCAGTAAATATTAGTAAAGATTTACTTTGAGACTATTAGGTCAGGAAATTGCTTTGAGGCACCACTATCTCGACGGAACAATTGGTGCATAGCTTTAGCCCTTGCTAAAGCACAAGCAAGGTTCATCAGCCTTCTGAGTTCCTTGTTCCACTTTCATGATGGTGTTTGACAGTGGATGGCTTCCGGCATGAATGTACTATATATTTTGGCTTTTTGGTTACCATAAGACTTACATAAAATATTATGTAAGTTTATTTTACACTAATAACAATTTAACTCAATCATATGTATCCTTGTACTCCCCCCTTTTATGCTTTTGATGTCACCATTTGCATATTTTAAATTGTGTATCCATTAACAAATTGTTGAAGTATAGTGATTTAAATTCTTTTATACTCTAATCCTTATACTAGGGCTAAGTAGTTATATCACCATACTACACTATTAGATTATTCTGAATCTGAGTATATGTTTTCTTTTACCATTGTGTTGTATATTTTCATGTGTATCCATGATACTAACAAGTATCCTTTTGTTTCAGCTTGAAGAACTTTCAGTAGCAGTTCTTGTAAGGCATGTTTAGTGGTGATAATTCCCTCAGCTTTTGTTAATTAGAGAAAGTATTTCACCTTCATTTCTGAAGGATAACTTGTCTTGGGAAAGTGTTTTTGGTTGGCCGTTTCTTTCCTTCAACACTAACATATCTCATTCTGCCCTGGCCTTCAATAACCCCAGAAATCCATTGGTGATTTTATGGGGATCCCCTTGTATGATAGATTTCTTCCTGTGTTTATAATTTTAATATTGGAACATATTATTTGGGATTAAAATTTTGGAGTTACCTATTAGCTTCATGAACTTGAATGTCCAAATCTCTCCCTATATTGGGAAGTTGTCAGACCTATTTCTAAAAAACAAACAAACAAACAAACAAAACCCTTTGGAAATGTTTAGTATATTTTTACGTTTATTTATTTATTTTTCAATTAGAGTTGACATTCAATACTAGTAGCCTGGTGCATGAAATTCGTGCACATTAAAAGGGAATTAATTGCCCTAACCAGTTTGGCTCAATGGATAGAGTATCGGCCTGTGGACTCAAGGGTCCCAGGTTTGAGTCCGGTCAAGGACATGTACCTTGGTTGCGGGCACATCCCCAGTAGGGAGTGTGCAGGAGGCAGCTGATCGATGTTTCTCCCTCATTGATGTTCTAACTCTCTATCCCTCTCCCTTCCGCTCTGTAAAAAATAAATAAAATATATTTTTTTAAAAGGGAATTAATTAGCAGAGATATTTTAATATTGCTATTTTCCCTTTCTCTATAATAGAAGTGTGAGAGATGAAAGGAAATTAGTAAAATGTATATGAAAATAATATATAAATTTATTAATAAATAAACAGTAACAAAATGATATAACAACAGAGGCATGATATAAAAATGACAAAAACATGATATGAAAACAACAAAAACATGATATAAAAACAACAGTGATGCAAACAATGACTGATAAAGTGATTCAACTTATTCTAATATCTCCCTGTACACCACATTAAGAGTGAAAACACTTTCAGAGTGCTTGACTAATTTCCCTTGTGATGAAGTACTTAGAACTTTAACTGTAACATCACATGCTCTTCAAACTCGAGAGAAAGCAACATATAACTGACCATGTGCAAAAATGGTTCAGGTAGGAATATGCCTATTTTGTCTAGAGTTTGTCCTTGTGATTTACTAACAATCATCACAAATGCTGGCATCACGGGAAACCATTGTCGAATCAATTTAAATGGGAGGCCAGTGTCAGATGGGGACAAATTAATTCTTGGAATCAGAACAGCCTCTCCCTCTGCAGATCCTGTTAATACTTCAGCTTCGATAATGTTAGGTTGTAATCTTTTGATAATAAATCTGGTACCATTACAAAGACACCATTTACTATTGAGATTTCTCAATAGCATGATGATTGCACCCACTTTCAATTTTAACTTATGACACGGCATCCCCGAAGGAGTAATACTATTAAGAAATTCGATGGGAAAATTTTCCTTTCAGCATCATCTGTGGAATCAATGGAATCATCACTCAAATATGTGTGAAAATCTCCATCGAGTATATCCAAATTTTCTGCATTTAATTTTTGAACATGCTCATTTTTTGGACAAAGAATTGCACATTTAGATATATTTTTAATATTATCTATAGCAGTGGTCCTCAACCTTGGCCACACATTAGAATCACCTGGGAATCTTTTTAAAATCCTGATTCCTGGGCCTCATCCTCCAGAAATTGTTTCTTTGTTATGGGGTGGGGCCACAACATTAGTAACAAAGAAACAATTAAAACTTTATTGTGGGGAGCCGCTACAGTGTTTTGGACAGGTTCAAGCCTTGGACTGATGAGAGGGCACAGTCCTCTCATTGCCACGTGCAAGTCCCAGTGTGGAAGGCAGGGCCCTCCCAGCATAATTATAGCCAACAGCTGTAGTTGTAAGCTTGAACCTATGTTCTGAACACATGGCCCCACGTGCCTGAGTGATGTAGGCTTGATAGAGTTCAGGTGCATGTAGTTGAGTAGGATTGAAACCCAGGAGAATGTTGTAAACACCTTACTTTGCCTCGTAACATCTGCTATAAAATAAAGGCATGGCGCTGTAGCCGGCTTGGCTCAGTGGATAGAGCGTCAGCCTTCAGACTGAAGGGTCCCAGGTTCAATTCCGGCCAAGGGCACATGCCTGGGTTTCGGGCTCGATTCCCAGTAGGGAGTGTGCAGGAGGCAGCCAATCAATGATTGTCTCTCATCATTGATGTTTCTATCTCTCCTTCTCCCTTCCTCTCTGAAATCAATAAAGAAATATATTTAAAAAATAAATAAAAAATAAAGGCATGGCTGTGGGCGTGGTTGCTGTCTCTCAGAGAAAGAGCGTCCCACAGAGACCCAGCTTTCATTCTCTTGTCTGTCTTTTCTAAGCCTTTCAGCCACCCCCACTCAGGTTCACCCCTGGCCGTGCTGGCGCGTGGCACACTTTAGAAAGATCTGCCTCCATGCTCCCAGGGTGGGTTTCTGCCTCAAACCCCACCCTTATAGGAAACAGCTCCAGGAAACAGCTTGGGGGCGGGCGCAGCAGTTGCCAAGACAACCCCTGCAGGACTGACTTCCTTCCACTTGGTCTCGGCGGTTCTTCTGGATGTGATGAACACTACCCATGGTTTTTATATAAGTAGATTATATTAGTTTCAGGTGTACAGCATAGTGGTTAGACATTTATATTACTTATGAGTGTTTCTTCCAATAAGTCTAGTATCCACTTGGCACCTGTAACTGCCAATTTGTACTTCTTAAGCCTTTCACCTTTCTTAACCATCCTACATGCCTCCCATCTGGCAACCATTTGTTTGTTCTCTGTATTTATGAGTTGGTTTCTATTTCGTTTGTTCATTTATCTTTGTTTTGTAGATTACACATGTAACTGAAATCATATATTTGTATTTTTCTATCTCTGTCTGACTCATTTTATTTAGCATAATACTCTCTAGGTCCACCCATGATGTCACAAATGGTTAAGATTTCATTCTTTTTATGGCCAAGTAATATTCCATTGTATATACAGTGGAGCCTTGACTTACGAGTGTCCCGACTAACGAGTTTTTTGAGATACGAGCTGACTCTCAGCCAATTTTTTGCTTTGAGTTGCGAGCTAAAATTCGGGCTACGAGCCAGCTTCAGATACCCCACTGCTAGTTGGCGCAGCGAATGTCACAGTGAATGCCACGTGTCTCACTCGTTCACTGTTGATTTGACATATGAGTAATTTGAGTTACGAGCTCCATCACAGAACGAATTAAACTCATAAGTCAAGGCCCCACTGTATGTACCACCTCTTCTTTATCCAATCCTCTATGAATGGACACTTAGATTGCTTCCATATCTTGTCTATTGTAAACAATGCTGCAGTGAACATAGGGATAAATATTTCTTTTCAAATTAGTATTTTGGATTTCTTCAGATAAATACCCAGAAGTGGGATTGCTGGGTCATATGGTAGTTCTATTTCTAAAATTTTGAGGAATCTCCATACTGTTTTCCGTAGTGGCTGCACTAATTTGAATCCCGTCAATAGTATACAAATGTTCTTTTTTTCTCCGTGGCCTCACCAGCCCTTGTTGTTTGTTGATTTATTGATGATAGCCATTCTGAGAGGTGTGAGGTGATATCTCATTGTGGTTTGAATGGGCATTTCTCTGATGATAAGTGACCTTTAACATCTTTTCATATGTCTATTGGCCATCTGTATGTCCTCTTAGTAGAAGTGTCTATTCAGGTCCTCTGCCTATTTTTCAATCGGATTGTTCATTTTGTTGGTGTTAAGTTGTATGACTTCTTTATACATATTGGATATTAACACCTTATTGGGTGTATCATTGGTGCTTTCTTCTCCCATCCAATAGGTTGTCCTTTTGTTTGTTCATCCCTTTGCTCTGCAAATACCATTTAGTTTTCTTTTCTTTTTTTTTTTTTAAAGAAAATCACATCTCTTTTAAATTCCTGACACTACTACAAATGTCACCCATTTTCTCCCCTTTTGTCCTCCTGCACCAAGATGCCACCTCACTCCAGGTCTTTACCACATTATTGTCTATGCCCATGGGCAATGCATACATGCATATATATTCTTTGGTTAATTTCTTATAGACTCCATCCTGAGATCTGTCAGTCTGTTCCATGTATCCATGCCTCTGGTCCTATTTTGTTCGTCTGTTTTGTTCATTAGATTACATATATAAGTGAAATCATGTGATATTTGTCTTTCTCTGGCTGGCTTATTTAGCTTAGCATAATAATCTCCAGGTCTATACATGCTGTCTCAAACAGTAAGAGTTTTTCTATCTTTACAGCGGCAAGGTATTCCATTGTCTAAATATACCACAGCTTTTGTCCCCACTCATCTACTGATGGGGCAATTGGGCTGTTTCCAGATCTTAGCTATTGTAATTAATGCTACCATGAACATAGGGGTGCATGTATATTTTCTGATTGGTGTTTCTTAGGATATATTCCCAGAAGTGGAATAGCTACATCAAATGGCAGTTCCTTTAAAAAAAAAACTTTGTTAATCTTCACCAGAGGATTTTTTTTCATTGATTTTTAGAGAGAGTGGAAGGGAGGGAGGAAGGAAAGGAGGGAGAGGGAGAGAGAAAGACAGAGAAAGAGAGAGAGAGAGAGAGAGAGAGAGAGAGAGAGAGAGAGAGAGAGGTCCATGTGAGAGTTACACATTAATTGGTTGCCTCCCACATGCGGCCTGACTGGACTGGGTATCAAACATGCAACCCAGGTATGTAACCTTGATCGAGAATCGAACCAACCACTCTTCAGTGCGCTGGCTGATGCTCTAACCGCCAAGAAATACTGGCAGTTCCATTTTTAATTTTTTGAGGAAATACCATACTTGTATTCCACACTGACTGCATCAATCTGCATTCCCACCAGCAGTGCACGAGGGTTTCTTTTTCTCCACATCCTCACCAGCATTTGTTGATCTATTGATGGTAGCCATTTTGGCATTTGTGAAATGGTACCTCATTGTCATTTTAATTTGCATCTCTCTGTTGATTAGTGATGTTGAGCATTTTTTATATGTCTATTGGCCATCTATATGTCCTCTTTGGAGAAGTGTCTATTAAAGTCCTAGGCCCATTTTTTAACTGGATTGCTGGTCTTCCTAGTGTTTTGTTCTTTAGATATTTCAGAAATTAACCCCTTATCAGATATATCATTAGTCAATATGTTCTCCCGTACAATGTATTCCCTGTTCATTTTGTTGATGGTTTGTTTTAGTGTACAGAAACTTTTTAGTTTGATGTAGTCCCATTTGTTTATATTTTACTTTGTTTCCCTTGCCCTAGGAGATGTATTAGCAAAAAATATTGTTACATGAGAGGTCTGAGGTTTTACTGCCTGTTTTCTTCTAGGATTTTTTTTTATGATTTTGCCACTTACTTTTAAGTTTTTTAATTTATTCTTGTGTGTGATGTACGTTGGTGGTCTAGTTTCAATTTTTTTGCATGTATATGCCCAATTTTCCCAGCACCATTTATTGAAGAGACTGTCTTTACTCCATTAAATGCTCCTGTCTACTTTGTTAAATATTAATTGAACATAATGGCCTGAGTTGGTTTCTGAGCTCTCTGTTCAGTTCCCTTGATCCAAATGTTTTTTCTTATGCCAATACCAGGCTGTTTTGATTGCAATGGCTTTGTAGTATAATTTAGTTTTTATTTTTATTTTTTTATTGCCTAAAGTATTACAAAGGGTATTATATATGTGTCCTTTTTTCTCCCCCGCCCTTGACAGTCCCCTGGCCTCCCCTACCCCCCAGTGTCTTATGTCCATTGGTTATGCTTATATGCATGCATACAAGTCCTTCGGTTGATCTCTTACCCCCCTCCCTCCTGCCCCCCAACCATCCCCAGCCTTGGGATATATTGCTAGAAGTGGGATCACAGGGTCAAATGAGAGTTCCATTTTTAGTTTTCTGAGGAAACTCCATACTGTCTTCCATAGTGGCTGCACCAGTCTGCATTTCCGCCAGCACTGCACGAGTGTTCCTTTTTCTCCACATCCTCTCCAGCACTTATCATTTGTTGATTTGTTGATGATAGCCAGTCTGACAGGTGTGAGATGGTACCTCATTGTTGTTTTGATTTGCATCTCTCGGATGATTAGTGACTTTGAGCATGTTTTCATATGTCTCTTGGCTTTCTGAATGTCCTCTTTTGAAAGGTGTCTATTTAGGTCCTTTGCCCATTTTTTGATTGGATTGATTATCTTCCTTTTGTTAAGTTGTATGAGTTCCCTATAAATTTTGGAGATTGGACCCTTATCAGATATGACATTGGCAAATATGTTTTCCCATGCAGTGGGCTTTTTTGTTGTTATGTTGATGGTTTCTTTTGCTGTGCAGAAGCTTTTTATTTTGATGTAGTCCCATTTGTTCATTTTTTCTTTAGTTTCAAGTGCCCTAGGAGCTGACTCAGTGAAGAAATTGCTTCGGCATATGTCTGAGATTTTGTTGCTTTTGGATTCCTCTAGAATTTTTATGGTTTCCTGTCATACATTTAAGTCCTTTATCCATTTTGAGGTGTTTTTTTTTGTGTGTGTATGGTGTAAGTTGGTGGTCTAGTTTCATTTTCTTGCATATATCTGTCCAATTTTCCCAACACCATTTCTTGAAGAGACTATCTTGGCTCCATTGTATGTTCTTGCCTCCTTTGTCAAATATTAATTGAGCATATTGGTTCGGGCCGATTTCTGGGCTCTCTATTCTATTCCATTGATCTATATGCCCGTTCTTGTGCCTGTACCAGGCAGTTTTGAGAACAGTGGCTTTGTAATACAGTTTGATATCTGGTATTGAGATCCCACCTACTTTGTTCATTCTCAGGATTGCTGCAGCTATTCGCGTTCTTTTTTTATTCCAGATGATTTTTGGAGAGTTCGTTCTAGATCTGTGAAGTATGCCCTTGGTATTTTAACGGGAAGTGCGTTGAATTTATAGACTGCTTTGGGTAGTATGGACATTTTAATGATGTTGATTCTACCAATCCACGAACACGGTATGTTCTTCCATCTGTTTATGTCTTCCTCTATACCTTTTTTCAACATCCTGTAGTTTTCTGAGTAGAGGTCTTTTACCTCTTTAGTTAAGTTTATTCCTAGGTAGCTTAATTTTTTGGTGTGATGGTAATTGAGATTGTTTTTATAATCTCTCTTTCTGGAAGTTCACTATTGGTGTATAGAAATGCCTCAGATTTCTTGGGGTTAATTTTGTATCCTGCTACATTGCCAAATTCATGTGTTAATCTAGTAGCTTTCTGATGTAATCTCTAGGATTTTGTATGTATAATATCATGTCGTCTGCAAATAAGGACAGTTTTACTTCCTCTTTTCCAATTTGGATGCCTTTTATTTCTTCTTCTTGTCTAATTGCAATGGCTAACACTTCCAGTACTATGTTGAACAGGAGTGGAGAGAGTGGGCATCCCTGTCTTGTTCCTGTTCTTAGGGGAAATGGTGTTAGTTTTTGTCCATTGAGTATGATGTTGGCTGTGGGCCTGTCATATATGGCTTTTATTTTGTTGAGGTATGATCCTTCTACTCCCGCCTTGCTGAGAGTTTTTATCAAAAATGGGTGTTGGATTTTGTCAAATGCTTTTTCTGTATCAATTGATATGACCATGTGTTTTTTTCTTTCGATTTGTTTATGTGATGTATCATGTTTATTGATTTGTAGATATTGTACCATCCTTGCATCCCTGGGATAAATCCTACTTGGTCATGGTGTATGATCTTTCTGATGTACTGCTGGATCTGATGTGCTAAGATTTTGTTGAGGTTTTTGGCATCTACGTTCATGAGGGATATTGGCCTGTAATTCTCTTTCATTGTGTTGTCTTTACCTGGCTTTGGTATTAGCGTGATGCTGGCTTCAAAGAATGAGCTTGGAAGTGTTCCTTCCTCTTGGATTTTTTGTAGTAGTCTGAGGAGGATAGGTTTTAGTTCTTCCTTGAATGTTTGGTAAAACTCCCCTGTGAAGCCATCTGGTCCTGGGCTTTTGTTTGCTAGGAGCTTTTTAGTGACTGCTTCAATTTCTTCCATAGTTATTCGCCTACTAACATTTTTAAATTCTTCCTGATTGAGTTTTGGAATGTTTTATTTTTCTAGGAATTTGTCCATTTCCTCCAGGTTGTCTAGTTTGTTGGAGTAGAGGTGTCCATAGTATTTTTTAACAATCATTTGTATTTCTGTGGGGTCTGTTGTTATTTCGCCTCTACCAATTTGGGGAGACTTTGCTTGTGACCCAACATGTGGTCTATTTTTGAATCTGTCCCATGAGCACTTGAGTAGAATGTATATTCCGCGGCTTTGGGGTGAAGTGTTCTGAAGATGTCTATTAAGTCCATCTGATCTAGTGAGTCATTTAGGATTTCTGTTTCCTTGCTGATTGTCTAGCAGACTTATCCAGTGCTGTCAGTGGTGTATTAAAGTCTTCTACTATGATTGTATTGTTGTTGATATCTCCTTTGATACCTTCCAGGAGTTTTTTTTTTTTTATGAATTTGGGTGCTCCTGCATTTGGTACATATATGTTTACCAGGGTTATATATTCTTGTTGTATTGATCCCTTCAGTATTATGAAGTGGCCTTCCTTATCTCTGGTTATGGCCTTCACTTTGAGGTCTATTTTGTCCAATATAAGTATTGCTACCCCAGCTTTCTTTTCCTTTCCATTTGCCTGAAAGATATTTTTCCATTCTTTCACTTTCAGTCTGTGTGAGTCCCTTCTAATGAGGTGGGTCTCTTGTAGACAGCAGATATATGGGTCATGTTTTTTTATCCATTCAGCCTCTCGATGTCTTTTGGTTGGAGCATTTAGTCCGTTTACGTTTAAAGGTATTATTGAAAGGTACTTGTTTGTAGCCATTTCTTTTTTTGTGTGGATGATTTCATTATGAACTTTTTATTTCTTCTTTTTACACCAGTCACTTTAGCATTTCTTGCATTGCTGGCTGGGTGGTGATAAACTCCCTTAGCCTTTTTTTGTCTGTGAAGCTTCTTATTTCCCCTTCAATGTTGAATGATAGCCTTGCTGGATAGAGTATCCTTGGATTCAGTCCTTTGCTTTGCATCACTTTGTAAATTTCTGTCCATTCTTTTCTTGCCTGATGTGTTTCCGTTGAGAAATCATTTGATAACGTGATGGGGGATCCTTTGTATGTAACTTTCCGTCTCTCTCTTACAGCCATTAACATTCTCTCTTTGTCCTGAACATTTGCCATGGTAATTATGATGTCTCTTGGTGTGGGTCTTTTCGGGTTCACCTTGTTTGGGACTCTCTGGGCTTGTGTGACTTTTTTCTTCCCCACCTCAGGGATGTTTTCTGATATTATTTCTTCGAATAGGTTTTCTAATCCTTGTTCATCTTTCTGTTGTTCTGGCACCCCTATTATTCATATGTTGTTTCATTACATGTTGTCCCATAGCTCCCTTAGGCTCTCCTCCTGTCTTTTAATTTTTTCCTCCAATTGCAGTACATTTTGGGTGTGTTTTGCTTCCTTGTCTTCTAATTCACTAAGTCGGTCCTCCGCTTCTCCTAGTCTACTATTGATACTTTCAATGTTTTTTTTTTATTGCAGCTTTATTGCTCTTCATTTCTTCTTAGGTCTTACTTAAGTTGTTGATTTTTTCACCTGTTTCTTCTAGCTTCTTGCATGTGTTATTGATTTTTTCATGTGTTTCTTCTTGCTTCTTGCATAGGTAGTTGACTTTTTCATCTGTTTCTTCTTGCTTCTTGCAGAAGTTGTTGATTTTTTCCTCCATCCGGTTTATGCACTCTAGGACCCTTATTCTGAATTCTTTTTTTGTCATGTTGCAGGCCTCTGTATCACTTAGCTGCTTCTTTGGCGAGTCCTCCTTTTCTTTCCTTTGAGGATTGCTTTGTCTACCCATGTTTGATCTCACTGACATATCTAGATGTTGAGTCATTCAGTGGCTGCTCCCTGGGTGGCAGTGACTCCTTGGTCTGTAGTTGCTCTTCGGGCGGTTGCGGTAGCAGCTGCTCTTCAGTTGGCAGCAGCTCCTCTGGTGAGTGCTGTTCGCAGCTGTGGTGGCTCTTCTGGCTGGTGGGGGGAGGCTTCACATACAGCTGCTGTTCCTCAGACAGAGGGTGTGGTGCTCAGGAGGCTGCTGATGCTTGGATCTGCTGTGTTGATTTAAAGGCACAACATACAACACAACAAGGCACCACGTACCAGGCACTAAACACAAATATATTCACGATATTAATAACCCCAAATTAAGGTGACCACCCGAATTAAGAGAATTAGGGGATAAGGAAGAAAGAAGAGAAAAAGATAAAAGTCAAAAAAAGAAAAGAAAAGAAAATTAGGGGAGGAAAGAAGTGCAAAAATGAAATTGTGAAAAAGGAGGTGGAAAGAAAAAAAAGAAAAAGAGAAGAAGAAAAAAGAGCGAAAAGTGAGAATGAAGTAGAAGAGGGGAAGAGACTATGTATATGAGGAGAAAACTGCTATAGAACCGCCACTAATCCCAACAAATTCCAGCAACAGCTCCCTGGAGATGAATGCAAACTGGAAACAACCAATAATATCAAGAGAGGCAAGGGAAAACAGAAGCACAAAAATATCCGGGGGGGGGGCGGGTTGGAGGGAGGGGAAAAACCAGAGAAAAAAATAAAAAGAAAAAGCAAAACAGCCTCACAACCAGTCCTAAAACACACACACACACACACACACACACACACACACACACACACACACAAACAAACAGCAACAGCAACAAAAAAAACCCAATATACTCAACAATCAAGCAAACAGCAACAAAACAATAGAAAGATAAAAGAAGAAGAAAAAATTTTGGATAGTGAAGAAAGATAAGGGATATGTGTACAAGGATTTAGAGCAGTGGATTGGAAATAGGATATATAAGTAGGGTGAAATTTTGCCCCGAGGTAAACATTGGGAATAGGGAAAATCTAAAGCAGGAATAGGGTAAGAGAAACAGGAGAACAAAAGGGGAAACGTGAGGGAGAGGGTTTTAGCATAGAGGTAAAATTGAGTTAGGGAAAATTGATGCTAAAGAAACGATGAAAATAGAATGGAGAACACTAATCCCAAAATAAAATAAAGAGAAAATAAAATGGCACTTTAAAAAATGGTAAAATGGTAGCAGTAATAATACTGGTTAAAAATAAAAATATAGTAATTAAAAGGGTAAAATCAGGTGATGGAAAAAGAAGAAAAAAAATTGGTTTCTTAGTTAAAAGGTGAAAAAAGAAAAAAAAAATTTGCAGTAGTAAAGGTCCTTCGGTTCTTCTACTCATCAGTCTGTCTCGCCTTAGTCCTGCCAGGTATTCAGGTGAGTGTTGAATTTCCCTGCCATACACTGTTCCTCCGTGTCATAAACCACAGTCCTGATTTTAAAGCAGGCCGTATTTGTGTCCCAGACTGCCTTAATTTGTGTTTAGCTAAGAGTCAGTTTGTGGCTCAGCCTCTGGGTGGCAGTGTTTTTGGGTTGGCCTCTGAGACTATAGGGCCTCTCTGTCCAGTAGCTTGGGTTTATCATCTCTATTGCACCTAAAACTGGTCTGGGGAGGTCCACTGCCCAGAGCTGGTTCCATAATCGTTACCCGCTCTGTGTTGTTGCTGGGATTGAAAATCCCTCTATAGGCCAGACCCTGTTAACTCCCAGGGACTAATCAGATTATTTTAATCCTTCATCTCGTTCAGGGTGGAATATGGGTGTGGCTGTGCTCCTTGCCTGGGGGCTAGGTGGAGGAGTCCCATCCTCCAGAGAGAATGGCTGCCCCGATCCTGGGCCCAGGGGTGTCTCAGCACTCAATTCGCTGGCACCTCTCCGAGCCCCCCCCCCCCCCCCCGTCAGCCTCTCCCCAGATTCCACTCGTCCGCACCTTCGCCCTCTCTTCAGCACAGGTGAGTGTCTGTATACGAAATGTCTTATGAACAGGATTCAGTGAAACAAACAAAGAAACAAACAAACGCAGGCTGCAGAAACAGGGAAGGCTGAGTCTCTGTAAGCTCTTCTCTTACTGGCACTGCATGCTCTGGTCAGCTCTTCAGGCTGCCCCCTTTAGGCTCAGTCCTCCGTGATCAAAGAACCCAGATCTCAAATCCCCTGGTGCCAGGAATCCCTCGGATATCCTTTCCCCAGTCAGGGGCTGTACCTGTTCCAAGGGACGGCTGTCTGCCACGCGATCTCCCTCCGACCCTCTGGGCTCAGAGGTCTGGCAAACTTTCCTGCCCAGATCCCTGGTTCTTTTACCTTTCCAGGGGAGTTCTGCCCTTCCCAGCTGCAAACCATCTCACCAGCTGAGTAATTTTGCCAATTCGGGGTGGGTGTTATTAGTTTCAGCTGCTTACTCCATTTGCTCCGGGACACGACCTGGGACTCGTCTGCCTATATCGCCGCCATCTTTGGACTCCTCTCTTTGTAGTATAATTTGATATTTGATATTGTAACCGCTCCAACTTTGTTTTTCTTTTTCAAGATTGCTGTGGCTATTCAGGGACTTTTTTGGTTCCATATACATTTTTGGATATTTGTCCTAGATCTGTGAGATTTACTGTAGGTGTTTTAATAGGGATTCCATTGAATGTATAGATTGCTTTGGGTAGTATGGACATTTTAATGATGTTAATTATACCAATCCATGAACACAGTATATGCTTCCACTTGTTTGCATCTTCCTCTATTTTTTAAAAAATGTCTTATAGTTTTCTGAATACAGGTTTTTTACCTCCTTGGTTAAGTTTATTCCTAGGTACCTTATTTTTTGTTTGCTATGGTAAATGGCAACTTAGTTTCTCATTCTGAGAGTTCATTATTAGTGTATAAAAATGCCATCACTCTTCTGGATATTAATTTTGTCCAATCAATTTAATAAATATTAAAAAATAAAATAAAAACTATATCCTGCTCCTCTGCAGAATTCTTTTAATAAATCTAGTAGTTTTATGGTGGAAACTTTAGTGTTTTTTATATATAATAGCATATCACCTGCAAATGATAACAGTTTTACTGCCTCATTTCCAATTTGGATGCCTTTTATTTCTTCTTCTTGTTGTTAGATTGCTGTAGCTAGGACTTCCAGTACTATGTTGAATAGGAGTAGCGAAAGTGGACATTCCTGTCTTGTCCCTTAAGATCTTAAGGGGGAAAGACTTTTAGCTTTCCCCCATTGAGTATGATGTTGGCTGTGAGTTTGTCATATATGGTCTTTATTATGTTGAGATATGTTCCCTCTATTCCCACTTTGCTGAGAGTTTTTATCTAAATAGGTACTGGATTACATCAAATGATTTTTCTGTGTCTATTGATATGACTATGTGTTTCTTTATCTTTCATTTTGTTTATGTGATGTATCACACTTATTGATTTGAGAATATTGTACCAAGAATTAATCCAACTTATCATGGTGTATGATGATTTTAACGTATTGCCAGATCTGATTTGCTAATATTTTGTTGAGGATTTTCACATCTGTGTACATCAGGGTTATCAGCTTATAATTTTCATTCTGTGCAGTGTTTTTATTTGGTTTGGGAATTGGGATAATCCTGGCCTCATAAAAAGAGCTTGGAAGTATTTCTTACTCTTGAATTTGGGGAAGTAGATTGATGAGGACAGGTGTTAGTTATTTAAATGTTTTGAAAATTTCGCATGTGAATCCATCTAGTCCAGGACTTTTATTTGCTGAGAGTATTTTCATTACTGTTCCAATTTCATTCTTTCATGTGTGTGTGTGTGTGTGTGTGTGTGTGTGTGTGTGTGAATCCTCTCACCAGAGGATTTTTTTCCATTGATTTTTAGAGAGAGTGGAAGGGAGGGAGAGAGAAACATCAATGTGAGAGAGACACATTAATTGGTTGCCTCCCACAGGGATCCAAGCAAGGCTGGGCATCGAGCCTGCAACCAAGGTACATGCCCTTGACCGGAATCAAACCCCTTCAGCTCTATCCACTGAGCCAAAGTGGCTAGGGCTGTTCCAATATCTTTAGTTGTTGTTGGTATGTTCATGTTTTCTGATTCTTCCTGATTTAGTATTGGAACATTATATATTTCTAGGAATTTGTCCATTTCACCCAGGTTGTCCAATGTGTTGGCGTATAGTTGTTCATAGTATTTTCTTACAATCCTTTGTATTTCTGTGATTTCAGTTGGTACTTTGCCTCTCTCATTTCTGATTTTATTTATTTGGGTCTTCTCTCTTTGTTTTTTGATGTGTCTGGCTTAAGGTTCATTAATCTTGTTTATCTTTTCAGAGAACCAGCTCTTGATTTCATTGATTTTTTGGGGGTCTCTATGTCATTTTTCCCCACTTTGGTATTTCTTATTTTCTTTCATTTACTTACTCTGGGCTTTTCTTGTTGTTCTTTTTCTAGTTCTTTTAGTTCTTGGGTTAGATGGTATCTTAGAGATTTTTCTTGCTTCTTGAGTTAGGCTTGTAAATGCTATGAACTTCCCTCTCAGGTCTTGTTTTGCTGTGTCCCACAGATTTGGGGTTGTTGTGTGTTCATTTTCATTTGCTTACAGGAAGTTTTTTTTTTATTTTTTTCCTTCATCTCATTGGTAACCCATTCATTGTTTAATAACCTACTATTTAGCCTCCACATGTTTCAATGTTTTTGAGGGTTTCTTTTTATTATTGTTGATTTCTAGTTTCATGCCATTGTAATTTCAGAAGATGCTTGATATGATTTCAATCCACTTGAATTTGTTAAGAATTATTTTGTGTCATAACATGTGGTCTATCTTTGAGAATGTTTCATGTACACTTGAGAAAAAGGTTTATTTGCAGCTTTGGGATGAAAATATTAATTAAATCCATCTGATCTAGTATGTCATTTAAGGTTACTCTTTTTTTTATTGTTTAAAGTATTACAAATAGTAGTACACATGTCTCCTCTTTTTTCCCATTGACCTTCCCCCAGCCTCCCCTACCCCCCGGCACATACCCTCACCCCACCCCACCCCCAGTGTCTTGTGTCCATTGTTTATGCTTATATGCATGCATACAAGTCCTTCAGTTGATCTCTTACCTCTACCCACCCCAACACTCCCTAGCTTTCCCACTGGAATTTGACAGTCTGTTCGATGCTTCTCTGCCTCTGTATCTATCTTTTTGTTCATCAGGTTATAATGGTCTTTATTATTCATAAATGAGTGAGATTAGGTGGTGTTTTTCTTTCACTTCCTGGCTTACTTCACTTAGCATAATGTTCTCCAGTTCCATCCATGCTGTGGCAAATGGTAAAAATTTCTTCTTTTTTATAGTAGCATAGTATTCCATTGTGTAGATCAGTGGTTCTCAACCTTCCTAATGCTGCTACGCTTTAATACAGTTCCTCATGTTGTGGTGACCCCCAACCATAAAATTATTTTCGTTGCTACTTCAAAACTGTGATTTTGCTACTGTTATGAATCATAATGTAAATATCTGATATACAGGATGTATTTTCATTGTTACAAATTGAACATAATTAAAGCATAGTGATTAATCACAAAACAATATGTAATTATATATGTGTTTTCCAATGGTCTTAAGCCACCCCTGTGAAAGGGTCATTCGACCCCCAAAGGGGTCATGAGCCACACGTTGAGAACCGCTGGTGTAGATGTATAATAGTTTTCTAATCCACTCATCTGTTGATGAGCATTTAGGCTGTTATCAAATCTTGGCTATTGTAAACTGTGCTGCTATGAACACAGGGTGCATATATCCTTTTTGATTGGTGTTTCTTTTTTCTTGGGATATATTCCTAGAAGTGGTATTACTGGGTTAAAAAAAATTTTAATTTTTGAGGAAACTACATACTGTTTTCCACAATGGCTGCACCAGTCTGCATTCCCACCAGCAGTGAAGGAGGGTTCCTTTTTCTCTGCATCCTCTCCAGCATTTGTCATTTGTTGATTTGTTGACGATAGCCATTGTGACATGTGTGAGGTGGTACCTCATTGTTGTTTGGATTTTTATCTCTCAGCTGATTAGTGACTTTGAGCATGTTTTCATGTGTCTCTTGGCTTTCTGAGTGTTCTCTTTCGAAAAGATTCTATTTGGGTCCTTTGCCCATTTTCTGATTGGATTGTTTATTTTCCATTTGTTGAGTTGTATGAGTTCCCTGTAAATGTTGGAGATTAAACCCTTATCAGAGATAACATTGGCAAATATGTTCTCGAATGCAGTGGGCTTTCTTGTTGTTTTGTTGATGGTTTCTTTTGCTTTGAAGAAGCTTTTTATTTTAATGTAGTCCCATTTGTTTATTTTCTCCTTCTTCTCTCTTGCCCTAGGATCTGTGTCTGTAAAGATATTGCTACAACATATGTCTGCAATTTTACTGCCTATGGAGTCTTGTAGGATTTTTATGGTTTCCCATCTTACAGTCAAGTCCTTTATCCATTTTGAGTTTGTTTTTGTGTATGGTGTAAGTTGGTGATCTAGTTTCATTTTTTGGCATGTATCTGACCAAATTTCCCAGCACCATTTATTAAAGAAGCTGTTTTGACTCCATTGTATGCTCTTGCTTCCTTTGTCGAATATTAATTGAATATAATGGCTTGGGTCAATATCTGGGTCCTGTATTCTGTTCCATTGGTCTTGCTGTCCCTTTTATGGCCTTTGTTTTGGAGTCTATTTTGTGAGATATAAGTATTACCACCCCAGATTTTTGTTTGTTTGTTGCATATGCATGGAAAAATTGTTACCATCCTTTCACTTTCATCCTATGTGAATCTTTTTTAAATATATTTTATTGATTTCTTACAGAGAGGAAGGGAGAGGGATAGAGAGTTAGAAACATTGATGAGAGAGAAACATTGATCATCTGCCTCTTGCACACCTCTTACTGGGAATGTGCCCGCAACCAATGTACATGCCCTTGACCAGAATCAAACCTGTGACCCTTCAGTATGCAGGCTGATGCTCTATCCACTGAGCCAAACTGGTTAGGGTCCTATGTGAATCTTTTGTCCTAAGGTAGGTCTCTTGTAAGCAGCATACATATGGGTCATGTTTTCTTATTCATTCAGCTACCCTATGTCTTTTTATTAATCCTCACCTGGGGTTATATTTTTCCTTCATGGATTTTTAGAGATGGAGGAATGGAGAGAGGGAGAAAGAGAAACATTGATATGTGAGAGAAACCTCAATCAGTTGTTTCCAGTATGCACCTAGACCAGGGATCAAATCCACAGTCTAAGTATGTGCCCTGACTGGGAATCTAACCTGCAAACCACTTGGTGTATGGCAGGATGCTCCAATCAACTAAGCCACCTGGCCAGGGCTACATTATGTCTTTTGATTAGAGCATGTATTCCATTTACATTTGAGATTATTATTTATAGGTATTTATTGTCATTTTTATTCTTTATGCCTATGTTCCTCTCTCTATTTCTTCTTCTTACAGCAGTCCCTTTAACATTACTTGCAATGTTGGTTTGGTGGCAATAAACTCCTTTATCCTTTTTTGTCTGGGAAGACGTTTACTTCCCCATCATTTTTAAATGATAGACTTGCTGGATAGAGTGGTGTTGATTTCAGATCCTTGATTTTTCATTGCTTTGAATACTTCATGCCATTCCTTTTTGGCCTAAAGTGTTTCTTTTGAGAAATCAGCTGACAGCCTTATGGGAATTCCCATTGTAGATAACTATCTCTCTCTTACTGCATTTAAGATTCTCTGTCTTTAACCTTGGCCATTTTTATTGTAATAACCTTGCATCATTTGTTGCCTGGGATGATGCAGTCTGAACCTCCAAGGCTGACAGAATCACCATTGATTCCCATTGACAGATGCTACACAGGTTCCCCTTCTTTTCTCTGTTGCTCTGGATTGGGGCTACCTACATGGTCCTGAGACCCCACTCTCCCAAGAGGCAAGGGTTTTGCTGCTGCAATATCCCTCCAGCTTCCCAGCCATGCACATACACAAGGGTGATCACCCTCTCCCCATCTCCTTCTGTCATTCCTCTGTGTTCCCTGCTTTCATTATTTCAGATCAGCCACACTTCAACTGTTTTTTTCAAGCTGATTGCTCTGCAGTTTAGCTGCAAGACCTGTCTGGAGTTGGGAGCAAGTGAACAGAGCTTCAACTTACTCTGCAGCCATCTTGGAATCCTGCCCAAATTTTTAGTTTGCTGTAGTCCCATTTGTTTATATTTTCTTTTGTTTCCCTTGCCACAAGAGATATATTAGAAAAAATATTGCTAAGAGAAATATCAGAGAGGTTACTGCCTATGTTTTCCTCTATGAGTTTTATGGTTTTAAGTCTATAATACACTTTGAGTTTACTCTTACATATGGTGTAAGAAGGTGGTCTAGTTTCATATTTTTGCAACTATCTGTTCAATTTTCCAAACACCATTTATTGAAGAGACTATCTTTAACCCATTGTATATTCTTGCCATCTTTGCCATTGATTAATTGATCATATGGGTATGGATTTATTACTGGGCTCTCTATTTTGTTCCATTAATCTCTGTATCTGTTTTTATGTTAGTACCATGCTGTTTTTGTTACTATTGCCTTGTGGTATAGTTTATTAGGTAGTGTGATGCCTATAACTTTATTCTTCTTTCTCATGATTGTTTTGGCTATACGTGGTCTTTTCTGGTTCCATATAATTTATTTTTGTTTATTTGTTCTAGCTCTGTGAAAAACACCATTGGTAATTTAACATGGAATGCCTTGAATCCATAGATTGCTTTGGGGAGTGTGGACATTTTTAATTAATTAATTAATTAATTAATTAATTAATTTTATTTAATCCTCGCCTGAGGATATGATTTACTCATTTGAGAGAGAAACATTGATGTATGAAAGAATCATCCATCAGTTGTCTCCCATATGTGCCCCCATCAGGAATCAAACTCTCAAAGGTTGCCTTGGAAATTCAGCAACCATTTAGAAAATGGAAACCCACTCTAACCAACTGTGCCATACCAGCCAGGGTGGGGAGTATGGACATTTTAACAGAGTTAATTCTTCCAATGCATGAGCACAGTATATGTTACCATTTATTTGTAGCTTCTTCATTTTCTTCCTTCAATGTCTTATAATTTTTCGAGTATAGGTCTGTTACCACTGTGTTTATATTCAGACTGTGTTTTATAAATATACATAGTATTTGAATTCATGCCATTTATTTTTTATAACTTTGGAAGGGTTGTTTACTAAATAGTGAATATTATTAATCTTTGAAAGGAAGTGAACGGTTATCAGGAACCATTACGAGGACATCAGTTACCTCAGGAGGACTAGGGATGGGGACATGATTGTCCTGGAGCAAAAGGAGGGTCCAAGCCTGCTGGCATGTTCTCCATCTTCATCTGAGTGGTGGTTAGCAGGATGTCAACATTGCACAAGCACAGGGGCTTGCAGCACCCTGCAGTCGCGCTAATGGTGCCCCCTGGAATCAGGCAGGTACATTCAACATGGCCACCCTGGCAGCACAGGCGGGTCGGCTGGATCCAGCAAACGCACAGGGAGAGTCTGTGCACTTCAGTTGGATGCATAGCAGCCTGTAACCTTAACCACCTGTAACCTTAACCACCTATAACATTAACCACCCCTCCGCATTACCAGGCAAGGTGGCATATCAGCCAATTCCAGGAATTAGGACGTGGACATCTTTGGGCACCACTGCTCTGCCCACCACTCTCAGCTCCCTATCCAGCGCTCACTTCCCACTACATCCCCTGTGTATGCCAATACTCCCAGAGAGTCCGGAAAGAGCATTTGGCTGGTCCTGGTGGTGCTGCTGTTGATGGTGGTGAGGGGTGAGGGTGGGGAAGGGGGGGTCTGCCCAGGAACTAGGCCAGTAGCAGAAGGAGGCAGGCTGGGAACTAGGGCTCTTCAGGCCAGCCACCACTGCCTCCCAGCCTGGAGAGCAGGTCGGTTTTCTTGGGGCCCCGATGTGTTTCCATAATCTATGCCCCAGTATCTGCCGCTTCCTCCCCCCTCCCCCAACCCCACCCCCTCCAGAACTGGAAGGGGCCTGTGACATGCAAGTTTACAGCAGCATTATTGTGCTGCGGTTGGTCTGAAAATGAAAGAGGGAGGTTGTGTGCTCAGAGGAGGGAAGGGAGGCTGGCAAAGCTAGCCACCGCGGGTCGTGTTCCTGCCTCCCACGACCCCTTCAATGCACTTCTCCCCTTCCTCTCCCTGGTGACAAGGGCCCCAGGGCTCCCGGGCTGTGCTGGTGCTGGACTAGCCGCCATCACAACCCGCCCCCATGTATGTCTCTGTGGGCAGAAAGCCCAGCTGGAAAATCTCTCCCAAACTTCGTCACTCAGACAGCATGTCACCCCGCCGAGAAATAACCACTGGGTCAGGATCACAGCCATAGCCTGAGCAACCAAGCCCACCTTCTCCAGAGAGGGGTTTGAAGTGGAAGGATGAAGTCCCATGAACGTTCTTTTCTGGCTCTGAGGGCTGTGGGTGTCCCATCCCATGTGTGATGGTCTGTCCACCTGAGCTCATGCCACAGGGCCCGGAACGGAGACAGGGTGAGAATATGGAGGAAGGAGGGTGGAACCGAGTCTGCCCTATTTCCCAGGCGCCATCACTCTTTACTGCCCATCTTCACTGCGCCCATCCTGCCCATGCCCCGGTTGGCTACTGTAGGGGCAGTCTCTACGTGAGCTCCCTGACCCTAGGATGCAGCCTGTCTGGGCCTGTCCTCTGCATTCTCACTCCATCCACACACCTTTGTCAGAAGCCATAGGATCACAGAGTAAGATCCAGAGCCACCTCCAGCAACTCCCACATTTTGGGTGTCAGGACGCCCTGCCTTGGGGTTGGTGACGTCCGCATCATTCCCAGCCCCGCAAAAACCCTACCCCCACCCCACCCCCACCCAATGTGTCAGGAATTTAAGGATGCCCCTTGAAAAGAGTAGACCCCACCCTTGCTTTGGTTCACTCAGTCCCACAGTCTCTACTACTACCTTTACTGCCTGAACCACATCAAGGGACATTATCCCCGGTTAATTTTATTCCAAACCAGATCCACTTTCCAACCTCGTATGTTCTATCCACCATTGCCCCGCCGTGCGTGCGTGCCTGTGTGTGTGTGTGTGTGTGTGTGTGTGTGTGTGTGTGTGTATTGACACCGGTCTCTGGGGGAATGGAGTCTGGCAGAACCAACCCTCAACTCACTCAAACACAAGTCTGTGTCCCTCTGAGTCCCAGGCCCGCACAGCCCTGCCAGGTCCTGGCTCAGGGAAGCAACCGGACCCCAGCTCTCAGTGAAGGGGAAAGGGAACACGGAGTGAGACTCAGCCTTGTGTGACATGCCAAGGCAGTGGGGCAGACTGCGCGGGGGCGCAGAACTGCCACTTCCAGGAGGACCTGTGTCTCGGGCTGGTTAAATACAGTATTTGAAGGGGGCCACGTACCACACGGAGACTTATCAACCACCCTCGCCATAGAAACCGGCGGGAGGAGGGGCACTAGTGGGCTAGGGCAGGCAGGGTGTGAACCCTCTGCTAGGCAGTTTCCTCAGGTTGGCCCGCAGCCCCCACAACAGACTCATTCCCTGTCCTTCAGGCTGGAGTCTAACCCTTGCTCTTCCTCTGTATTCCCGTACCTTCCCCTGTGATCCTCAACTCCCTGGGCTGTGGCTTCTGCCTCCACCTCTCTACTGAAACCCAGGAGGGAGAACTGAGCGGAGCGTCAAAGGTGAGAGCTAAAGAGGGGAGGAGGCCGACCCCCGGGTGGCTGGCAGAGTTGTCCATGTGCTTGAGGTGGTGCCAGCGTGAGGGAAGGACTCCACAGGGAGGACTGGTCCTGGGAAGGGGGAAGATGAGCTCTAGTGTGCTCTTTACACCCGCTGGAGTAGAGGTGCAGGGAAGGCCACCGAAGGAAAGCCATGGGGAGATCAAGCGTGTTTGGACAGCAAAGCAGGGCAGATGGGAGGAGACCCAATGACTGTGGGAAAGAGGGACTGAGCTCTGGAAGGGGGTCCTGAGTTCCTGCTGAAGGGGAGGGGAAATGGGCAATGAATGGCATGAGACCCCAAACGCGGAGGAGTTTTGAACACCAAGAGGGCCTGCAGGGGAAAGGGGAGAGAAGCTAATGTGGCCAGGCAGATCCAGGCAGAGCCCAGACCCGGGGGCGACCTGGTCTTCTGGCTGCAAGGCTCCTATCAGAGGCTGGCTCAGACTCCCCGCAGGCAGAAGGCCCACCACAGAATGCCAGAGGTATTGTTCTGGAAAAAGCGCTGAGATGGAGCAGCTCCAATCCCTCCCTGCCCTGATCCCCTCTTCCACCTGTCCCCCCGCCCCCCGCCCCAAGAGAGACCACAGAGGTTTGTTTATTTAAACAAACAGGCTTTTATTGAGGAGAGAGAGAGAGAGAGAGAGAGAGAGAGAGAGAGAGAGAGAGAGAGAGAAAGAGAAGAAACAGAGATCCGGGTGAAGTATATATGGATGTTCTTTGCAATTTTCTTGCACCTATCTGTAAGACAAAGGAAAAATTTGGGGAGGAAGAGGATATTATGGACCATTTTATTCCAATTCAAAACTTAGAAAAAGGTGGCCAATGTCTAGAAAAACATAAGTTGCCCAAATTGACTCAGAAAGGAATAGCCAGGCTGTATCACTCCACAACCATCAACAAATACAGCAACAGAAAAAAAAAAACAACGCTTTTCACAAGAAACTCCAGGCTTTTCCACTGAATTCTGACAAACGTCAGGCATAAATATGTTTAATTTGACACAGACCTTGGGAAAAGTAGAAAAGGAGGGACACTCCGTAATTCATTTTTTAAAGATAACCTTCATGCTAAATCCTGTCAAGGACAGTTTGAGAAACAAAAATCACAGGTCAACCACACACTCCTGATACAGAAGCAAGTATCAGAAACAGAATATTAGCAAATGGACCCTATGGGTATAAGAAGGAAAGTACATAATATACAATGACTAAACTGGATTCATCCCAGGAATACAAACTTGATCTAACTTCAGAAAGTAAAGTAATATGATACTCCACATTAACAGATTATAGGAGAGAATTGTGATAGCATATTCAGAATCAAAGTAGTAGGTATAAGCTTTTTGCAATGTACTTTTTTACAATGTCTTTAAAAAGTTGGGATTGTTGAGATATAATTTACACACAGGGTCTCATGAGTCCTTACAGAGCCACCACCAAAACCAAAACATAGGACGTTTTCATCACCCCCAAATTCCTCACGTCTCTCAACCCCCAGGCCCTGACAACCACTGGTCTGTTTTCTGTCCCTATAGGAGGGCTTTCTCAAGAATGTCATATAGTGGAGTCATGCAGAATGCAGTTTTCCATTGGCTTCCTTCACGGGAAGGGACATGCATGGGACTTCTGGAGGTGAATGTACCTTTTCTTCCCCTGGGTAGTGTTACATGACTTGACCACTTAATAATTACTTATCAAATTGGAGGCTTATGCTTTGTACAATTGTGTTTATATTCAGAGTATGTTTTACAAATATACATAGTATTTGATTTCATGCCATTTATCTTTTATAACTTTGGAAGGGTTGTTTATTAAATAGCGAATGTTAACCTTTGAAAGGAAGTGAACGGTTATCGGGAACCATTACGAGGACATCAGTTACCTCAGGAGGACCAGGGATGGGGACATGATTGTCCTGGAGCAAAAGGAGGGTCCAAGCCTGCTGGCATGTTCTCCATCTTCATCTGAGTGGTGGTTAGCAGGATGTCAACATTGCACAAGCACAGGGGCAAGCAGCACCCTGCAGTCGCGCTAATGGTGCCCCCTGGAATCAGGCAGGTACAGTCAACATGGCCACCCTGGCAGCACAGGCGGGTCGGCTGGACCTGGTAAACGCACAGGGAGAGTCTGTGAACCTCTGTCAGATGAATAGCAGCCTGTAACCTTAACCACCTGTAACCTTAACCACCTGTAACCTTAACCACCTGTAACCTTAAACACCCCTCCGCATTACCAGGCAAGGTGGCATATCAGCCAATTCCAGGAATTAGGACGTGGACATCTTTGGGCACCACTGCTCTGCCCACCACTCTTAGCTCCCTATCCAGCGCTCACTTCCCACTACATCCCCTGTGTGTGCCAATCCTCCCAGAGAGTCCAGAGAGTCCGGAAAGAGCAGTTGGCTGGTCCTGGTGGTGCTGCTGTTGATGGTGGTGAGGGGTGAGGGTGGGGAAGGGGGGGTCTGCCCAGGAACTAGGCCAGTAGCAGAAGCAGGCAGGCTGGGAACTGGGGCTCTTCAGGCCAGCCACCACTGCCTCCCAGCCTGGAGAGCAGGTCAGTTTTCTTGGGGCCCCGATGTGTTTCCAAAATCTATGTCCAAGTATCTGCCACTTCCCCCCCCTCCCCCAACCCCACCCCCTCCAGAACTGGAAGGGGCCTGCGACATGCAAGTATACAGCACCATCATTGTGCTGTGGTTGGTCTGAAAATGAAAGAGGGAGGTTGTGTGCTCAGAGGAGGGAAGGGAGGTTGGCAAAGCTAGCCACCGCGGGTCGTGTTCCTGCCTCCCACGACCCCTTCAATGCACTTCTCCCCTTCCTCTCCCTGGTGACAAGGGCCCCAGGGCTCCCGGGCGGTGCTGGTGCTGGACTAGCCGCCATCACAACCCGCCCCCATGTATGTCTCTGTGGGCAGAAAGCCCAGCTGGAAAATCTCTCCCAAACTTGGTCACTCAGACAGCATGTCACCCCGCCGAGAAATAACCACTGGGTCAGGATCACAGCCATAGCCTGAGCAACCAAGCCCACCTTCTCCAGAGAGGGGTTTGAAGTGGAAGGATGAAGTCCCACGAACGTTCTTTTCTGGCTCTGAGGGCTGTGGGTGTCCCATCGCATGTGTGATGGTCTGTCCACCTGAGCTCATGCCACAGGGCCCGGAACGGAGACAGGGTGAGAATATGGAGGAAGGAGGGTGGAACCGAGTCTGCCCTATTTCCCAGGTGCCATCACTCTTTACTGCCCATCTTCACTGAGCCCATCCTGCCCATGCCCCGGTTGGCTACTGTAGGGGCAGTCTCTACGTGAGCTCCCTGACCCTAGGATGCAGCCTGTCTGGGCCTGTCCTCTGCATTCTCACTCCATCCACGCACCTTTGTCAGAAGCCATAGGATCACAGAGTAAGATCCAGAGCCACCTCCAGCAACTCCCACATTTTGGGTGTCAGGACGCCCTGCCTTGGGGTTGGTGACGTCCGCATCATTCCCAGCCCCGCAAAAACCCTCCCCCCACCCCCACCCCCACCCAATGTGTCAGGAATTTAGCAATGCCCCTTGAAAAGAGTAGACCCCACCCTTGCTTTGGCTCACTCAGTCCCACAGCCTCTACTACTACCTTTACTGCCTGAACCACATCAAGGGACATTATCCCCGGTTAATTTTATTCCAAACCAGATCCCCTTCTCCAACCTCGAATGTTCTATCCACCATTGCCCCGCCGTGCGTGCGTGCCTGTGTGTGTGTGTGTGTGTGTGTGTGTGTGTGTGTGTGTGTGTGTATTGACACCGGTCTCTGGGGGAATGGAGTCTGGCAGAACCAACCCTCAACTCACTCAAACACAAGTCTGTGTCCCTCTGAGTCCCAGGCCCGCACAGCCCTGCCAGGTCCTGGCTCAGGGAAGCAACTGGACCCCAGCTCTCAGTGAAGGGGAAAGGGAGCACAGAGTGAGACTCAGCCTTGTGTGACATGCCGAGGCAGTGGGGGAGACTGCGCGGGGGCGCAGAACTGCCACTTCCAGGAGGACCTGTGTCTCGGGCTGGTTAAATACAGTATTTGAAGGGGGCCACGTACCACACGGAGACTTATCAACCACCCTCGCCATAGAAACCGGCGGGAGGAGGGGCACTAGTGGGCTAGGGCAGGCAGGGTGTGAACCCTCTGCTAGGCAGTTTCCTCAGGTTGGCCCGCAGCCCCCACAACAGACTCATTCCCTGTCCTTCAGGCTGGAGTCTAACCCTTGCTCTTCCTCTGTATTCCCGTACCTTCCCCTGTGATCCTCAACTCCCTGGGCTGTGGCTTCTGCCTCCACCTCTCTACTGAAACCCAGGAGGGAGAACTGAGCGGAGCGTCAAAGGTGAGAGCTAAAGAGGGGAGGAGGCCGACCCCCGGGTGGCTGGCAGAGTTGTCCATGTGCTTGAGGTGGTGCCAGCGTGAGGGAAGGACTCCACAGGGAGGACTGGTCCTGGGAAGGGGGAAGATGAGCTCTAGTGTGCTCTTTACACCCGCTGGAGTAGAGGTGCAGGGAAGGCCACCGAAGGAAAGCCATGGGGAGATCAAGCGTGTTTGGACAGCAAAGCAGGGCAGATGGGAGGAGACCCAATGACTGTGGGAAAGAGGGACTGAGCTCTGGAAGGGGGTCCTGAGTTCCTGCTGAAGGGGAGGGGAAATGGGCAATGAATGGCATGAGACCCCAAACGCGGAGGAGTTTGGAACACCAAGAGGGCCTGCAGGGGAAAGGGGAGAGAAGCTAATGTGGCCAGGCAGATCCAGGCAGAGCCCAGACCCGGGGGCGACCTGGTCTTCTGGCTGCAAGGCTCCTATCAGAGGCTGGCTCAGACTCCCCGCAGGCAGAAGGCCCACCACAGAATGCCAGAGGTATTGTTCTGGAAAAAGCGCTGAGATGGAGCAGCTCCAATCCCTCCCTGCCCTGATCCCCTCTTCCACCTGTCCCCCCGCCCCCCGCCCCCAAGAGAGACCACAGAGGTTTGTTTATTTAAACAAACAGGCTTTTATTGAGGGGAGACAGAGAGAGAGAGAGAAACATGGACATGAGAGAGAAACATCAATCGGCTGCGAGCCCACAACCTGGACAGGTGCCCTGACCCGGAATCGAACCTGTGACCTGTTGGTGCACGGGACAATGCTCAACCAGCCAGCTGAGCCAGATCGGCCAGGGTGAGACCACAGAATTTGAGAGGGGCCTTAATTTGAAACTGCTGAGAAATGGGGTGGGGAGGAGGCATAAGGAGGGGGAGAGGAAGCCTTGGCTGATGTGGAACAGGAGGGAACCAGCTTGGCCGCAGCTGCCGGGCTGCTCCTCTTGCACCAAGATGCTGGGCTCCACCTGTCCAACAGAGCAGAGTCGGGGAGGAGCCTCAAGCCAGGGCCAGCCCACAGCCCTCCTCAACAGCCACGGCTGTGGGAAGGGGTATGGTGTGTGTAACACTCACATCAAAGGTTCCGGAACTTGTCAGCCAGGGACTGCATGGCCGCTGCAACAGAGAGAGGCATAAGCAGGCACTCCAGATGGAGGGATCGAGAAGCCGCCTAGCCCTGCAACCTGAAACCCCCTCCAGTCCCTACCCAAGGAGCCCTGGGCCTGACTCAGTCACTCACCACTTGAATTAAGTGTGGAAATGTTTTCCAAACAGGACAAAGTGTGCCAGCACGCAAGCTCTGGGGCATACCAGAGCCATTCAGAATTTGTCAAACAAACAAGACCCACAGAAGCCACAGCAAGCAGCAGTTGAAGGGAGAATCAGCGAGGCATCTCTAGACGTCCGTCCTGAGAGAAGATCTCTAGGACTGGTTCTCCGTGGCAAAGTGTGCTTGTAGCTCCGACCACACTTTCTTTCCTCTCTGTCCACACACCTAGCTGTACATGCACAGTAGGCTCCAGGGCCAGGCGTGCTGAGTTCTCCTCCCCACAGGAATGTTGGGCCCTGTGAGGCCGCCTGTACCTGCAGCCTGCCCCAGCCCCAAGCTAAGGCACTGAAGTCTGGCCCTGCCCCTGCCCCTGCCCCTGCTCCTGCCCCTGCCCCTGCCCCTGCCCCAGCCAGAGGTTCCTCCTACCTAGTTGCTGTCTAAGGTCGTATATTTGTCTCTGCAGCTCCGGGCACTAGGCCAGCAGACACCAGAGAAAGAGAAATGATTAGTATACTCAGGCCTCCTCTCCCCTCGACGACACCCCGCCCCCACCACCTGGGCTAGCCCCGCATGGGCTCCTCAGTGGGAAAAGGAGGTGCATGCCCTCCTGGAGGTGTGGGATGGGGCAGCGGCTGCGGCGGTGTGGGGAGAGGGGACAGGCACGGGTCGGTTTAATCTGGACACACAACCCACAGTCTAGCTCAGAAATGCACTTCTAGGAGCCAGAGGAAGCGTTACCCGAGGACAACCCTCTGCTCCAGGTGGTTGCTGCTGCCTTTCCGGTGCTGGGGGATGTCCACGTGGTGCCTGGTCACCTGAGAGGGAAAGGACACCAAATCCAGCTCCCAAAGCTCCCAGGGAGGTGGAAAGGGCTTAGCAGGGTCTCACGTGAGGCAGCACCCCCCTCTGCTGGCAGCAAGTTGCCCCTGCTCTGCCCAGCAGCTCCACCCTTCTCTCTGGGCCTGCCTCGCCTGTTCCCCAGGGGCAGCCCACCCACGGCTGTGGTCCCCAACACTGTGTGTGGCCCTGGGTTGGATGCTTGCAGAGCTGCAGGCAAAACCAGCCCCTGGGACGAGCCCAGTGGCCCAACACGACCTATCGGAAAAGGCCCTGTTCCGCTGAAACTCTGTGTCTGGAGTGGCAGTTTGGGGCACAGCCACGAGAGTCACCCCTGTGCACAAACCCCAGGCAGAGGATGAAGTGCCTCGAGCCCTGCCCTGTCCAGACACCCTATTTCCTGTGGGAGAAGCTGTCTGGGCAGGCAGGGAGGCAGGGAGCAGGGCTGAGCCCCTGGTGGAGCCAGAGCAGGAGGGTTCCCTCCTCAGCCTCTCTCCCCGCCGCTCCCAGCAGACCCACGGGACTCACTGGAGGCTGTGGGCCCTCTGGGCAGGACTTCTCCCTGGCTCAGGGCCCAGGGCTGTGCTTGTCCTGGAACCCCGGCGGCTCTGCCTTGGCCTTCACCGCTGCTGCATTCTCGGCAGAATGGCCCTGGACTGTGTGTCTGAGGACGAAATAAAAATTTCTCACTTATTTGGACTCGGGATGTGTGTGTGTGTGTGTGTGCGCGTGTGTGTGTGCGTGTGCGTGTGCGTGTGTGTGTGTGTGTGTGTGTGTGTGTGTGTGTAGGGGCTGGGGTGAGGCAGGGAATAGGGAAGGCAGTTCAGAGGCGGACCCCATCAGCACTTTCGCCCTCAGTCAGCCCCGGTCAGGAGGCCAGGCTGAGCTAGACACAACAGTGGGGTGCTGAGACAGCCCACGGCCCCCTGCAAGGACAGCTCGGGGAGCAGCTAGCAAGTAGGAGTCAGGGAGCCGATGGTTCTAAACACTGAAGCTTTGGGGCCCAAAGTCTTAAGGGGTCCCCCGATCCAAACCAGCTGCCCCAGCCCTCCCTACCACCCTAGCGGGGAAACTTGCCAGGTGCGGAGAATGGTGCCTGGCACACATGGAGGGCTAGCTTAGGGTTTGCCCTGGCTAAAACCACCCAGATCTGGCATCCTAATGACCCAGGGTGCCCAATGACAAGCCCTGAGGAGGGACAGAGGGAGCATGCCTAGAGAAGTGCAGGGCGGGTTGGGGAGCGGGGAGGACCATGGCCTCATACTCACTTGGACTTTTGGGCCTGGGTCGCTCTGCGGTTCCTTTTCTTCTACCACCACCGGCAGGGACCCCTTCTTCCTCCTGGCCCCAGACTTCTTCTGCCCAGCGCCGGTGTGCTTGGGCTGTGTGGTTCCCAAAGGGTCCAAGGAATACCCCTTGCCCCTCCCAAGCACCGGACCACCAGCGACTGGGGGGAAGGTGGCTGGCTCCAGGGCAGCTGCTGAGACTCCCTGCCCCCAGGAAGGGAAGGTACCCTGGGGGGCAACTTTGGAGGCCCCCGCTAGGGATTTCTTCTCCTGGGCCACTTTCCTTCCAGGAGTGGCCTTGGGCGGGCTGCCTGCAGCAGCGGCTCCGGGCAGGTAGCTGGGCCTGCTCCCCGCCTTCCCGCAGACCACACTTTGGGGTTTCCCACGGGACACGTCCAGCTCTCCAACAGCCCGCCTCGCCCCAACTGAAGCCAGTCGTGGGGGAGCGGAGGGCAGGAAAGAGGAACTTGGCATGCAAAGGAACTTGTCCCTGGCATGGGCACCCGAGTGTCTGGGTGTGTCTTGCAGGCTCCTGGGTTTGGCCTGGCCCCCTCCTTTGCCATAGAGGCTCAAACTCAGCAGGTACAGCTCGCTGAATTCATCTGATGACTCGGAGTGGGAAGGCCAGCCCACCAGGCCTTCTTCCGAGGACCACTGGGGACCCACGGTGACCCTTGACCTATTCTTAGCTCCTCTTTCGCAGTTTCCCCAGGCCCGGCCTCCCGCAGGCTCCATGACGGGCAGCCGGGCTGTGGAAGGCCGCCGAGATCCCACCAGACCATAGGCCTGCGAGCTTCTACCCTCGGGACCTGCCTGCAAGTCCACCCAAAGGGCGGACGCCTCAGAGTCGCAGCAGCTCTCTGGGGAGGGGTTTCTGCGGACAGCCAGGTGATCCCGGTCGGTCAGCTGCTGCAGGGTGGCCACCGCGGCCTCCTCGGCAAGGTAGTCGAGAGGGCCCCCGTCGAAGTCGGCTGGGGAGCCAGGTCGGCCTTCGCAACCCCAAAGCATCCCTTCCATCACTTCCCGCTCGTCCTGGAAGCCTTCGAGGTCTGAGAACGCGCCCTCGTCCTGGCTGCTGGGCAGGGGCGTCCCCCAAGTAGGGCCTAGTCCACCGGCCTGCTCCCCGCCCGCTGGGTGGGACCCCACTCCCCAAACAGACCCCTCGTCCTTGTTGGGGGAGCTCATGTCGCCAAGTCCCGACAGCCCAGGCACAGGGTAAACGGTCGCCCTGAGCACAGGCAGCGGCAGGAGCGCGAGGCCTTGACCTTCCGAGAGAGCCTTTGTCACCACAGGCAGCTCACGCGGTGGCCTCCACGCGTGCGCGACTCCCAAGAGCCATCAACGTCCAGGCGTTCTCATTGGTGCGTGTCCCGCCGCCTGCCAATCAGTGCGCCCCTTCTAGGCCCGCCCCCCAGGCCCTGGCCAATAGGGTGGAGGGCCTCTGGTTGGTCCAGGCGTGCGTGCATGCGTGCGTGCATGTGTGCGACGTCACAGCGGCAGTTGGAAGCCAATCCGGTGGAGGAGTGTGGGCATAGGTGGGCTCCTCCCATCACTTCCTGCCCCGCCTCCCCCGGCCAGGCACCTACTGTCCGACTGGAGTCAAAGCACCTAGCCTCCGCTTCCCATGTACGAAGCGGGGAGATGATGCACCTGTTTGGGGGGTGGGTCGAGGGGTGGGTGGTGAGGGTGCAAGCTCAGGATGGAGGTGAAGCACCAGCCACTCTTCTGCAACAACACTCACGACCCAACAGGGAAACGCACACCCGAGCGCTGGGTCAGCGGTGGGTCCACATACATTTTCCATAAAGGCCCGGGGAGCAAAAGTTGAGGCATTTACGGGCGGCAGGGTCGCTGTCGCACCTCCGTTTCCCTTAGGATGGGTGGTCAAATCGGCCCAGGGCTGTGTGTTGCTGGGCCGGTTTGGTGGAAGGGCTGGGGTTTGCCCCCTCCCTCAGCCCCGCCCCCACTCTGAGTCAGTTCAAAGAAGGGGGACTCCCCATGGCCAGTGCACACCCCAAAAGATGCTCACCATCACTGAGCCTGGGGACACGGACGCAAACCGTAAACCCATTTTCACAGCAGGTCTGCAATAATCACAGAGCTTAACCGTCCCACGGGTGGGAGAGGTTATGAGCAAGCCCGTGCTTGGCCCACTGTGAAGTGGCCGAGGTGGGGGGCCTGGGGGGAGGGGAGCGGCGGCCTGTGCGCAGGCACAGAAGAACCGTTTGGGGAGGCAATTGCGCAGAATCCGGGAAAAGCACCTTACACAACCCTTGCTACGTGCCTGGCACTCTTCTAAGCGCTGTAGATCAATAGCAACACATCCTCCCGACCATGCTAGGATTGAAGTACTCGCCGTCACCACCCTCTTACAGGTGAGGAAGCTGGCACTGAGAGGTTCGGCCACTGGCTCAAGGCCATTGGGCTTGTAGCGATCAGCGGCAGGATCACAAAGCAACCAAGACAGTCCCGCTCCAGAGCCCTTGCTTTGGAGCAGAAAATCTTAAAAATGAAAAAGCGCCCATTCCCTCCATGACCAGGCATGGACCTCTGCCGAGTGCACCTTCTGGACACACGCTGGTACGTGTAGTGCATCAGGACACATGCTCAAGGGTGGTGGGAAACACTGGCAACACTCTAAATTCCCACCAGGAAGGAGGTGGATGAATGCAGTGTAGTGTATGCACCCTACATCTTTTCACTGGGTAGATGAAAACGCCCCAGTCCAAAGAATGCACAGATTCCAAAGGCACACAGCAAGCTGCAGAGCAATGGCCTCGGATACACATTTGTAATTTGTCTTTTGAAACTAGTCAATCCGATATAAGGTCTGAGAGTACATATAGGTGTGCCTACAGACATGATATAAAGGCCTGGGAGGACGCACAGCCAATGCTTACCAGTGGGCAGCCCGCCAGGGCGCCAGTTGTCTCTCAAATTTTCCTGAACCGCCTGCTTCCCAGCTTCCCAGCTTTCCTGAGCTGAGCAGCCCTGGCCCTGCCTTGGTTTCTATAAGGCCCTCCAGTGTTAGAATTTCCACTTGCTTGCCACCCAACCCCTACTCCAACATCCTTCCTCCCTTCCTTCCACACTTCTTCCTCTCTTTCCCATTCATACTCCCCTGCCTTTAAAAACATTATATATATATATATATATATATATGTATATATATATATATATATATATAATACATATATACTATATACATATATATAATTATATATATAATATATATGTGTATATATATAATACATATATACTATATACATATATATAATTATATATAATATATATGTGTATATATTATATATATATATATATATTTCAGAGGGAGGAAGGGACAGGGAGAATGTAGGGTGCGGCTATGGGGTTAAGCCTCGGACTGACCTGTTGGCACAGCCACGAACCAGTCCCAGCTTAGAGGGCACAGTCCCCTTAGCATCATTAGGCTTGACCTGATGTTGCTCCCTAGATCTTATCTGGGAAGCTAATGGGCTGAGGGAGATGTAGCAAGTGCTGCCAAAAACAAGTGAAACTCACAAGAACATTGTAACTATGGAGACCACTGCCTTGTTTACCTCTGGCTATAAAATAAAGGCTCAGCTTGCCTCTGGATCTCTCTCTGTGGCCTCAGCAAGGCACAGGAAGATCCACCCGTAGACCCAGCTTATTCTCTTTGTCTGTCATTTCTTCATCCTTCACTGCCCTCACTTAGGCTTTTGAACCCTTGGCTGAGCTGGCTCGGCACAGGAGAGATGGAAACATCAATGATGAGAGAGAATCATTGATTGGCTGCCTCCTGCACACCTCCTACTGGGGATCGAGCCTGAAACCTGGGCATGTGCCCTAACCAGGAATCCAACCGTGAATTCCTGGTTCATAAGTTGATGCTCATCCACTGAGCCATGCCTGGTCGGGCCATACTCCTCTGTCTTTCCAGTCGCCTCTCCCTCCTGCAGCCTACTCTGGCTGATCTCCTAGAGAGGCCGGAGCTGTCTGAACACCTCTTGCCAGAGGGCACTCAAAGACCCAATTTTTCTGGCTCTGATAGAGAAGGTTATGCAGCAGGGAGATTGGGTACACTCTAAATCTTTGATCCTCCTCCTCATGTGTGCCCTGCCTCCCCTCCCCCCAACCTCTGCCTGTGTGTAGCTGATGCCCTCCCCCACTCCTCCCAGTGACTTTTAAAGACATGGTGTGCTATTTCCGACCTGCTAAGATGGATGAGGAAGGCTATAGCAAAATCTCCTGTACCCACCACGGTCCTAGGAAACATTACCCAACCATCCAGTGGAAACCTCAGCATCCCTCTGGCCATTTCCATTTCTTCCCTCCCATCCTCCTTCCTTCTCTACCCCACAGGGAGAATCCTAGAACTTCTCCACACCTCCCCCACTCTCCTCATCCCTGGGGCTCTACTGGCTCCAGTTTCCCTGCTTTTTGTAGGCCCTCACCAATCTCTGCTAACGCCCTTCCCTCAATATCCCCATTTTTGGTTTTGACCTACTATCTTGGTCTGGGCTGGGGCCAGTATCAGGGGATTCACTTAGCCTTCCCCACCACGATAGCTCTTACCCCACAGACCAATTACCCTCTGGGATTCATTGCTCTAACTGCCAAGTGTACCACTGGCACATAACTTGGGGGCTGGATAAACGACCACTGTGTTCATCTGTTGATCGAAACACCAGGTCGGCTCACTGTGAACCAGACTCTATTCCCACAAGCCCCTCTCAAACAGCTCCCCCGCCCCCGCCCATCGTGACACTTTGGGCTTCCAGGATCAATGTCAGCTTAGACTCTGTGTCCAGTAGTCCTAGATATGTCTGGGTATTCGTCCAGTCCCAGTGTACTGTCACCCAAGCAGCTGGGAAAGCTTCTATGAACATATGCAAACAGGTTTGCTGTCCACATTAGTTTTCCTTTCTCTTGGGCAATTTTCTAGGTGTTAGCTTGTTTCAAGACCCACAGGGTATGCTTTCAACTAGGGATATTATGTAAACTATGTAAACTATGTTTTTTTCTTTATATACATACCTATAAAAGTTTAATTTATAAATTAAGCCCAGTAAGAGATTAACAATAAACCTAATAACAAATAGAACAATTATAGTAACATGCTGGAATAAAAGTTGTGTGAATATAGTCTCTTTCTCTCAAAATATCTTTTTGTATTTTACTCACCTTTTCACTTTAAGGAAGCACTGTATGGCTTCTCTTTGGCATATCCAAATTGCCTGCATCACTAGTCTTGTGTTTTGGGACCATTATTAAGTAAAATAATGATTACGTGGACACATGCACTACAATACTGTGATAGTCTGATCTGATAATGGGGACAGTTACTAAGGGACTAATAGCTGGATAGTGTATACAGCATGGATACTTTGGACAAAGGGATGATTCACATCCCTGGCAGGTTGAAGTTGGACAGCTGGAGAGCTCATCACACTACTTAGAATGGCATGCAGGCCTGGCTGTGTAACTCAGTTGTTTAGAGGGCCATCCGGATACACCGAGGTTTTGGTTTGGTCAGGACACATACCAGAATCAACCAATGAATGCATAAGTAAGTGTGTTAGGTTTTTGCCAGTGACATGATCTGTGAAAGAATTCACAACTGAGAGAAGAGATAGATGCAGGGAGGAAATTTATTTTTACTTTCCAAGGAAGGAAAGGGCCAGGTGCTATTTGGGGACACAAGGCACCAAAGTTAGAGTGGGTTGTTCTTTTATTACGGTATTAGGGAGTAAATAGGAAGGGGAATGTGGCATTGTGTTGAAGTTTTCCAGATCCTGGAGGTTGTCTTAAAAAAATTAATTTGTTTGCTTTCCAGAAGACAGTCCTGCAGATGTCCTGGGAATGTGTTTATCAGCATTTTCCCAAGCGTATAAAATATTCTTAGAGCAAGAATTATGGAGTTCAAAAGGGGGCGACTTGGGTTTGGAAAGAAAAGAAAAGGACACTTTTTACTATCTGGAAACTCTTTGGTGCCAATTTTCCCAGAGTCATTAAAACCTCAGGGAGGAGCAGGTGGTGGGGAAGTGCAGCCTGTTTTTGCAGTCCCTTTCTGTCTGGATGCTTGAAGAGAGACACAACTTGAATCAAGGAAGCCAGCAATCTTCGTGTTTAATTACCAGGTGCTTCTCATAGTTTATGGAAGGTTATAACAACAACAACAACAACAACAAGAAAGGTCTTTTTCTTTGTCTTACAAGTGGAACAACAAATCTCTTTCTCCCTCCCTTCCTCTCTCTCTAAAATCAATCAATAAATAAGAATTTAAAAAAGAGTGGCATTCAAGTTAAAACTTTACAATTGTTTATTTCTGGAATTTTCCATTTAATGTTTTCAGACTGCAGTTGACCATAGATAACCAAAACCACAGAAAGCAAAACCATGGATAGGTAAGGGGCAGGGGGGCTGGGGGGGGGGACTAGTGTAACACAATTTTAAAATGGGCAAAGAAATCGAATATGCATTTATCCAAAGAAGACATACAAATGGCTATTAGGTATATGAAAAGGTGCTCAACATCACTAATCACCAGGAAAATGCAGAGTTATCACCTCACATCTATTAGGATGGCCATTATAAAACAAAAGAAAATAGCAGGTGTCAGCAAGAATGTAAAGAAATTGAATGTCTTGTGCATTGTTGGGGAGAGTGAAAAATGGTGCAGCTGCCCTAGTAAACAATATGTAGGTTCTTGAAAAAAATTAAAAATAGAACTAACATAGAGTCCAGCATCCCCACTTCTGTGTATTTATCCAAACGAATTGAAATCCAGAGCTTTTTAAAAAATATATATTTTTATTTATTTCAGAAAAGAAGGGAGAGGGAGGGAGATAGAAACATCAATGATGAGAGAGAATCATTGATCGGCTGCCTCCTGCATGCCCCACACTGGGAATCAAGCCTGCAACTGGGGCATGTGCCCTGACTGGGAATGGAACAGTGACTTCCTGGTTCATAGGTCGGTGCTCAACCACTGAGCCACGCCTGCCAGGCAAAAAAATTGAAATCGGGATCTCAAATAGATAGTTGCATTCCCATGTTCATTGCACCATTATGCACAATAGCCAACCAATGGAAACAACCTAAATATCTATCAATGGATGAATGGATAAAATGTGATACATAAAATGTATACATGTAATGGGATATTATTCACTCTGAAAAAAGAAGGAAACCTTGCCATGTGCTACAATATGGATTAACTTTAAGAATATTTAAAAATAATAAATTTTTATTGATTTCAGAGAGGAATGGAGAGGGAAAGAGAGATAGAAACATCAATGATAAGAGAGAATCATCTATTAGCTGCCTCCTGCAAGTCTCCCAGTAGGGACTGAGCCTGTAACTCAGGCATGTGCCCTGACCAGGAATTGAACTGTGGCCTCCTGGTTCATAGGTCAACCCTCAATCACTGAGCCACTCAGGCTAGGAGAAAGTTGAGAATATTACTGTAAGTAAAGTAAGCCGGTCACAAAAGGACAAATACTGCATGTTCCTTCTTATATGGGGTGTCTAAAGTAGTCAGACTCTTAGAAGCAGGAAGTAGAATGCTGGTTGTCAAGGGCTAGGGTTGGGGAAAATGAGGAGTTATTCAGTGACTGTGCAATTTTAGTCATGCAAGATGAAAAAATTCTAGAGATCTGATGTATAATAATGTTTATATAATTAACAATATAGTTTACTTAAAAATTAGTTAATAAGGTAGGTTTCATGTGATATGTTTTTTATCACAATAAAAAACGAAATTTAAACATAAAATGTTTTATTCAATGGCTTTTCATATATTCACAAATAAGCAAATCCATCACCACAATCACTTTTAGAATATTTTTATTAGCCCAAGAAGATCCCTTGCACCCCTGAGCCATTACCCCAATCCTTCAACCCACCTCCAGGCCTACGCAATAAACTACTTGCTGTCTCTATGGATTTGCTTATTCTGTGTATTTATCCAAAAGAATTGAAATCAGGATCTCAAATAGATAGTTGCATTCCCCTGTTCATTGCACCATTATTCACATAGCCAACCAATGGAAACAATTTAAATATCTATCAAGAGATGAATGGGTAAATTATGGTACATATAATGTATACATGTAATGGAATATTACATAGGTCATTAATATAGAGAGGCCTTCACCACCCTATTGTCTGTGTTCATGGCATGCCAGATGAAATTCTAATGGGTTTTTGTTTGTAGGTCACTTCCTTCATTTCCTGGCTGCTTTGAGAATTTTTTTCTTTGTCATTAATTTTTGACAGTTTTAATACAAAATGCCTTGGAAAGGGCCTCTTTGGATTGAGTTAACTAAGTGTTCTGTTTACTTCTTGGATTCAAGGATCTCATTCTTTCCATAGGTTTGGAAAGTTCCCATCCACTATTTGTTTGAATAGACTCTCCATTCCCTTCTCCCTCTCTTCCTCTTTTGGAATGTCTACTATTCTAATATTGCTTTTTCTGATGGAGTCAGATAGTTCTCATAGAGCTCTTTCATTTTTCTTTATTCTCATGTCTCTCTCTTCTTCCATTTGCATCTTTTCTAGGTTGCTAGCTTCGATGTCACTAATTCTTTTCTCCATCTGGTTGGCTCTGTTTTCTATGCTCAGGGGTTCAATCTTAATTTCCTTAATTGCATGCTTCATTTCCAGGATTTCTGATTCTTTTTTAAAGTTTCAGCCTCTTTGGTAAAGTATCTTGTTCATTGCTTTGTTTTCTGAGTGCATTAAATTGCATATCTGTATCTTCTCATATCTCATTGAACATTTTCAGAACTGTAATCTTGAAGTCTCTCTAATTTATATCACATATTTCCATGTCTTCCAGCTTGCTTTCTAGAGATTTTTCATGTTTTAATGATAATCCTCATTACCATGGTTATTCATGGTATTTGCTGTTCTCCTTTGTCTAGGCATGTATATCTGTCTATATTGATAGGCTATATAGCAGCTTTCTCTGAAGAGGTATTTCTACTACTTCCCAGTAGATGTTCTGAATTGCAAAATTTTTTACCTCTGTGATCTCCCAGACTTGACCTCCAACGCTTCTGTAAGACAGTACACTCGTGCTGCTTGGAGGTGGGGTTCGTTTTGCCCTCACTGAAATGGAAACCCCTGACCCCATGGGGTCCCACCTCAAGCACCACACCTGGAGATCAGTCACCGAGGGAAACAGCAGTTTTACTTCTATAGCTCTTTGTTTACAGATAATATGCTCATTGACCTGATCAAGGACAATGAAAGGCAAGTTTGGGGAGTACGAGTAGTGGCAGGGCTCTGTGATTCTGTTTCATTGTCTGAAACACCATCACCTTGCATGACAGTGGAGAGCCATGTCGCGGAATCCTGTGCTCTAGCAGGCATCTGCTAGCTCAGTCACTGTTCCCTCTACTTGCCCTAATGGATTGACCCCGCAGCTCTGTTCCTCCTGGCTGGTGAAAATGCCTGCTACTTCTAGCTCCCTCCCTTTTCCAGGCCCCAGCTACAAGATCCCAGGCTATCTGAGCTTTACTCCCTTCTCATCTCCCTGTTTATTCCCTGTTGCCCACCATTAGATGTCTCAATGCAACGGTCTGTCAGGCATACTTCTGTAAAGAGTAGGGAATTCTTTGTTGAATTATAGTTGGGCTAACTTGTTGAAATTTCACGGGGAGAGGCCAAGGGGATCTCTCATACCACCATTCCTCTGAATTCACTCCTCATGGGCAATGCATATATGCATATAAGTTCTTCGGTTAGTCTCTGCCTGCTCCCCTTCCCACGTTCCCCTTGAGATTCATCAGTCTGTTCATGTATCCATGCCTCTGGTATTATTTTATTCATAAGTTTATTGTGCTCATTAGGTTCCACATATAGGTGAGACCATGTGATATTTGTATTTGACTGGCTTATTTCACTTAGCATAATCATCTCTAGGTCTCTCCATCCATTCTTTTTTTCTTTTTTTTTTTTACAACTGCATAGTATTCCATTATGTAAATGTACCACATTTTTTAATCCATTCCTCTACTGATAGGCACTTGGGCTGTTTCCAGATCTTAGCTATTGTAAATAATGCTGCTATGAACATAGGGATGCATATATTCTTTCTGATTGGTATCTTGGGATCCTTAGGACATATTCCTAGAAGTGGGATCACTTAAAAATGGGAGTTCCATTTTTAATTTTGTGAGGAAACTCTACACTGTTTTCCATAGTGGCTGCACTAGTCTGCATTCCCACCAGGAGTGCACGAGGGTTCCTTTTTCTCCACATCCTCACCAACACCTTTTGTTAGTTGATCTATTGATGGTAGGCATTCTGGCAGGTATGCAATGGTACCTCATTTGACATTTTAATTTGCATCTCTCTGATGACTAGTGATGGTGTCTCCTGGCTATTTGTATATCCTCTTTTGATAAGTGACTATTCAAGTCCTCTGCCCATTATTTATTTATTTTTTAAAATTGTTTTATTGCTTAAAGTATTACAAAGAGTATTATATATGTCTCCTTTTTTTTCCTTCCCCTTGACCTTCCCCTAGCCTCCCATACCCCCCAGTGTCTTGTGTCCATTGGTTATGATTATATGCATGCATACAAGTCCTTCGGTTGATCTCTTACCCAACCCTCCCCGGCCTTCCCGCTATAGCTTGACAGTCTGTTCGATGTTGCTCTGCCTCTGTATCTATTTTTGTTCATCAGTTTATAATGGTCTTAATTATCCATCAATGCGTGAGATCATGTGGTATTTTTCTTTCATTGACTGGCTTATGTTGCTTAGCATAATGCTCTCCAGGTCCATCCATGCTGTCACAAATGATAGGAGTTCCTTCCTTTTTACTGTGGCATAGTATTTCATTGTGTAGATGTACCAGTTTTCTAATCCATTCATCTGCTGATGGGCACTTAGGCTGTTTCCAGATCTAAGCTATGGTAAATTGTGCTGCAATGAACATAGGGGTGCATATATCCTTTCTGATTGGTGTTTCTGTTTTCTTGGGATATATTCCTAGAGGTGGGATCACAGGGTCAAATGGGAGTTCCATTTTTAACTTTTTGAGGAAACTCCATTCTGTCTTCCATAGTGGCTGCACCAGTCTGCATTCCAACCGGCAGTGAGGAGGGTTCCTTTTTCTCCACATCTTCTCCAGCATTTGTTGTTTGTTGATTTGTTGATGATAGCCATTCTGACAGGTGTGAGATGGTACCTCATTGTTGTTTTGATTTGCATATCTCGGGTGATTAGTGACTTTGAGCATGTTTTCATATGTCTCTTGGCTTTCTGACTGTCCTCTTTTGATAAGTGTCTATTTAGGTCCTTTGCCCATTTTTTGATTGGATTATCTTCCTTTTGTTAAGTTGTATGAGTTCCCTATAAATACTGGAGATTAAACCCTTATCAGTGATAACATTGGCAAATATGTTCTCCCATGCAGTGGGCTTTCTTGTTGTTTTGTTGATGGGTTTTTTTTTTGCTGTGCAAAAGCTTTTCGTTTTGATGTAGTCCCATTTGTTTATTTTCTCTTTAGTTTCCAATGCCCTAGGAGCTGACTCAGTGAAGAAATTGCTTTGGTGGGCCTGAATCCCAGATACTCAGAACCAGATTGATTGGATCTTCCTTAATTGGCCTCGAGAGAGCCACCCACAGTATAAACAGGTGGTCCAAAGCCACTCAGTCCCTAAAAGAGACGCCAAGACCAGACCAGTATTTCGTTATTTAACAGCTTTAGCCACGGGCTGGGGATACATGGCAATATTCACAGGGAGATTGCCGGAAGCCAGTCCATCCTTGCTACTTGACACAGTCGCTGCAGGGAAGAAACATCTGCACTGCATATGTTTCAAGGGACCTGGCGTCTGTGGCAGACTGTTCTTAATATGTTTGCTCACCTTCTTGGCACTATGTGTTTTAACCAAGGTCACCTCTCTGAGAAAGGTTGTTTCTCCAGGTAGGGATTGTTCCCTGAAATCAGGGAGGGAATAAAACCCCTTAACTAAATGTCAGGCGGGTAGTGAATCACTTTAAATACCAAGCTAGGTGCCCTTGAATGCAATGGAACCCCAACCCTTGGTTCTGCAGGCTGAGGTTCTATCCACTGAACCAAACCGGATAGGGCTCAACCCTAGAGATTTAAAAGAAAATAAATGCCCCGCCAGCATGGCTCAGTGGTTAAGTGCAGACCTATGAACCAAGAGGTCACTGGTTGGATTCCCGTCAGGGCCAGCATCAGGGCTGTGGGCTCCATCCCCCATGGCGGGTATGCAGGAGGCAGCAAATCAATGATCCTTTCTCATCATTGATGTTTCTATGTCTCTCTCTCCCTCTGCTGACCTCTCTGAAATCAATAGAAATGTATTTTTAAAAAATGAGTGGGGGTGGGGGGAAGGATGGGCGTTTAATGGGGGGGGGATGAGGACACATTTGTAATACCTTAACTAAGAAAGAATTCAAACAAAATAAGTAAATATATAAATGGTGGCAGGATCAGGAGAGAATACCAGGGGCGAATTAGATCATGCTTATTAACACTTAATCCTCTCTGGCTTCAGGGAAGCACTGAAAATCCTCTTACTCTGGTTCATCCCTCCCCCCTGGGGGCGGAGCCACTGGACTTTGGTGGGCGTGGTTAATAACTGGGTCCTGGTAATGGTGTATATATAGCAGGGTCAGGTCATGGCTCCTGCAGTCCCTGCCAGACTGTCTAGGGAGAGACTTGTGGGAGGTGCTCCTTTCGCTTTCGGCGCTACGAACCCGGACAAGAGCCGTCTGACGCTCCTGGTGAGTCCAGAGATGGGACCGCGAGGCCAGAGTGAGGGAAGACCTGTGTGTTCCTGAGGGCCTGCTCTGTGCCCACCAGAGAGACACATACCTCGAAAGGGAATCCAGACTCGGGTAGGGCATATTTAAAACGCGGGCAGTTGCTAGTCGCCGCCGCCGGAGCCTGGGAGACGATGCATCACTGTCAGCGATACCGCTCCCCCGAGCCAGACCCGTACCTGAGCTACCGATGGAAGAGAAGGAGGCCTTACAGTCGGGAGCACAAAGGGACACTGCGCTACCCATCTCCATGGGAGCCTGCACCCTGGAGATCTCGGTCCAGAAGCCATGACCGCTTACCCTACCAGAGGCGGTACCTGGAGCGCCGTGACAGCGCCACGTACCGATGTCAGGAGCGGAGCACATCATTTGGAGAGGGCTACTATGGATCTTCACGTTCCCATCACCGACCACGGTCCCGGGATAGAGAGCCGTACCGGACTCGCATATATGCCCACCATTGCCATTGCCACAGACGCCGCCCCAGGTCTGGTAGCAGTGCCTCCTCGAGATGCCAACAGAGCAGTACGTGCAGCAGCCTGAGCGTGGAAGATGACAAGGAGGGCCACCTGTTGTGCCGGGTGGGCGATTGGCTCCATGAGCGATATGAGATTGTGGGGGACCTGGGCAAAGGCACCTTTGGCAAGGTGGTGGAGTGCTTGGACCATGCCAGAGGGAGGTCTCAGGTTGCCCTGAAGATCATTCGCAACGTGGACAGGTACCGGAAGGCTGCCCGACTAGAAATCAACGTTCTCCAAAAAATCAAGGAAAAGGACAAAGAGAACCAGTTCTTGTGCGTCTTCATGTACGACTGGTTTAACTTCCACGGTCACGTGTGCATCGCCTTTGAGCTCCTGGGCAAGAACACCTTTGAGTTCCTGAAGGAGAATCATTTCCAGCCTTACCCCCTACCACATGTCCGGCACATGGCCTACCAGCTCTGCCACGCCCTGAGATTTCTACATGAGAACCAACTGACCCACACAGACTTGAAGCCAGAGAATATCCTGTTTGTCAATTCTGAGTTTGAAACGCTCTACAATGAGCACACGGGCTGTGAGGAGAGGTCAGTGAAGGACACCAGCATCCGAGTTGCTGACTTCGGCAGTGCTACCTTTGACCATGGGCATCACACAACCATTGTGACCACTCGTTATTACCGCCCACCTGAGGTGATCCTAGAGCTGGGCTGGGCACAGCCCTGTGACGTCTGGAGCATTGGCTGCATTCTCTTCGAGTACTACCGGGGCTTGCCACTTTTCCAGACCCACGAAGACCCAGAGCATTTGGTGATGATGGAGAAGATCCTAGGGCCCATCCCATCACACATGATCCACCGTACCAGGAAGCAGAAATATTTTTACCAAGGGGCCCTGGTTTGGGATGAGAACAGCTCTGATGGCCAGTATGTGATGGAGAACTACAAACCTCTGAAGACTTACCTGCTCCAAGACTCCCTGGAGCACGTGCAGCTGTTTGACCTGATGAGGAGGATGTTAGAGTTTTACCCTGCCCAGCGCATCACACTGGCGGAGGCCCTGCTGCACCCCTTCTTTGCTGGCCTCACCCCTGAGGAGCGGTCCTTCCGCACCAGCCGCAACCCCAGCAGATGACAGGCACAGGCCACTACATGAGGACATGGAACTGGGCTGCCTGGCCCTCTCTCTCCAACTCCTAACCACTGGGCCCCAGGGCCAGAGCCACCCAAGGAACAGTGCAATGTGAAGGAGGGCAGGTGCCTGCAAGGGCGAAGACATGCCCAGCTGCCAGAAAGCACAGATTTCACCCGAGCTACTTATATGTTGTAAAGTTCAAATAAAGTGTGTCTTACTGCTTGCAAAATTTAAAAAAATAAAATAAAAAAGAAATTGCTTCGGCATATGTCTGAGATTTTGTGGCCTTTGGATTCCTCTAGTATTTTTTATGGTTTCCCATCTTACCTTTAAGTCCTTTATCCATTTTGAGTTTATTTTTGTGTATGGGGTAAGTTGGTGGTCTAGTTTCATCTTTTTGCATATATCTGTCCAATTTTCACAGCACCATTTATTGAAGAGACTATCTTGGCTCCATTGTATGTTCTTGCCTCCTTTGTCAAATATTAATTGAGCATATTGGTTCGGGTCGATTTCTGGGCTCTCTATTCTATTCCATTGATCTATATGTCTGTTCTTGTGCCAGTACCAGGCAGTTTTGAGAACTGTGGCTTTGTAATACATCTTGATATCTGGTATTGAGATCCCACCTACTTTGTTCTTCTTTCTCAAGATGGCGGCAACTATTCGGGGTCTTTTTTTATTCCAGATGAATTTTTGGAGATTTCGTTCTAGGTCTGTGAAATATGCCGTTGGTATTTTAATGGGAAGTGCGTTGAATTTATAGATTGCCTTGGGTAGTATGGACATTTTAATAATGTTGATTCTACCAATCCACGAACACGGTATGTTCTTCCATCTGTTTATGTCTTCCACGATCACTTTTTTCAACGTCCTGGAGTTTTCTGAGTAGAGGTATTTACTTCTTTAGTTAAGTTTATTCCTAGGTATCTTAACTTTTTGGTGTGATGGTAAATGGGATTGCTTTTTAAGTCTCTCTTTCTGTAAGTTCACTATTGGTTTATAGAAATGCCATAGATTTCATGGCGTTAATTTTCTATCCTGCTACATTGCCGAATTCATTCATTAAGTCTAATAGTTTTTTGATGGAGTCTTTAGGATTTTTCATGTACAATATCATATCATCTGCGAATAAGGACAGTTTTACTTCTTCTTTTCCAATTTGGATGCCTTTTATTTCTTCTTCTTGTCTAATTGCTATGGCTAATACTTCCAGTACTATGTCAAAAAGGAGTGGTGAGAGTGGGCATCCCTGTCTTCTTCCTGTTCTTAGAGGAAATGGTTTTAGTTTTTGTCCATTGAGTATGATGTTGGCTGTGGGTTTGTCATATATGGCTTTTATTATGCTGAGGTATGATCCTTCTATTCCCACCTTACTGAGAGTTTTTATCAAAAAGGCTGTTGGATTTTGTCAAATGCTTTTTTGCATCAATTGATATGACTATGTGGGTTTTTTCTTTCAATTTGTTTATGTGATGTATCACATTTATTGATTTGAGGATATTGTACCATCCTTGCATCCCTGGGATAAATCCTACTTGGTCATGGTGTATGATCTTTCTGATGTACTGCTGAATTTGATTTGCTAAGATTTTGTTGAGGATTTTGGCATCTATGTTCATGAGGGATATTGGCCTGTAATTCTCTTTCATTGTGTTGTCTTTACCTGGTTTTGGTATGAGGGTGATGCCGGATTCATAGAATGAGCTTAAAAGTGTTCCTTCCTCTTGAATTTTTTGTAGTAATCTGAGGAGGATAGGTTTTAGTTCTTCCTTGAATGTTTGGAAAAACTCCCCTGTGAAGCCATCTCGCCCTGGGCTTTTGTTTGCTGGGAGCTTTTTAATGACTGCTTCAATTTCTTCCACAGTTATTAGCCTATTGAGATTTTTAGATGCTTCCTGATTGAGTTTTGGAATGTTGTATATTTCTAGGAATGTGTCCATTTCCTCCAGGTTGTCTAGTTTGTTGGAGTAGAGTTTTTCATAGTATTTTTAAACGATCATTTGTATTTCTGTGGGGTCCGTTGTTATTTCGCCTCTATCATTTCTGATGTTGTTTATTTGGGTCTTCTCTCTTTGCTTCTTGGTGAGTCTGGCTAGAGGTTCATCCATCTTGTTTATCCTTTCAAAGAACCAACTCTTGGTTTCATTGATTTTATGTATTGTTTTTTTGGTCTCTATGTCATTTATTTCTGCTCTAATCTTTATTATCTCCTTCCTTCTGCTCACTCTGGGGGTTTCTTTTTGCTCTCTTTCTAATTCTTAGAGATGTAGATTTAGATGATTCACTACCATTTTTTCTTGTTGGTTGAGATAGGCCTGTAGAGCTATAAACTTCCCTCTCAGGACTGCTTTCATTGTGTCCCATAGGTTTTGGATTGTTCTGTTTTCATTGTCATTAGTTTTCAGGATGTTTTTGATTTCTTCTTTGATCCTATTGGTAACCCAATCAATATTTAATAACACGCTATTCAGCTTCCAAGTGTTTGAGTGTTTTGGGTTGTTTTATTGTAGTTTATTTCCAATATTATGCCATTGTGATCTGAGAATATGCTTGCTATAATTTCAATCTTCTTGAATTTGGGGAGACTTTGCTTGTGACCCAATATGTGGTCTATTTTTTAAAATGTCCCATGTGCACTTGAGAAGAACTTATATTCTGTGGCTTTCGGGTGAAGTGTTCTGAAGATGTCAATTAAGTCCATCTGATCTAGTGAGTCATTTATGATTGCTGTTTCTTTGCTAATTTTTTTGTCTAGAGGATATATCCAGTGGTGTCATTGGTGATTTAAAGTCCCCTACTATGATTGTGTTGTTGTCAATCTCTCCCTTGATATCTTCCAGGAGTTTTTTTTATGTGTATGGGTGCTCCTGCGTTGGATGAATATATGTTTATCAGGGTTATATCCTCTTGTTGTATCTATCCATTTAGTATTATGAAGTGGCCTTCCTTATCTCTTTTTATGGCCTTCACTTTGAAGTCTATTTTGTCAGATATAAGTATTGCTACCCCAGTTTTTTTTTTTTTTCATTTCCGTTTTCCTGAAAGATATTTTTCCATCCCTTCACTTTCAGACTGTGTGAGTCCTTAATTCTGAGGAGGTTCTCCTGTAGACAGCAAATATATGGGTCATTTTTTTTTTTTTATCCATTGAGCCACATGATGTCTTTTGATTGGAGCATTTAGTCCATTTACGTTTAAAGTTATTATTGAGAAAAACCAAGATGGCGGCATAGGTTAACGCCGGAGTTTGCTGCTTTGAACAACTACTTCAAAAGTGAAACCAAAAAACGGAAGGGACATCACCCAAAACCACTGGAACGCTGGCTGAGTGGAAGTCCTACAACTAGTAGGAAAGAGAAACGCACACTGACACTCAGAGGAGGCGCAGTGCTGAAGTCAAATTCTGAGGTGCGGAGTGCGCGGAGCGGGCTGGTGGCGGAGGGCGCGGTTGTTGTTTTCAATCGGGAGGGAGTCGCAGACTCTGAGCACCAGATTCGGGCGAGTCTTTAGGGACCCAGACTCAAACGGGAGAAGCGGGACTGTCTGGCTTTGGTCAGAGCGAGTGCAGCTTTGTCTCCGAGCTTTGCAGCGGGTGCTGGGACTCAGAGGGGCAGAGCCCCTGGGGACAGGACTGAGAGCCGCCATAACTGCTCTCTCCGGCCCACCCTGTTGATTCTGTGCGACCCGCCCTGCCCAAGCCCTTCACAGAGGCATTTGCCGGATAGCCTCAGGCAAAGGCTAGATTAGCACCTCCCTAGAGGACAGAAGTTCTCTCACTGCTGACACAGCTGATTCTCATAGCCACTTGGCCTGGAGGTCAAACCCTCCCTGGAATTAGCTACAACAATCAAGATTTAACTATAAGACTGCGAACAAAGACCACTAGGGGGTGCACCAAGGAAGCATAACAAAATGCCGAGACAAAGAAACAGAACAAAATTGTCAAAGGAAGATATAGAGTTCAGAACCACACTTTTAAGGTCTCTCAAGAACTGTTTAGAAGCTGCCGATAAACTTAATGAGATCTACACGAAAACTAATAAGACCCTCGATCTTATATTGGGGAACCAACTAGAAATTAAGCATACACGGACTGAAATAACGAATATTATACAGACGCCCGACAGCAGACCAGAGGAGCGCAAGAATCAAGTCAATGATTTGAAATGCGAGGAAGCAAAAAACATCCAACCGGAAAAGCAAAATGAAAAAAGAATCCAAAAATGCGAGGATAGTGTAAGGAGCCTCTGGGACAGCTTCAAGGATACCAACATCAGAATTATAGGGGTGCCAGAAGATGAGAGAGAGCAAGATATTGAAAACCTATTTGAAGAAATAATGACAGAAAACTTCCCCCACCTGGTGAAAGAAATGGACTTACAGGTCCAAGAAGCGCGGAGAACCCCAAACAAAAGGAATCCAAAGAGGACCACACCAAGACACATCATCATTAAAATGCCAAGAGCAAAAGATAAAGAGAGATTCTTGAAAACAGCAAGAGAAAGAAACTCAGTTACCTACAAGGGAATACCCATACGACTGTCAGCTGATTTCTCAACAGAAACTTTGCAGGCCAGAAGGGAGTGGCAAGAAATATTCAAAGTGATGAATACCAAGAACCTACAACCAAGATTACTTTATCCAGCAAAGCTATCATTCAGAATTGAAGGTCAGATAAAGAGCTTCACAGATAAGGAAAAGCTAAAGGAGTTCATCACCACCAAACCAGGATTATATGAAATGCTGAAAGGTATCCTTTAAGAAGAGGAAGAGGAAGAAAAAGGTAAAGATACAAATTATGAACAACAAATATGCATCTATCAACAAGTGAATCTAAGAATGAAGTGAATAAATAATCTGATGAACAGAATGAACTGTTGATTATAATAGAATCAGGGACATAGAAAGGGAATGGACTGATTATTCTTGGGGGGGAAAGGGGTGTGGGAGATGTGGGAAGAGACTGAACAAAAATCGTGCACCTATGGATGAGGACAGTGGGAGGGGAGTGAGGCCGGAGGGTGGGGCGGGAACTGGGAGGAGGGGAGTTATGGGGGGAAAAAAAAAGAGGAACAAATGTAATAATCTGAACAATAAAGATTTAATTAAAAAAAATAAAAAATAAAGTTATTATTGAAAGGTACTTGTTTGTAGTCATTTCTACTTTTTGTGCCTGTTTTCTTTCTTAGCTTTTTATTTCTTCTTTTTACAGCATTCCCTTTAGCATTTCTTGCATTGCTGGCTTTGTGGTGATAAACTTCATTAGCCTTTATTTGTCTGTGAAGATTCTTATTTTCCCTTCAATTTTGAATGAGAGCCTTGCTGGATAGAGAATTCTTGGATTCAGTCCCTTGCTTTGCCTCACTTTGTAAATTTCCTTCCATTCTTTTCTGTCCTGATGTGTTTCTGTTGAGAAATCACTTGATAATCTAATGGAAGATCCCTTGTATGTAACTTTCTGTCTCTCTCTTGCAGCCTTTAAGATTCTCTCTTTGTCTTGAACATTTGCCATGGTAATTATGATGTGTCTTGGTGTGGGTCTTTTCAGGTTCATCTTGTTTGGGACTCTCTGGGCTTGTGTGACCTCAGGGAACTTTTCTGACATTATTTCTTCAAATAGGTTTTCTAATCCTTATCCCTCTTCCTGTTGTTCTGGCACCCATATAATTTGTATGTTGCTTCCTTTCATGTTATCCCATAGCTCCCTTAGGCTCTCCTCATGTCTTTTAATTTTTTTCTTTAATTGCAGTTCAGTTTGGGTGTGTTTTGCTTCCCTGTCTTCTAATTCTCTAATTCGTGCTTCTGCTTCTCCTAGTCTACTTTTGAAAATTTCCATGGTGTTTTTTTTTACAGCTAGATCATTCTTCATTTCTTCTTGATTCTTACATAAGTTATTGGTTTTTTCATCCATTTCTTCTGTATTCTTACGTAAGTTGTTTTTTTTCATCAATTTCTTTTTGATTCTTGCGCAGGTTGTTGATTTTTTCCTCCAATCCGGTTTATGCACTCTAGGGCCCTTATTCTGAATTTTTTCTGACGTGTTGCATGCCTCCGTTTCACTTAACCACTTTTCTGGTGATTCCCCCTTTTATTTCATTTGGGGGTTTCTTTGTCTACCCATGTTTGATCTCACCGACAGATCTAGATGTTGAGTCTTTCAGAGGCTGCTCCTTAGGTGGCAGTGGCTCCTTGGGCTGCAGTTGCTCCTCAGGTGGTTGTGGTTGCAGCTGCTCCTCAGTTGGCAGCAGCTCCTCGGGTGGGTGCTGTTCACAGCCATGGTGGCTCCTCCAGCTGGTGGGGGGAGGCTTTACGTACAGCTGCTGTTCCTCAGACAGAGGGTGTGCTGATCACGAGGCTGCTGTTCCTTGGATGGGGGCAGGGTGCATGTGGTTGCTACGCCTTGGATTGGGGTGGACTGCTCATGTGGCTGCTGTTCCTTGGATGGGGGCTGGCTGCACACTGCTGTTGTTCCTCTGATGTGGTGGGCTGCTTGTGGGGCTACTGCTCCTTTGACATGGGCAGGTTGATTGCAAGGCTGCTGCTCATCGGACACGGGTGAGCTGCTCAAATGGCTGCTGCTCTTCAGATGGGAGTGAGCTGCATGTGTGGCTGCTCCTCCTCAGACGGGGACGGGCCACTCCCCTGGCTGCTGCTCATTGGACAGGTGCAGGTTGTGTGGCTCTGCTCCACAGACCGGTGCGTGCTGTGCAGGACTGCCGCTTCTCGGACGTGGGCGGTCTGCTCATCTGACTGCTGCTCCTTGGACCAGGGTGGGCTGCTGCTGCTCCTCGAATGGGGACGGGCTGCTCCTCAGATGGGGGCGGGCTGTTCACACAGCTGCAGCTCCTCGGATAGGGCAGGCTGCTCATGTGGCTGCTGCTGCTTGGACGAGGGCAAGATGCTTGCGCAGCTGCTGCTCCTTGGACTGGTGCAGGGTGTGTGCAGCTGCTGCTCCTCGGATGGGGGTGGCCTGCGCAGGGCTGCCGCTCCTCAGATGTTGGCAGACTGCTCATGCAGCTGTTGCTCCTCAGATGGGTCGAGCTGCTCGCGTGGTTGCTGCTCCTTGGACGGGGAGTGGGCCGCTCACACAGCTGGTGCTCCTTGGACAGGGGTAAGCCACATGAGCCTGCTGCTCTTAGGCCTGGGGCAGGCAGCTCACGGGGCTGATGCTCCTTGGACAGGAGCATGCTGCTCACGTGGTTGCAATTCACTGGACTAAAGCGTTGGGCTGGTCAGAGGGGAGTGTGCTTCAGAACTCACAGGAACCTGCGCCCGGGGTGGCTGGAGACTCGGTGACTGTGGGACCACAACCGAGGTAGCAGGTCCCTGGAAGGAGTGGCTGTAGAGTCCCAGGTGTTACCTGAGGGCACCCTGGGTGGAGGTGAGGCTGGGCTCTCAGTCATATCAGCTCTCCTCTTTGAAAAGGCGAGGCCTCTGAAGAAGAGCTGGCCTCCTGGTCCTGTTTGCAATGGTAGCAGAGGCTGCCTAGTTAGGTGAGCCCAGTTAGCCTGCCCCCGAAGGTCCTGTGGGGTCTAACTGTGCCTCATTCACACATTCCCACACACACACACACACCACACACCACACAACCACACAACCACACACCACAGACAACCACACACTCCTCTTTTGCTCCCTCACTGCCACCTTCTTCCTTCCTCTATAGCTGTGTCTAGGGCAGCCGTGGGCAAACTACGGCCCGTGGGCCAGATCCGGCACGTTTGAAATGAATAAAACTAAAAAAAAAAAAGACCATACCCTTTTATGTAATGATGTTTACTTTGAATTTATATTAGTTCACACAAACACTCCATCCATGCTTTTGTTCCAGCCCTCCGGTCCAGTTTAAGAACCCATTGTGGCCCTTGAGTCAAAAAGTTTGCCCACCCCTGGTCTAAGGTGTAATTGACCTGTTCGTTAATGAAGTTTCCTCTCCAGGTGTCTGGTTATGTGGTTTGCTCTCTGGCACTTTAGCCAGACAGGATAAAATTCACCTTAACAAGACATGACCCAAAGGGAACAAAGCATGAATGTTCTCACGACACTGATAACCCCAATATAAGTGACCACCTGAGAAAAGAGAATTAGGGGAGAGAAAAGAGAGCACAAATGATATCTAAGAGAGAAAAAAAAAGATAAGAGAGAAAAGAAAAGGGGGAATATATATATATATATATATATATATATATATATATATATATATATAGAGAGAGAGAGAGAGAGAGAGAGAGAGAGAGAGAGAATACCACAGAACCAATAGATAAACCAAACAAATACAAACACCATACACCCAGTAAAGAGGGTGGGGACAGAATCTGTAGAGGATGAGCTGATATACAGGAAATAAGGTTAAGAATTGGATAAATATGGGGAGGACCTCAATTAAGTATAGAGGAAGTAGAAAAGGGATGAGTGGATAAGAAGAGAAAGACGGGGAACAAAATAATATATTTACAAAAAAATTGATTAAAAAATGGTATAAAAATAGAATATAGCAAGTAAAAATAAAATAAAATTGAATGATGAAGAAATAATGTCAAAAGAAGTAGAAAATAACGCAACAAACAACAAAGGAAAACAAAGAAAAAAGAAAAAAAAAGAGCTAACAAAATAATAATAAAAAAATAAAAATGAAAAATTGAAATGTCATTCCTTTGGCTGGCTTAAGATCCCAATTTTCTGGAATGTCTGTGATTTTTTTTTCTTCTGTTGCTGGGACTGAAGGCCTCTCTATAGGCCAGACCCTGTTAACTCCCAGGGAGTAATCAGATTTTTTTTAATCCTTTCTACCATTCAGGGTGGAATCTGGGTGTGGCTGTATTCCTTGCTTGGAGACAGGAGGGAGGGGTTATGTCCTCAGGGAAAAATGGCTGCCCAGAACCTGGGCTCAGGCGTGAGTCAGCACTCAACTTGCTGCCACCTCTCCTGGACCCCCTTCTCTCCCCAGCCTCTCCCCAGATTCCACTCGTCCGCACCTTGTCCTGCCCCTCAGCATGGGTGAGTGTCTGTATCCGAACTGTCCTATGAACAGGGTTCAGTGGAACAAAAAAAAAAAACGCCGGCCGCAGAAATGGGGAAGACTGAGTCTCTGTGAGGACCTCTATTACCGGCACTGCGTGGTCTGGTCAGCCCTTCAGGCTGCCCCCTCTGGGCTCAGTCTGACATAATTATGGAACCCAGATCTCAAATCCCCCAGTGCCAACAGTCCTGTGGATCTCCGTTCCACAGTCAGAGGCTGTGCCTGTCCCAAGGGACTTGGCTGGGTGCCGCACGGTTTCCCTCTGACCCTCTGGGCTCAGAGATCTGGCAAACTTTCTTGCCCAGATCCATGGTTTTTACCTTTCCAGGGGAACTCTGCCCTTCCCAGCTGCAAACTGTCTCACCAGCTGAGTCTCCTTCACCAATTCGGGGTGGATGTTATTCGTTTCAGCTGCTCATTCTATTTGCTCTGGCACAAGCCTTGGGATGCATCCACCTGTTCCGCCGCCATCTTGTCTCTCCTCTGCCCATTTTTTAATTGGATTGTTTGACTTCCTTTTGTTGAGTTATACGAGTACTTTATATATTTTGGAAATTCACCCCTTATCCGGTGTAGCATTGGCAAATATGTTCTCCCATACAGTGGGTTCTCTTTTCATTTTGATGCTGGTTTCTTTTGCTGTGCAGAAGCTTTTCATTCTGATGTAGTTCCATTTGTTTATTTTTTCCTTTGTTTCTCTGGGCTTAGGTGATGAATTGGGGAAAATTCTGCTATGTGAGATGTCTGAGATTTTGCTCCCTACATTTTCTTCTAGGATTTTTATAGTTTCATGACTTATACATTTAAGCTTTTTATCCATTTTGAGTTTATTCTTGTGTATGGTGTAAGTTGGTGGTCTACTTTCAATTTTTTGCATATATCTGTTCAATTTTCCCAGCACCATTAATGGAAGAGACCGTCTTGACTCCATTGGATGCTCTTGCCTCCTTTATCAAATATTAATTGAGCATAGTGGTTTGGGTCAATTTCTGGGTTCTTGTTCTGTTCCATTGATCTTTATGCCTATTCTTGTGGCAGTACCAGGCTGTTTTTATTACAGAGGCTTTGTATTATAACTTGATATCCAGTATTGCGACCCCTCCAACTTTGTTCTTCTTTTTCAAGGCTATTGTGGCTATTTGGGGGCTTTTTGGTTCCATGTAGATTTTTGGTATATTTGTTATAGATATGTGAAATATGTTGTTGGTATTTTAATAGGGATTGAATTGAATGTATAGAGTGCTTTGGGTAGTATGGACATTTTAATTATGCTAATTAAACCAATCTATATACATGGTGTATTCTTCCACTTGTTTATATCTTCCTCTATCTCTTTTTTTCAATGTCCTATAGTTTTCCAAGTACAAGTCTTTTACCTCCTTGGTTAAGTTTATTCGTAGGTATCTTAATTTTTTGTTGCAATGGTAAGTGGGATTTTTTTTTGGATCTCTTTCTGAGTGTTCATTATTAGTGTGTAAAATGCATCAATTTCTGAGTGTTAATTTTGTGTCCTGCTACATTCCCAAATTGATTTATTAAATCTAGTAGCTTTTTGGTGGAGTCTTTAGGGTTTTTTTGTACAACATCATGTCATCTGCAAATAATGACAGTTATACTTCCTCCTTTCCAATTTGGATGCCTTTTATTTTTTCTTCTTGTCTGATAGCTGTGCCTAGGGCTTTCAGTACTATGTTGAATAAGAGTGGTGAAAGCAGACATCCCTGTCTTGTTCCTGTTCTTAGGGGAAATGGTTTTATTTTTTGTCCATTGAGTATGATGTTGGCTGTAGGTTTGTCACATATGGCCTTTATTATGTTGAGGTATTATCCCTGTGTTTCCACTTTGCTGAGAGTTTTTATGAAAAATGGGTGCTGGAGTTTGCCAAATGCTTTTTCTGCATGTATTGGTATAGTCATGTGATCTTTGTCTTTCAAATTGTTTATATGATGCATCACATTTATTATTACTTTTTAAAAATATGTTTTTATTAATATTTAGAGAGAGAGGAAAGGATAAGGATCAAGAGACAGAAACCTCAATGAGAGGGAAATATCAAGGATTGGCTGCCTCCTGCACGCCCGCCCCTTGCCAGGAATTGAGCCTGAGACCCAGGCATGTGCCATAACCTGGAATTGAACTAGTGATCTCCTGGTGCATAGGTCGATGCTCAACCTCTGAACCACACCTACTGGGTGTGTATCACATTTATTGATTTATGAATATTGTACCAGCCTTGTATCCCTGGAATAAATCCCACTTGGTCATGGTGTATGATCTTCTTAATACATTGCTGGTTCAGATGTGCTAATATTTTCTTGAGGTTTTAGCGTCAATGTTCATCAGGGATATTGGCTTGTAATTCTCTTTTGTTGTATTATCCTTATCTTGTTTTGGAATTAGGCTACTGCTGGCCTCATAAAAAGAGCTTAGAAGTGTTCCTTCCTTTTGGATATTTTGGAATAGTTTGAGGAGAGATGTGTTAGTTTTTCTTTGAATATTTGTTAATACACCCCTGTGAAGCCATCAAGACCATGGATTTTGTTTGCTGGGAGTTTTATGATTACTGCTTCAATTTCATCAGCTGTTATTGGCCTATTCAGGTTTTCTGATTCTTTCTGATTCAGTTTTGGAAGAATGTACTTTTCTAGTAATTTGTCTGTTTTATCCAGGTTGTCCAACTTGTTGGCCTATAATTGTTCCCAGTATTTTTTTACATTCCTTTGTATTTCTGTGGTGTCAGTTGTTCCTTTACCTCTTTCATTTCTGATTTTATTTATTTGGGTCCTCTCTCTTTGTTTCTTGATGAGTCTGGCTAAATGTTGATCAATCTTGTTTATTTTTTCAAAGAATCAGTTCTTAATTTCATTGATATTTTGTATTTTTTTTAGTTACTGTCATTTATTTCCACTTTTATCATTATTATTTCTTTCCTCCTACTTTGGGCTTTTCTTGTTGTTCTCTTTCTAATTCTTTAACTTGTAGGGTTAGATAGTTTATTAGAAATTTTTCTTGTTTTTTTCAGGTAGGCCTGTAGTACTATGAAATTCCATCTTGAGACTGCTTTTATTGTGCTACTTAGATTTTGAGTTGTTGTGTGTTAATTTTCAGGAACTTTTGTATTTCTTCCTTGATGTCCTTGATTTCCTCATTGTTTTCTTATTTATTTATTTATTTATTTATTCATAGCTCTGTGTTTTTTGTTTGTTTGTTTTGAGTATTTTTTTAAAGTTGATTTTAGAGAGAGGAAGGGAGAGGGAGAGAGGGATAGAAGCGTCAATGATGCGAGAGAATCATTGATTGGCTGCCTCCTGTATGCCCTCTACTTGGGATTGAACCCACAACCTGGGCATGTGCCCTGACTGGGACTCAAACTGTGACCTCCTTGTTCATGGGTTGACATTCAACCACTGAGCCACACCAGCTGGGCTCCTCATGATTTTTTAAATAAATTTTCTTTATTTTATCTTACTTTATTATAAGAATACAGCATATAATACATATAAACATACAAAGTATATGTTAATTTACTGTTTATGTTATCAATAAGGCTTCCTTATGTTCAATAGGAGGCTATTAGTAGTTAAATTTGGGGGAGTCAAAAGTTATATGTAGATTTTTGACTGCACAGGATTGGTTCCCTTGACCCCCACATTGTTCAAGGATTAACTGTAACATTCCACAATAAAGATTAATTTTTAAAAAATACCACATGATCTCACTCACTTGTGGAATATAATGATCAACATACACTGATGAACAAGGACTGATCCAGAGACAGAGTGGCATTGATTGGACTGTCGGGCCTTGGAGGGAAGGTAAGGGAGGGTGGGGATGAGGGGGGGAGATCAACCAAAGGACTTATATGCAAGCATATAGGCCTAACCAATGGACATGGACAACAGGGGGGTGAGGGCATGAGCAGGGGGTAGGGGATAATGAGGGGATAAGGATACATATGTAATATTTTAATCAATAAAAAATATATTTAAAAAAAAGAGCGCAAGAGAAATAGAGGGGGAATTCTAAGAAATCATTGCCTAATACATGATTATAAAGATTTCCTTCTAAGTTTTCGTCTAACAGATTTATAGTTGTAGCTTTGACATTTAAGTCTCATATTCATTTTCGTTTAACTAATGTGTATAGTGTGAGGTGAGGGTCTAAGATTGTGATTTTGCATGTTGATATCTAATTGTCCTCACACCACATGTAAAAAGACTATCCTTTCACCATTGAATTTCTTTGGTGCCTTTGTTGAAAATTAATTGACCATAAATATTAGGATTTATTTTTGAACTTTAAATTCTGTTCCATTTATCTATCTTTATGCTAGTCACAGAAGAACAAATACCACACTAACTTGATAACTATAGTTTTATAGTGAGTTTTAAAATTAGATAGTGTAAGTCCTCCAAGTTGAGTTTTTAAATATTCAAAATAGTTTTTAGGATCCCCTTCTCCCCCCCCCCCCACCCCCTTCCCTCTGGCAACCACCACACTGCTGTTTGTGTTCATGAGTTTCAGCTTTATATCTCACACATGAATAAAATCATATGGTTCTTAGCATTTTCTGACTGACTTATTTCACTTAGCATAATGTTCTCAAAGTCCATCCATGTTGTTGCAAATGGCACTATTTCATCTTTTCTTATGATTATTATTCCATTGTGTATATATACCACATGGTCTTTATCCAGTCCTCTATCTTGGGACACTTTGGTTGTTTCCGTGTCTTGGCCACCATGAATAATGCTGCAATGAACATAGGGGTGCATATATCTTTGCAAATACATGATTTCGAGTTTTGCTGGTATATACCCAGGAAAGGGATCATACGGTAGCTCTATTCTTAATTTTTTGAGGACTCACCACACTACTTTCCATAGTGGTTATATCAGTCTACGTTCCCACCAGCAGTGAATGTGGGTTCCCTTTTTCCCACAACCTCTACAACACTTGTTATTGCTTATCTTGTTGACAATTACCGCCTTAACAGGAGTAAAGTGGTATCTCATTGTAGTTTTGATTTGCATTTCCCTAATTGCTAGTGAGGTTGAACATCTATTGCAGGGGTTCTCAAACTATGGCCCGCGGGCCACATGCAAATACAAATATTGTATTTGTTCCCGTTTTGTTTTTTTACTTTAAAATAAGGATGTGCGGTGTGCATAGGAATTTGTTCATAGTTTTTTTTTTTTTAACTATAGTCCGGCCCTCCAACGGTCTAAGGGACAGTGAACTGGCCCCCTGTTTAAAAAGTTTGAGGACTCCTGATCTATTGGCTATTCATATGTCTTCTTGGGAGAGGTGTACTTCAAGGTCCTCTGCCCACTTTTTGATTGGATTGTTTGTTTGGTGGTTAGTTTTATGAGTTCTTTATATATTTTAGAATTTATTTATTTATTTATTTTCTCATTAATCTTTGTTATTTTAATGGGTCTCAAAATTCTGTGACAGATTTTTGGCCATGTTGTTTCCATTAAAAAGTACTGATTTTAAAAACTAATAACTTAAAAACTGCCACACACACAAAAGAACCACAAATGGTCCACAAAACATTCTCCTTTTCTTCTGAAGGTTTTACGATGCATTGTAATCATTAACCAGTATTTTACTATTAAACCTAAATGGCCAATTGAGACAAACAGTTCTGAGACCGTTCACACCACTGATAAAGACTGGGGTGGCAAGTGTTGGTAATAATATTCGTTTAGCCTTCTGAACTTTCTGGGCAGACTTGGTGACTTTGCCAGCTCCAGCTGCCTTCTTGTCCACTGCTTTGATGACACCCACAGCAACTATCTGTCTCATGTCACGAACAGCGAAACGGCCCAGAGGAGGGTAGTCACAGAAGCTATCAACACACATGGGCTTGCCAGGAATCATATCGACGATGGCAGCACCACCAGATTTCAAAAACTTGGGGCCATCTTCCCAGAATGACAATCAATCTTCTCCTTCAGCTCAGCAAATTTGCAAGGAATGTGAGCAGTGTGACAATCCAGCACAGGCGCATAGCAAGCACTGATCTGGCCTGAGTGGTTCAGGATAATCACCTGAGCTGTGAAGCCAGCTGCTTCCATTGGTGGATAATTTTTTAAATATATATTTGTATTGATTTAAGAGAGGAAGGGAGAAGGAGAGAGACAGAAGCATCAATAATGAGAGACAATCATTGATAGGCTGCCTCCTGCACCCCCACACTGGGGATCGAGCCCGCAACCCAGGCATGTGCCCTTGACCGGAATTGAACCTGGGACCTTTGAGTCTGCAGACCGATGCTCTATCTACTGAGCAAAACCAGCTAGGGCTGGTGGATCATTTTTGCTGTCACCAGTCACATTGCCACGGCGAACATCTTTGACAGACACGTTCTTGACGTTGAAGCCCACATGGTCCCCAGGAAGAGCTTCCACTCAAAGCTTCATGGTGCATTTCAACAGACTTTACTTCAGTTGCAATGTTGACTGGAGCAAAGGTGACCACCATGCCGGGCTTAAGAACACCAGTCTCCATTCAGCCCACAGGGACAGTCCAATACCACCAATTTTGTAGACATCCTGGAGGGGCAGACACAGGGGCTTGTCAGCTGGACGAGTTGGTGGCAAGATGCAATCCATAGCTTCAAGCAGTGCAATTCCACTGGCATTGCCATCTTTATGGGTGACCTTCCATCCCTTGAACCAAGGCATATTAGCACTTGGCTCCAGCATGTTGTCTCCATTCCAACCAGAAATTGGCACAAATGCTACTGTGTCAGGGTCGTAGCCAATTTTCTTAATGTAGGTGCTGACTTCTTTAACAACTTCCTTGTGCTTTTCTGGCTGTAGGGTGGCTCAGTGGACTCCATTTTGTTAACACCAACAATCAGCTGTTTCACACCCAGTGTGTAGGCCAGAAGGGCATGCTCACGGTCTATCCATTCTTGGAGCTACCTGCTTGAAATTCACCAGCACCAGCAGCAACAATCAAGACAGCACAGTCAGCCTGAGATGTGCCTGTAATCATGTTTTTGATGAAGTCTCTGTGCCCTGGGGCATCAATGATGGTCACATAATACTTGCTGGTCTCGAATTTCCACAGGGAGATATCAATGGTGACACCTCGCTCGCGTTCAGCTTTCAGTTTATCCAAGACCCAGGCATATTTGAAGGAGCCCTTCCCCATCTCAGCAGCCTCCTTCTCAAATTTCTCGGTGGTTCTTTTGTTGATGCTGCCACATTTATAGATCAGATGGCCAGTAGTGGTAGACTTGCCGGAATCTATGTGTCCAATGACGACGATGTTGATGTGAGTCTTTTCCTTTCCCATCTTGGGTTTGAGTTACTGGTGGTTTTCACGACACCTGTGTTCTGGCGGCAAACCCGTTGCGAAAAAGCTATATTTTAAAATTTAAACCTTTGTTGGAGCTACTGTTTGCAAATATCATCTCCCATCTAGTTGGCTGTCTCTTTGTTTTGTTTTCAGTTTATTTTGCTGTGCAGAAGCTTTTTAGTTTGATATAGTTCTTTTCATTTATTTTCGCCTTTTCTTCCCTTGCCTTTGGGTCAAGTTCATAAAATGTTCTCTATGATCAAGGTCTATAAGTTTGGTACCTATATTTTCTCCTATATTTCCTCCTTATAGTCTCAGGTCTTATATTTAGGTATTTGATCCATTTTGAATAAATGTTTGTACATGGGTATAAACTGTAATTTAGTTTCATTCATTTGCATGTGGCTTTCCAGTTTTCCCAGCACCGTTTATTGAAGAGACTATCTTTACTCCATTGTGTATTTCTGGCTCCTTTGTCGAAAATTATCTATTCCTATACACGTGGTTTTATAGCTGGGCTCTCTATTCTGTTCCATTGCTCTGTGTGTCTCTTTCTCTGCCAGTACCATGCTGTTTTGATTACCAGGTGTACCAGTTAATAATGCGGATTTTTTTCCATAGATGGAGTTACAAATATGTTGATATATATGCGATTTGATATGTATGCTATTTTGTTGTATTGACAGCAAGCTTCAAAACTTCATATGTCAAATTTGCTGAAGGTGTTAACATCATAGATATTTTTATGCTTAAAAATGTCAAATTTTGTGCCAAAAAGAGCATTTGAGGGAAGTCTTAATTTATTACTTTATTTTGAAGAAAATTATTGTATACTTCGGGAAGCTTATGGTGAACATGTTCCATCTCAAGATACTTGTAAACACTGGTTTAAACGCTTTAAAAGTGATGATTTTGATGTGAAAGACAACGTTCAGGTCAACCGAAAAAGTTTGAAGACCAACAATTACAAGCATTATTGGATGAAGATGCGTGTCAAAACAACTTGTAGAAAGATTAAACGTTGCTCAGCAAACAATTTCTGATTGTTTACAAGCAATGGGAAAGATTTTAAAGGAAGGAAAATGGGTGCCACATCAACTGAACTACAAATGGAAAACTGAAAAGTCATCAGTAAATTGTTGCTTCAACGGCACAAAAAACAGTCTTTTTTTGCATAGAATTGTGACTGGTGATTAAAAGTAGATTTATTTTGAGAATCCCAAATGCACAAAATCATGGGTTGACCCAGGTCAACCGTCAACATCGACTGCAAGGCCAAATCGCTTCGGAAAGAAGACAATGCTCTGCGTTTGGTGGGATCAGGAAGGTGTGGTGTATTATGAACTTCTAAAACCAGGTGCAACCATTAATACTGATAGTTACCAACAACAAATAATCAATTAGAACCATTCTTTGATCATAAAATGACCAGAATGGGCCATAAGACACAGCAAATAATTTTGCTTCATGATAATGCACCATCACCCACTTCAAAACCAGTAAAAGACACATTAAAAGATCTTGCCTGGGAAGTATTAACCCCCCCCCCCCGCCATATTCACCAGACCTTGCTCCTTCAGATTACCACTTGTTCTGATCAATGGCACACACACTTTCTGAGCAGCACTTCAAACGTATGAAGAAGTGGAAAATTGGGTCTCTGAATGGTTTGCCTCAAAACAAAAGTTCTATTGAGACGGTATCCACAAATTACCTGAAAGATGGGGGAAATGTGTAGCTAGGGATGGACATTACTTTGAATAAAGCACTTTTGATGTTTCTCTGGAAATTATCATGTTTTCTTTTATTACAAAATCCGCCATTATTAACCGGTACACCTAGTGTATACACTGAGTGGCCAGATTATTATGATCACCTGACATTTGTAGGCAAATTAGCGATAATTTCCCCCTGAAGTTGCTAGAGGGCCAGGTCATTATAAACGTATGAATAGCACAACATACCTAAGTATCATTGCTGATCAAGTTCATCCTATCATGTTGATGGCGTATCCCAATGGAGATGGCTTCTTCCAACAAGACAATGCTCCATGCCACGGTGCTCGTATTGTGAAGGAGTGGTTTCAAGAACGTGAGGGAGATTTACCTTGCTTAGGTAGCCCCCACAATCACCAGACCTCAATCCAATTGAGCATTTGTGGGACAAAGTTAAAAGAGCCATCAGGAGACGGAATATGGCGGCGATATAGGAGGACGTGTCATAGGTCGTGCCCCAGAGCAAATGGAGTGAGCAGCTGAAACTAATAACACCCACCCCGAATTGGCAAAATTACTCAGCTGGTGAGACGGTGTGCAGCCGGGAAGGGCAGAACTCCCCTGGAAAGCAGACCCAGGCAACAGCAGCCTCCTGAGCACCACACCCTCTGTCTGAGGAACAGCAGCTGTATGTGAAGCCTCCCCCCACCAGTCAGAAGAGACACCACAGCTGTGAACAGCACCCACCAGAGAAGCTGCTGCCAACTGAGGAGCAGCTGCTACCACAACCGCCCGAGGAGCAACCACAGCCCAAGGAGCCACTGCCACCCAGTGAGCAGCCACTGAAAGACTCAATGTCTAGATATGTCAGTGAGATCAAACATGGGTAGACAAAGAAACCCCCAAAGGAAAGAGAAGGAGGACTCTCCAGAAAAGCAGCTAAGTAATACAGAGGCATGCAACATGACAGAAAAAGAATTCAGAATAAGGGTCCTAGAGTGCATAAACCGGATGGAGGAAAAAATCAACAACCTCTGCAAGAAGCTAAAAGAAACAGATGAAAAAGTCAACTACCTATGCAAGAAGCAAGACGAAACAGATGAAAAATCAATAACATATGGAAGAAGCTAGAAGAAACAGATGAAAAAATCAACAACTTAAGTAAGACCCAAGAAGAAATGAAGAGTGATATAGCTGCAATAAAAAACACCATTGAAAGTAACAACAGTAGACTAGGAGAAGCAGAGGACCGAATTAGTGAATTAGAAGACAGGGAAGCAAAACGCACCCAAAATGTACTGCAATTGGAAAAAAGAAATTAAAAGACAAGAGGAGAGCATAAGGGAGCTTTGGGACAACATGAAACGAAACAACATACAAATAATAGGGGTGCCAGAACAACAGAAAGATGAACAAGGATTAGAAAACCTATTCGAAGAAATAATATCAGAAAACTTCCCTGAGGTGGGGAAGAAAAAAGTCCCACAAGCCAAGAGAGTCCCAAATAAGGTGAACCCGAAAAGACCCACACCAAGACACATCATAATTACCATGGCAAACGTTCAGGACAAAGAGAGAATCTTACAGGCTGCAAGAGAGAGATGGAAAGTTACATACAAGGGATCTCCCATTAGATTATCAAATGATTTCTCAACAGAAACACATCAGGCCAGAAAAGAATGGACAGAAATTTACAAAGTGATGCAAAGCAAAGGACTGAATCCAAGAATACTCTATCCAGCAAGGTTATCATTCAAACTTGAAGGGGAAATAAGAAGCTTCACAGACAAAAAAAAGGCTTAGGGAGTTTCTCACCACCAAGACAGCAATGCAAGGAATGCTAAACACACTTGTGTAAAAAGAAGAAATAAAAAGCTCAGAAAGAAAACAGCCACACAAAAAAGAAAGGGCTACAAACAAGTACCTTTCAATAATAACTTTAAACGTAAACGGACTAAATGTTCCAACCAAAAGACATCAAGTGGCTGAATGGATAAAAAAGCATGACCCATACATCTGCTGTCTACAAGAGACCCACCTCATTAGAAGGGACTCACACAGACTGAAAGTGAAAGCATGGAAAAATATCTTTCAGGCAAATGGAAAGGAAAAGAAAGCTGGGGTAGCAATACTTATATCGGACAAAATAGACCTCAAAGTGAAGGCCATAACAAGAGATAAGGAAGGCCACTTCATAATAATAAGGGATCAATACAACAAGAAGATATAACCCTGGTAAACATATATGCACCCAATGCAGGAGCACGCAAATTCATAAAAAAACTCCTGGAATATATCACAGGAGAGATCGACAACAATACAATCATAATAGGGGACTTTTTTTTTTTTTTACAGCCTTTAATCCTTTGTCCTCTATGAGCATCTTCCATTAATAAGCTTGTCTGATGTGTGGAGTTTCTACTAGGATGTGTATATGAATTCTTTTTTTTTATTGCTTAAAGTATTACAAAGGGTATTACATATGTATCCATTTTATCCCCCCGCCCTAGACAGTCCCCTAGCCTCCCCTATCACCCAGTGTCTTATGTCCATTGGTTATGCTTATATGCATGCATACAAGTCCTTTAGTTGATCTCTTACCCCCCTACCTCCTGCCCCCCAACCCTCCCCGGCCTTCCCGCTGCAGTTTGACAATCTGTTTGAGGCAGCTCTGCCTCTGTATCTATTATTGTTCAAAAGTTATAATAGGGGACTTTAATACACCACTGACAGCACTGGATAAGTCCGCTAGACAAACAATCAGCAAAGAAACAGCAATCCTAAATGACTCACTAGATCAGATGGACTTAATAGACATCTTCAGAACACTTCACCCCAAAGCCACGGAATATACATTCTACCCAAGTGCTCATATGACATATTCAAAAATAGACCATATATTGGGTCACAAGCAAAGTATCCCCAAATTCAAGAAGATTGAAATCATAAAAAGGATCTTCTCAGACCACGATGGCATAATATTAGAAATAAACTACAATAAAAACAGCCAAAAATACTCAAACACCTGGAAGCTGAATAGCATGTTATTAAATATTGATTGGGTTACCAATGAGATCAAAGAAGAAATTAAAAACATCCTGGAAACTAATGACAATGAAAACACAACAATCTAAAACCTATGGGACACAATGAAAGCAGTCCTGAGAGGGAAGTTTATAGCTCTACAGGCCTATCTCAACAAACAAGAAAAAATTGTAGTAAATCATCGAACTCTCCAACTCAAAGAATTAGAAAGAGAGCAACAAGAAAACCCCAGAGTGAGCAGAAGGAAGGAGATAATAAAGACTAGAGCAGAAATAAATGATATAGAGACCAAAAAAGCAATACAGAAAATAAATGAAACCAAGAGCTGGTTCTTTAAAAGGATAAACAAGATTGACAAACCCCTAGCCAGACTCACCAAGAAGCAAAGAGAGAGGACCCAAATAAACGAAATCAGAAACGATAGAGGCGAAATAACAACAGACCCCACAGAAATACAAATGAATGTTAAAGAATACTTTGGACAGCTCTACTCCAACAAACTAGACAACCTGGAGGAAATGGACAAATTTCTAGAAATATACAACATTCCAAAACTCAATCAAGAAGAATCTAATAATCTCAACAAGCCAATAAGTATGGAAGAAATTGAAGCAGTCATAAAAAAGCTTCCAGCAAACAAAAGCCCAGGACCAGATGGCTTCACAGGGGAGTTTTACAAAACATTCAAGGAAGACCTAAAACCTATCCTCCAAAGACTACTACAAAAAATCCAAGAGGAAGGAACACTTCCAAACTCATTCTTTGAAGCCAGCATCACCCTAATACCAAAACCAGGTAAAGACAACACGATGAAAGAGAATTACAGGCCAATATCCCTCATGAACGTAGATGCCAAAATCCTCAACAAAATCTTAGCAAATCGGATCCAGCAGTACATCAGAAAGATCATACACCATGACCAAGTAGGATTTATCCCGGGGATGCAAGGATGGTACAATATCCGCAAATCAATAAACGTGATACATCACATAAACAAATTGAAAGAAAAAAGCCACATGGTCATATCAATTGATGCAGAAAAAGCATTTGACAAAATTCAACACCCATTTTTGATAGAAACTCTCAGCAATGCGGGAGTAGAAGGATCATACCTCAACATAATAAAAGCCATATATGACAGGCCCACAGCCAACATCATACTCAATGGACAAAAACTAACACCATTTCCCCTAAGAATAGGAAGAAAACAGGGATGCCCCCTCTCACCACTCCTGTTCAACATAGTACTGGAAGTGTTAGCCATTGCAATTCGGCAAGAAGAAGAAAAAAAAGGCATACACATTGGAAAAGAGGAAGTAAAACTGTCCTTATTGGCAGACGACATGATATTATACATACAAAACCCTAGAGACGCCATCAAAAAGTTACTAGACTTAATACATGAATTTGGCAATATAGCAGGATACAAAATTAACCCCAAGAAATCTGAGGCATTTCTATACACCAATAGTGAACTTTCAGAAACAGAGATTATAAAAACAATCCCATTTACCATTGCACCAAAAAAATTAAGCTACCTAGGAATAAACCTAACTAAAGAGGTAAAAGACCGCTACTCAGAAAACTACAGGACGTTGAAAAAAGAGATAGAGGAAGACATAAACAGATGGAAGAACATACCATGTTCATGGATTGGTAGAATCAACGTCATTAAAATGTCCATACTAGTCTCATTTTGGCACATCAGCATAAAGCTGATGAATATTCTATTCAGTTTACTGGGCGGAGAAACCAAGATGGCGGCATAGGTTAACACTGGAGATTGCTGCCTCGAACAACCAATTCAAGGGTACACCTAAAAGACGGAATGGATATCATCCAGAACCACAGGAAGGCTGGCTGCGTGGAAATTCTACAACTAGGAGGAAAGAGAATATCATACCCAGTCTCAGAGGAGGCGCAGTGCTGAAGTGAAATACTCAGGTGCGGAGTGCACGTGGAACGGGCTGGCAGCGGAGGGCGCGGTTGTTGTTTTCAATCAGGAGGGAGTTTCAGACTCTGAGCTCCAGATCCGGGCGAGTCTCTAGGGACCCAGACTCAAACGGGAGACGCGGGACTATCTGGCTTCAGTCGGAACTCGAAGGCAGCTTTCTCTCTGAGGTTTGCAGAGGTTGCTGGGACTCTGTGAGGCAGAGCCCCTAGGGACAGAACTGAAAGCAGCCATAACTGCTCTCTCCAGCCCGCCCTGTAGATCCCCAGGGACCCGCCCCGCCCAAGCCCTGCGCAGAGCCACTTGCTGGATAGCCCAGGCAAATGCTAGATTAGCACCGCCCTAGAGATCCAGCACAGAAGCTCTCTCACTGCAGACAGAGCAGACTCTCATAGCCAGTTAGCCTGGAGGTCAAATCACCCCCAGTATTGTCGACAACAATCAAGGCTTAACTACAACAAGACTGCGCACAAAGACCACTAGGGGGTGCACCAAGAAAACATAAAAAATGAGGAGACAAAGAAACAGGACGCAAATGTCAGACATGGAAGATATAGAGCTCAAAACCACACTTTTAAGGTCTCTCAAGAACTGTCTAGAACCTTCTGATAAACTTAGTAAGGCCCTCGAAAAGACTGGTGAGACCGCAGATAAATGTAGTGAGATCCTCAAGAAATCTAATGAGACCCTCGATATTGTGATAAAGAACCAACTAGAAATTAAGCATACACTGACTGAAATAAAGAATATTGTACAGACACCCAACAACAGATCAGAGGAGCGCAAGAATCAAGTTAAAGATTCGAAATGCGAAGAAGCAAAAAACACCCAACTGGAAAAGCAAAATGAAAAAAGAATCCGAAAATACGAAGATAGTGTAAGGAGCCTCTGGGACAGCTTCAAGCGTACCAACATCAGAATTATAGGGGTGCCAGAAGATGAGAGAGACCAAGATATTGAAAACCTATTCGAAGAAATAATGACAGAAAACTTCTCCCACCTGGTGAAAGAAATAGACTTACAAGTCCAGGAAGCAAAGAGAACCCCAAACAAAAGGAATCCAAAGAGGACCACACCAAGACACATCATAATTAAAATGCCAAGAGCAAAAGACAAAGAGAAAATCCTAAAAGCAGCAAGAGAAAGAAACTCAGTTACCTACAAGGGAATACCCATACGACTGTCAGCTGATTTCTCAACAGAAACTTTGCAGGCCAGAAGGGAGTGGCAAGAAATATTCAAAGTGATGAATACCAAGAACCTACAACCAAGATTACTTTATCCAGCAAAGCTATCATTCAGAATTGAAGGTCAGATAAAGAGCTTCACAGATAAGGAAAAGCTAAAGGAGTTCATCACCACCAAACCAGTATTATATGAAATGCTGAAAGGTATCCTTTAAGAAGAGGAAGAAGAAGAAAAAGACAAAGATACAAATTATGAACAACAAATACACATCTATCAACAAGTGAATCTAAAAATCAAGTGAATAAATAATCTGATGAACAGAATAAACTGGTGAACATAATAGAATCAGGGGCAAAGAAAGGGAGTGGACTGACTATTCTCAGGGGGGGAAGGGAAGTGGGGGGTGAGTGAAGAGACTGGACAAAAATCGTACACCTATGGATGAGGACAGTGGGGGGGGGGTGGGGTAAGGGCAGAGGGTGGGGTAGGAAATCGGTGGAGGGGAGATATTGGGGGGGAAAAGAGGAACAACTGTAATAATCTGGAAAATAAAGATTTAATTTAAACATAATAATAATAATAAAATGAAAAATAATTTCAAGGAAAAAAAGAATAGTAGTTTGGAAATAAAAGAATAAACTATTTCTGTATTTTCTGTGCTAGAGCTAAACACTGAAAATTAAATTTTGAGGAATTTTGTGAGCCCGTTGTGGAAAATGGTGATTTCAAAAAATTAAATTATAAATACTTAGAGTTAAGTACCTGCATTGAAGACAAGAGCAATAAATACTTAAAACTGAAAAAAAAAGAAAGTGATGTTCTAATCATTCATTATGATGATGACGACGACACTGATTCTTTACTAGCTACCTACTGGCTTTTCCTCACTGTTAACATAACTTTAAGTCACATACTATTAACCAAATAATCGTGGTTGCATTGTTTTTATTGTTTCTCTTTTTATTATGTTAATAGATGCAGAAGGAAGATGCACAACAGAAATAACAATACCAAAATCATGATAGCCCATAGATTAGAAATGATGCAGAGCTTTTTTCCTTAACTGTCAAATGCCTCACTAAACGTAATGGGAAAACCATTCTTAAAAAACAATAATTTGGCCCATGCTCATATTCCAGGTTCCCTAAAAGCCTCTTCCTCCCCATTGGCCAGAAGTAAAAATGCTGTAAACTGTCTTAACATAACCACAGATGAAGTCCTAGGAATGAGCCTTCCTAGCTTCGTGGGACTGAGCAATTATCAAAATAGTCATCATACATCTTCTGGATTGACTTATGACCAAAAGGGGGAAATGAGGAAAGAAATGGAGCTTAAGCTCTTCTGACTAAATCAGTAACCAGGGAAGAATAGTCTAAAAATTAATCCTATGGCAAACCATGGGGAATAGTCATATATATCAGTGATTATAGAAAACAGTGCCTGTTCTTTCTATATCCAGATTATCAATGTAAGAAATGTCCAAACCTGTAGAGAATTTTTATAAGAGTTTATTTAAGACAAATGATGACATGTCTGGGAGCAAGATCTCAAATGATCCAGAGAATAACAGTTTTTCAGCTTCTTTTCTGCACTTGAGATTAAGGAGGGAACATAAGGAAGATTATATGAAGGTGGGAGGAAGCAAGCAAGGTGAGATTATAGGATAGGTACGATTATGGGTTCTCTTGAGGTGTCTGAAAGGGAGCATTTCAAAGGTGTGTTAATCTAGATGCATAGAAACAATGGGCAGGGCTTGCTTAAGGCAAAGATAAGCCTTTTACTAAAAAAGTTATGTACCTGGGGCATGACACCCCACCATGACCTGTCCAGTTAGGAATTTATGATCAAATCCTCTGGGGAGCTTACTCTCCATAGAACTCCTTTTTGTCATCCACAAGATAAAATGCATCTCCAAGAGTTTCAAGGCAATTTAATTGTTTCCAAACCCAACCTTATTTTCATATACATCCTTTCCTTTCATGTTAAATTGTTAATCACTGAAATATGTGTACCCTAATTAAAAATGAGCCAGATGTACTTTTAGCTTACTCCTCTGCCTATATAAGCACCTCTCACTTTTTCGAAGTTGGAGCACTGTTTCAAGGTTTCTTGAAGATCTGCTCTCAGGCTACAGTCCTCAGATGGGCCCAAATAAAAATTCTTTACATTTCCAGAGATTCAGTTTTCTTTTCATTGACACTTGTATTCCCAGAATAAATCCCACTTAGTTATGGTATATAATACTTTTTATATGCTTCTGAATTCAGTTTGCTAATATTTTGTTGAGGATTATTTCATTTATATTTAGGAGAAAAAATGATCTGCACTTTTCTTAATTTTGGATGTTTTTGAGTGTCTTTGGCATCAGAGTAATTGTTTTGTGCTGGTCTCAGCTTATTAATGATACTATTGGCTAGAAATGCCTGGAGGTATTAGGACCCTGGACCCAAGGTGAGTCCTCTTTCTGAACCAATGTTGTGGCTGGATCAGCATTTGTGGTTCTTAGCATGACTGAGAGAGAAACCTCAGCAGTAAACATCAGGAAACTTTGAAAGAACAAGGTTTATTACTTACAAGTCCTGAAGGGTACAGGGCCACTTGGCAAGGTTGCAGATAAAGAGTACTTGAACTTGGGCTCTGCTTTTATTGGAGTCGAGGGTGAGGGGCCTAAGGTTTCACAAGTTTACTCTTATTTGATGAATTCAAAACATAGGAACAGGAATTAAAGTGCAGGAAAGGGAAAAAAAGAGTGGTCAGAGATCTCTAAAACAAAGGAAACTTCAGGGGTGCGGCAGCGTAGCTCTTTATTCAGTCCTGTAGCTGGCAATGCATTTACTCGAGATATCTGTCTTTGAAGAGGATGTCTCGGCAATTTAAAGCTTAATATCAGGCACTTGCACTACAATAAAAAACCCAGCTGTCAGGGGTTTGCACTACAGTAATATTGGCCTAATAGACCTGTGGCAGGACAGTAAGAAGCTATGAAAATTCCTGGGCAAGTGGAAGGGTAAACTGAGACAAGAGAATTAAACAAGGCCAAACAGTTTGGGCAGTTTGTGAATCGTGACCTTATCTTCCCCAACCAAGGAGACTTGGATGCAAATGGTTAATGGCTCTCCTCCTGAACCATAGAATACATGGCTTAAATCACCCTGGCCTGGGAAAATAGAGAACAAAGACCCCAGCTAAACCCAAGGACAAATATCACTTGGGGGATGCTAAGGAAGCAAGAGGGGAAGGGTTTAAGAAGGGGAGAGTTTTCTCTTACTAAACAAAGAAGTCAGCTGTCTTTGGGAAGGTGTGTTGAGGGTGGAGTTTATCTCACTCACTGAACAAAGAAGTCAGTAGTCTTGGTACTTGCCTAGATAAAATCGCCAGATGTTCTCATAAATTCTGGGAAAAGCCACAACAAAGAAAAAGGGGGACTTTGAAATCTAGTCTGTGGCCCAAGATATCTGGCAAAGGAACTTTGAAACCTATAGACAGAAAACTTCCACCAGGTGAGGTGCTCAGATTAGCTGGGTTTCCCACTTGTGCTTTATGTCATGTATTCTTAATAAATTTGCTTGCTTTGCTACAATGTTGCTGTCTGTCATTCCTCTGAAACCTTTCTTATGAGATTGACAGGAGCCGAGGAGGGGACAGCCCCTCTCCGATTCAGAGCTGTCCGCTAACATAGCTAATTTGAAAGTGTCCATTCCTCATCTATTATCTAAAAGAGTTCTGAGGAGTGTTGTTATTATTTCTACCTGAAATGTTTGATAGAATTAAGCAGTAATGCCACCTGGACAGGACCTATTCATTGTGGGAATATTTTCAGTTATTAATTTATTTGATTTTTTAAATCTTTTACTGATTCTATGTAAAATGATAGAAACAGAGTCATTTCAAAATGGAGTCCAAGCCTCCACCTCAGAGGAATTGCCTTGCACATACCTCTTACTCCTCAAACCTTTGGAATGTTTGAAGTGGACAAAATAACCTTTGGACTGGGCCAAAGCAACATTGTATTCCAAACAACTGTTTGTAAAACAGGAAAGCAGATGAAAGGACTGAAAATTAAGGACATTCTTTAGAGGTTGCACCACCATGTATAGCTAACGAATAACTTAGCTTATTTGCACTAATAGAAATTTCTTCCTTCTATTCATGTAATGATTGCTCTTCCTTTTCTCATAAAAACCCCTTGCCTTCACCCCATACTCAGAATATTATCTGGGTTTCTGCCTGAATCAGTGCTTCCTGAATCTACTAGTATTCTTTGATCTCCAATAAACACTTGTTGCCTCTCCCCTTAGCTTTTGTTTTCAAGTTAACAAGTCTGATTTGGAGTTTGTGTCTTCCCTCAAATGTTCTCATTGCATCTTGTGTATAATTTGTTCTCATAAAGTTGTCACACTATTTTCTTCTATTTTTTTCAACTTACATAGAGTCAGTGGTGCTGTTTCTCTTTTTAATCCTGATTTTAGTGATTTCTGAGGAATCTCTCTTTTTTTTTAAGTATATTTTATTGATTTTTTTTTTTTTTTTTTTTTTTTTTTTTTTTTTTTTTTTTTTTTTTTTTACAGAGCGGAAGGGAGAGGGATAGAGAGTTAGAAACATCGATGAGAGAGAAACATCGATCAACTGCCTCCTGCTGCACACCCCCAACTGGGGATGTGCCCGCAACCAAGGTACATACCCTTGACCGGAATTGAACCTGGGACCTTTGAGTCTGAGGGCCGACGCTCTATCCACTGAGCCAAACCGGTTAGGGCTGAGGAATCTCTTTTTCTTCCTGGTCAGTTTGCCTAAGATTTGTGATTTTTTATTATCTTTTCAAAAATCAACTTTTGGTTTCATTGATTTTATGATGACAAATTCAGAATAAAGATTACCTCTGAGGGGGGCAAAGAGAATGGGATCAAGAGGACTACAGCAGACTTGCTAGGTAATAGTGTGTGAACAAACACTCCTAAAATATTTGATGAGGGAATGAAGGACTCCTAAGTATGTATTTCTAACTCTGACTACTCACTGGAGCTCCAGAATCAAAATTTTGAAGTACAATCTGGAAATTCCATTAGCATGTCCTATAAGATCCTCAACCTTAACACATCTAAAAACCATCACCTCATTCCCCAAACTGCTCAACTTCCTGGAGACTGACTGCCATTTCTAAGGTGACTGTACAGTAAGGAAAAGACAAATACGCAGACCTATCTGATGTCTGTCTACTGAACTTCACTTCCTCTTGAGCAAAAGCAAGCTGACCAACTCTTTTTGATGTTGCTGTTGCTTAAATTTTTTTTATGAAAGTATAGTTGGTTGGCATATAATATAGTATATTAGTTTCAGGGGTACTGTGTTGGGCTGCATATCTGGCGCTTCGGCCAGGTCGGGCACGCTGTCCTAGAACATATAGATAGGAAGGTACTGACATCAGGCCACGCCTTGAGATATGGTCTCATGGCCCCTTCTTTCTCAGAAGGCCCGGAAGTCTCATTCTAAATTTGGGAGGCAAAGGACTGGAAAAAGTATAAATAAAGAAAGTTTCCTCCATATTGGGGGCCCAGAATTTGAAAGACACATTTTTCTCTGGGCCTCCACAGAATTTAATAATAAAATGTAACTCCTGTAGTTGGCACTGCAATTCAGCCTCTGCTTTGGCAGGGTGCTGTAACTGTAGTCGCTGGCCATGGAAGTCGGCACTGCAGTTCAGCCTCTGCTTCGGCAGGGTGCTGTAACTGTAGTCGCTGGCCAGCTTAATAAAGGCTCCTAAATTTTGATCTGAGTGCCTGGTGGTCGTCTCCGCGGGTTACCCCATTACAGTACAAAATAAGTGATTCAACATTTATATACCTTATTATGTGAAAATTAAAAACAGAAACACCATACAACCCAGCAATTCCACTTCTGGATATTTATCTGAAGAAAAGGAGAACACTAATTCAAAAAGATGGATGTACCCCTATGTTAATTGCAGCCTTATTTACAATAACCAAGATATGGAAGAAAACCAAGGTCTATCAATGGATGAATGGATTAAAAAAAGAACGTGCTACATATATACAATGGAATACTAACCAACCAACTCTTTTATTCTCAGTGGCCTTTAGGGAAATAGACAATGTTCAGAGACAGATGAGGCAGAAACTATTTGCTCAGGTAGTTCCCCAGGAAATCCCCAAATCGGATGCATGCTCCCCAGGAAGAAACTGGGAGGTGGGTTTTCCTCCTGCTCAGTTCCTCAGGGGAGTGTAGCAGTCCAAACTGTCGCCTTTGTTCTCCAAAGCCCCCAACCTAGCACCCTTTCCTGTCAGTGCTTAGATTTGGGCAAGACAGAAACAAGACCTTCAGGCAGCCTCTCAAAAAGGCTGAATGGAGGATGTATGTTTCTTTCCTCTCTGTCCCTCCCCAGGGAGAAGCTGAGGATCTGGGAGTTTTCTCCCAATTGCCACACTGTGCTGGGAGGAGGGATAATGTGTACTAGTCTGAAACATTACTTTTTTCAAAGCAGTCCCTGATCTGTGGTGCTTAGATGCTGGCAAGGAAGAAACCAGCCTCTTAAGAAGTGTCTCTGGAAAATTGGAACATTGGATGTATTGAAACAGTTTTCTCTTTCTCTCCTGAGGGAGAAGCCACTGAGCTAGGAGTTTTCCTCCTGCACATTGCACTGTTGGGGGAGAGACTCCGGTAAGTGAGAGCCATGAATTTTCCTACCCACTTCAACGTAGTTGGTTTGTCGCTCCCCTGGGGTGCACAAGCTTCTTAACTGGTTTCTGGATTTCTCACAAAGGGAATTGGGCATGTGCCATCCTTGAGTCAGTGTCGCCATGGGGGAAGGAGGATGTGAGGCTTCTTACTGCACCATCTTCCTGATATCACCCTCTGATTCAGATGTTATAAATGAGTAAATTACGTGGTATGTGAACTATATCTTAAAAGGTGTTTTTTTAAAAAAAATCCTCTGTGCTGTACAACTGAAACTAATATGAAATAATGTTGAATGCACACTGGAATAGGAAAACAAAATAAGAAAAAAGAAAAATTAAATAAAAGTTTTAAAAAGATATATTTAAAAAAGAAAAGAAAATGGAAACAAAGGCCACAAACTGGGAAACAATATTTGAAAAACACACTTATTATAACTTTGTTTTATTTTATTCATTTTTAGGGAGAAAAGAAGGAAGAGGGAGAGAGAGGACAAAAACATTAATATGAGAGAGAAACATTGATGGGCTGCCTCACACAAAACGCAGAACTGGAATCAAAACTGAAACCTGGGACTTCAGCTTGCAGATGCCAGCAAGTTAGCCAACCTGAAAGAGCTTCTCCAGTCCTCTGAAGATAAAGACAAAGGGGCCTGGGACCTGCTGAGCTGGATTTTATCCTCAAAGGTCCTGACAGTCCATAGTGCAGGGAAGTCAGAGTTTGAAAAGATCCAAAAGCTGACTGGTGCCCCTCACACTCCTGTCCCTGTGCCGGACTTCCTATTTGAAATCGAGCACTCGGACCCAGCGAATGCCAAATTTTATGAGACCAAAGGAGAACGAGACCTAATCTACGCCTTCCATGGGAGCCGCCTAGAAAACTTCCATTCCATCATCCACAATGGCCTGCACTGCCACCTGAACAAGACATCCTTGTTCTGGGAAGGGACCTACCTCACCAGTGACTTGAGCCTGGCCCTCATTTATAGCCCCCATGGCTATGGGTGGCAGCGTAGCCTCCTTGGCCCCATCCTCAGCTGCGTGGCTGTGTGTGAGGTCATAGACCATCCAGATGTCAAGTGCCAAACCAAGAAGAAAGATTCCAAGGAGATAGATCGCAGGAGGGCGAGAATCAAGCACAGTGAAGAGGGAGACATCCCTCCAAAGTACTTTGTGGTCACCAACAACCAGCTCCTGCGAGTGAAGTACCTGCTGGTGTACTCACAGAAGCAGGCCAAGAGGGCTTCAAGCCACCTGTCCTGGTTTTCCAGCCATTGGTTTACGGTCATGATATTCCTGTACCTGCTGCTGTTGCTCATAGTGAGTGTCATCAACTCCTCCACTTTCCAACACTTTTGGAATCGTGCGAAGAGATAATCTTTCTGGGCCGGGAGTGGGGACCACCTCCACCATGTGCCTTGTTTTGTACCTCCCATGCCCCGCATCCAGCCAGGTTGAGCCTGGGGGCCAGTTGGGGACCACAAGACAATTTTCATATGCCATAAATGTATCGATTGCCTTTGGTGATGCTCCAGCCACACTCTGGCCAAGGGGGACCACTGGGCCCTCACTCATAGGTTTTGGGGAGCCCTCCTGTCTGCTCCTGCCTAAACAGCCCTAGGAGTTGGCTTTTCCATCAGGGCCAAAGGAAAAAGTCCTGCTGCATTTGAAAACAAAGTGTCCAAGCTGTCAGTGGTATGTTTACAATCGCTCCCGGCGGACGTTGGCCCTTTCTCTAATGCCTTCTGGAAGACGGAAAATGCGTAGTGGGGATGATAAATCACTAGGCGGTTGCCTTGTTTTGACTTGAGACCCTCAAGAGGAATAGTCATGTTTTTCATAAAAATCGGTGGGGATCGGTTTTTGAATTCCATCCACCTTTGTAAGTACAAAACATTTTCAGTTTTCTCAAATCAACAAACAGCATTCTGCTGCAGCTGTAACCCCATGCCCAATCATGGATGAGAATGGAAGGAGTCAGAGTTCTGATTAAAAAATACAAACCTAAAAAAACAACAACAAAACAAACCAAACAAACAAAAACAAAAAAAAAACCTGAAACCTGGGCATGTAGCCTGACCAGAAATTGAACCAAGAGCCTTTGGTGCCCAGGATAATGCTCTAAGCAACTGAGCCACATAGGCCAGGGCAACACACATATTATAAAAGGCTTATATCTGAAACAGAAAATGAACATTCAATGTTCAACAATACAAAATTAAGCAACTCAATAAGTAATGAGCAAGAAAATGGAATAGACACTGTGCTAAAGAAGACAATGGAAGACCAGGAAGCAATTGAGAAGATGTTCAACCTCATTCATCTTAAGGGAAACACCAATTAAAGCCACAGTGAAATGCCACCACATGCCTATAAGCTTAGCTAAAATGTAAAATAAAATACAGAGAATGCTAGTGCTAGAAAGAATGAGGAAGCACCAGAACTATCGTGCATTCTTGGGGAGAATGTAAAATGATATTGACAAACTGAAAAACATTTTGTACGTCACTTATATAGTTAAAAATATACTTACCATTTGCTCCATCCAACAAGCCGAGTCCTAGATAATTGCCCAAGAGAAAGGAAAACTAATGTGGACAGCAAACCTGTTTGCATATGTTCATAGAAGCTTTCCCAGCTGCTTGGGTGACAGTACAGTGGGACTGGATGAATACCCAGACATATCTAGGACTACTGGACACAGAGTCTAAGCTGACATTGATCCTGGAAGCCCAAAGTGTCACGATGGGCGGGGGCAGGGGAGCTGTTTGAGAGGGGCTTGTGGGAATAGAGTCTGGTTCACAGTGAGCTGACCTGGTGTTTCGATCAACAGATGAACACAGTGGTCGTTTCTCCAGCACCCAAGTTATGTGCCAGTGGTACACTTGGCAGTTAGAGCAATGAATCCCAGAGGGTCATTGGTCTGTGGAGTAAGAGCTATCGTGGTGGGGAAGGCTAAGTGAATCCCCTGATACTGGCCTCAGCCCAGGCCAAGATAGTAGGTCAAAACCAAAAATGGGGATATTGCGGGAAGGGCGTTAGCAGAGATTGGTGAGGACCTACAAAAAGCAGGGAAACTGGAGCCAGTAGAGCCCCAGGGATGAGGAGAGTGGGGGAGGTGTGGAGAAGTTCTAGGATTCTCCCTGTGGGGTAGAGAGGGAAGGAGGATGGGAGGGAAGAAATGGAAATGGCCAGAGGGATGCTGAGGCTTCCAGTGGATGGATGGGTAATGTTTCCTAGGACCGTGGTGGGTACAGGAGATTTTGCTATAGCCTTCCTCATCCATCTTAGCAGGTCAGAAATAGCACACCATGTCTTTAAAAGTCACTGGAAGGAGTGGGGGAGGGCATCAGCTACACACAGGCAGAGGTTGGGGGGAGGGGAGGCAGGGCACACTTGAGGAGGAGGATCAGAGATTTAGAGTGTACGCAATCTCCCTGCTGCATAACCTTCTCTATCAGAGCCAGAAAAATTGGGTCTTTGAGTGCCCTCTTGCAAGAGGTGTTCAGACAGCTCCGGCCTCTCTAGGAGATCAGCCAGAGTAGGCTGCAGGAGGGAGAGGCGACTGGAAAGACAGAGGAGTATGGCCCGACCAGGCATGGCTCAGTGGATGAGCATCAACTTATGAACCAGGAATTCATGGTTGGATTCCTGGTTAGGGCACATGCCCAGGTTTCAGGCTCGATCCCCAGTAGGAGGTGTGCAGGAGGCAGCCAATCAATGATTCTCTCTCATCATTGATGTTTCCATCTCTCCTGTGCCGAGCCAGCTCAGCCAAGGGTTCAAAAGCCTGAGTGAGGGCAGTGAAGGATGAAGAAATGACAGACAAAGAGAATAAGCTGGGTCTAGGGGTGGATCTTCCTGTGCCTGGCTGAGGCCACAGAGAGAGATCCAGAGGCAAGCTGAGCCTTTATTTTATAGCCAGAGGTAAACAAGGCAGTGGTCACCATAGTTACAATGTTCTTGTGAGTTTCACTTGTTTTGGCAGCACTTGCTACATCTCCCTCAGCCCATTAGCTTCCCAGATAAGATTTAGGGAGGGACATAAGGTCAAGCCTAATTATGCTAAGGGGACTGTGCCCTCTAAGCTGGAACTGGTTCGTAGCTTTGCCAACAGGTCATTCCGAGGCTGAAACCTAGAGCCGCGCCCTACATTCTCCCTGTCCCTTCCTCTCTCTGAAAAAAAAAAAAAATATATATATATATATATATATAATGTTTTTAAAGACAGGGGAGTATGAATGGGAAAGAGAGGAAGAAGTGTGGAAGGAAGGGAGGAAGGCTGTTGGAGTAGGGGTTGGGTGGCAAGCAAGTGGAAATTCTAACACTGGAGGGCCTTATAGAAACCAAGGCAGGGCCAGGGCTGCTCAGCTCAGGAAAGCTGGGAAGCTGGGAAGCAGGCGGTTCAGGAAAATTTGAGAGACAACTGGCGCCCTGGCGGGCTGCCCACTGGTAAGCATTGGCTGTGCGTCCTCCCAGGCCTTTATATCATGTCTGTAGGCACACCTATATGTACTCTCAGACCTTATATCAGATTGACTAGTTTCAAAAGACAAGTTAAAAATGTGTATCCGAGGCCATTGCTCTGCAGCTTGCTGTGTGCCTTTGGAATCTGTGCATTCTTTGGACTGGGGCGTTTTCATCTACCCAGTGAAAAGATGTAGGGTGCATACACTACACTGCATTCATCCACCTCCTTCCTGGTGGGAATTTAGAGTGTTGCCAGTGTTTCCCACCACCCTTGAGCATGTGTCCTGATGCACTACACGTACCAGCGTGTGTCCAGAAGGTGCACTCGGCAGAGGTCCATGCCTGGTCATGGAGGGAATGGGCGCTTTTTCATTTTTAAGATTTTCTGCTCCAAAGCAAGGGCTCTGGAGCGGGACTGTCTTGGTTGCTTTGTGATCCTGCCGCTGATCGCTACAAGCCCAATGGCCTTGAGCCAGTGGCCGAACCTCTCAGTGCCAGCTTCCTCACCTGTAAGAGGGTGGTGACGGCGAGTACTTCAATCCTAGCATGGTCGGGAGGATGTGTTGCTATTGATCTACAGCGCTTAGAAGAGTGCCAGGCACGTAGCAAGGGTTGTGTAAGGTGCTTTTCCCGGATTCTGCGCAATTGCCTCCCCAAACGGTTCTTCTGTGCCTGCGCACAGGCCGCCGCTCCCCTCCCCCCAGGCCCCCCACCTCGGCCACTTCACAGTGGGCCAAGCACGGGCTTGCTCATAACCTCTCCCACCCGTGGGACGGTTAAGCTCTGTGATTATTGCAGACCTGCTGTGAAAATGGGTTTACGGTTTGCGTCCGTGTCCCCAGGCTCAGTGATGGTGAGCATCTTTTGGGGTGTGCACTGGCCATGGGGAGTCCCCCTTCTTTGAACTGACTCAGAGTGGGGGCGGGGCTGAGGGAGGGGGCAAACCCCAGCCCTTCCACCAAACCGGCCCAGCAACACACAGCCCTGGGCCGATTTGACCACCCATCCTAAGGGAAACGGAGGTGCGACAGCGACCCTGCCGCCCGTAAATGCCTCAACTTTTGCTCCCCGGGCCTTTATGGAAAATGTATGTGGACCCACCGCTGACCCAGCGCTCGGGTGTGCGTTTCCCTGTTGGGTCGTGAGTGTTGTTGCAGAAGAGTGGCTGGTGCTTCACCTCCATCCTGAGCTTGCACCCTCACCACCCACCCCTCGACCCACCCCCCAAACAGGTGCATCATCTCCCCGCTTCGTACATGGGAAGCGGAGGCTAGGTGCTTTGACTCCAGTCGGACAGTAGGTGCCTGGCCGGGGGAGGCGGGGCAGGAAGTGATGGGAGGAGCCCACCTATGCCCACACTCCTCCACCGGATTGGCTTCCAACTGCCGCTGTGACGTCGCACACATGCACGCACGCATGCACGCACGCCTGGACCAACCAGAGGCCCTCCACCCTATTGGCCAGGGCCTGGGGGGCGGGCCTAGAAGGGGCGCACTGATTGGCAGGCGGCGGGACACGCACCAATGAGAACGCCTGGACGTTGATGGCTCTTGGGAGTCGCGCACGCGTGGAGGCCACCGCGTGAGCTGCCTGTGGTGACAAAGGCTCTCTCGGAAGGTCAAGGCCTCGCGCTCCTGCCGCTGCCTGTGCTCAGGGCGACCGTTTACCCTGTGCCTGGGCTGTCGGGACTTGGCGACATGAGCTCCCCCAACAAGGACGAGGGGTCTGTTTGGGGAGTGGGGTCCCACCCAGCGGGCGGGGAGCAGGCCGGTGGACTAGGCCCTACTTGGGGGACGCCCCTGCCCAGCAGCCAGGACGAGGGCGCGTTCTCAGACCTCGAAGGCTTCCAGGACGAGCGGGAAGTGATGGAAGGGATGCTTTGGGGTTGCGAAGGCCGACCTGGCTCCCCAGCCGACTTCGACGGGGGCCCTCTCGACTACCTTGCCGAGGAGGCCGCGGTGGCCACCCTGCAGCAGCTGACCGACCGGGATCACCTGGCTGTCCGCAGAAACCCCTCCCCAGAGAGCTGCTGCGACTCTGAGGCGTCCGCCCTTTGGGTGGACTTGCAGGCAGGTCCCGAGGGTAGAAGCTCGCAGGCCTATGGTCTGGTGGGATCTCGGCGGCCTTCCACAGCCCGGCTGCCCGTCATGGAGCCTGCGGGAGGCCGGGCCTGGGGAAACTGCGAAAGAGGAGCTAAGAATAGGTCAAGGGTCACCGTGGGTCCCCAGTGGTCCTCGGAAGAAGGCCTGGTGGGCTGGCCTTCCCACTCCGAGTCATCAGATGAATTCAGCGAGCTGTACCTGCTGAGTTTGAGCCTCTATGGCAAAGGAGGGGGCCAGGCCAAACCCAGGAGCCTGCAAGACACACCCAGACACTCGGGTGCCCATGCCAGGGACAAGTTCCTTTGCATGCCAAGTTCCTCTTTCCTGCCCTCCGCTCCCCCACGACTGGCTTCAGTTGGGGCGAGGCGGGCTGTTGGAGAGCTGGACGTGTCCCGTGGGAAACCCCAAAGTGTGGTCTGCGGGAAGGCGGGGAGCAGGCCCAGCTACCTGCCCGGAGCCGCTGCTGCAGGCAGCCCGCCCAAGGCCACTCCTGGAAGGAAAGTGGCCCAGGAGAAGAAATCCCTAGCGGGGGCCTCCAAAGTTGCCCCCCAGGGTACCTTCCCTTCCTGGGGGCAGGGAGTCTCAGCAGCTGCCCTGGAGCCAGCCACCTTCCCCCCAGTCGCTGGTGGTCCGGTGCTTGGGAGGGGCAAGGGGTATTCCTTGGACCCTTTGGGAACCACACAGCCCAAGCACACCGGCGCTGGGCAGAAGAAGTCTGGGGCCAGGAGGAAGAAGGGGTCCCTGCCGGTGGTGGTAGAAGAAAAGGAACCGCAGAGCGACCCAGGCCCAAAAGTCCAAGTGAGTATGAGGCCATGGTCCTCCCCGCTCCCCAACCCGCCCTGCACTTCTCTAGGCATGCTCCCTCTGTCCCTCCTCAGGGCTTGTCATTGGGCACCCTGGGTCATTAGGATGCCAGATCTGGGTGGTTTTAGCCAGGGCAAACCCTAAGCTAGCCCTCCATGTGTGCCAGGCACCATTCTCCGCACCTGGCAAGTTTCCCCGCTAGGGTGGTAGGGAGGGCTGGGGCAGCTGGTTTGGATCGGGGGACCCCTTAAGACTTTGGGCCCCAAAGCTTCAGTGTTTAGAACCATCGGCTCCCTGACTCCTACTTGCTAGCTGCTCCCCGAGCTGTCCTTGCAGGGGGCCGTGGGCTGTCTCAGCACCCCACTGTTGTGTCTAGCTCAGCCTGGCCTCCTGACCGGGGCTGACTGAGGGCGAAAGTGCTGATGGGGTCCGCCTCTGAACTGCCTTCCCTATTCCCTGCCTCACCCCAGCCCCTACACACACACACACACACACACACACACACACACCCACACACATCCCGAGTCCAAATAAGTGAGAAATTTTTATTTCGTCCTCAGACACACAGTCCAGGGCCATTCTGCCGAGAATGCAGCAGCGGTGAAGGCCAAGGCAGAGCCGCCGGGGTTCCAGGACAAGCACAGCCCTGGGCCCTGAGCCAGGGAGAAGTCCTGCCCAGAGGGCCCACAGCCTCCAGTGAGTCCCGTGGGTCTGCTGGGAGCGGCGGGGAGAGAGGCTGAGGAGGGAACCCTCCTGCTCTGGCTCCACCAGGGGCTCAGCCCTGCTCCCTGCCTCCCTGCCTGCCCAGACAGCTTCTCCCACAGGAAATAGGGTGTCTGGACAGGGCAGGGCTCGAGGCACTTCATCCTCTGCCTGGGGTTTGTGCACAGGGGTGACTCTCGTGGCTGTGCCCCAAACTGCCACTCCAGACACAGAGTTTCAGCGGAACAGGGCCTTTTCCGATAGGTCGTGTTGGGCCACTGGGCTCGTCCCAGGGGCTGGTTTTGCCTGCAGCTCTGCAAGCATCCAACCCAGGGCCACACACAGTGTTGGGGACCACAGCCGTGGGTGGGCTGCCCCTGGGGAACAGGCGAGGCAGGCCCAGAGAGAAGGGTGGAGCTGCTGGGCAGAGCAGGGGCAACTTGCTGCCAGCAGAGGGGGGTGCTGCCTCACGTGAGACCCTGCTAAGCCCTTTCCACCTCCCTGGGAGCTTTGGGAGCTGGATTTGGTGTCCTTTCCCTCTCAGGTGACCAGGCACCACGTGGACATCCCCCAGCACCGGAAAGGCAGCAGCAACCACCTGGAGCAGAGGGTTGTCCTCGGGTAACGCTTCCTCTGGCTCCTAGAAGTGCATTTCTGAGCTAGACTGTGGGTTGTGTGTCCAGATTAAACCGACCCGTGCCTGTCCCCTCTCCCCACACCGCCGCAGCCGCTGCCCCATCCCACACCTCCAGGAGGGCATGCACCTCCTTTTCCCACTGAGGAGCCCATGCGGGGCTAGCCCAGGTGGTGGGGGCGGGGTGTCGTCGAGGGGAGAGGAGGCCTGAGTATACTAATCATTTCTCTTTCTCTGGTGTCTGCTGGCCTAGTGCCCGGAGCTGCAGAGACAAATATACGACCTTAGACAGCAACTAGGTAGGAGGAACCTCTGGCTGGGGCAGGGGCAGGGGCAGGGGCAGGGGCAGACTTCAGTGCCTTAGCTTGGGGCTGGGGCAGGCTGCAGGTACAGGCGGCCTCACAGGGCCCAACATTCCTGTGGGGAGGAGAACTCAGCACGCCTGGCCCTGGAGCCTACTGTGCATGTACAGCTAGGTGTGTGGACAGAGAGGAAAGAAAGTGTGGTCGGAGCTACAAGCACACTTTGCCACGGAGAACCAGTCCTAGAGATCTTCTCTCAGGACGGACGTCTAGAGATGCCTCGCTGATTCTCCCTTCAACTGCTGCTTGCTGTGGCTTCTGTGGGTCTTGTTTGTTTGACAAATTCTGAATGGCTCTGGTATGCCCCAGAGCTTGCGTGCTGGCACACTTTGTCCTGTTTGGAAAACATTTCCACACTTAATTCAAGTGGTGAGTGACTGAGTCAGGCCCAGGGCTCCTTGGGTAGGGACTGGAGGGGGTTTCAGGTTGCAGGGCTAGGCGGCTTCTCGATCCCTCCATCTGGAGTGCCTGCTTATGCCTCTCTCTGTTGCAGCGGCCATGCAGTCCCTGGCTGACAAGTTCCGGAACCTTTGATGTGAGTGTTACACACACCATACCCCTTCCCACAGCCGTGGCTGTTGAGGAGGGCTGTGGGCTGGCCCTGGCTTGAGGCTCCTCCCCGACTCTGCTCTGTTGGACAGGTGGAGCCCAGCATCTTGGTGCAAGAGGAGCAGCCCGGCAGCTGCGGCCAAGCTGGTTCCCTCCTGTTCCACATCAGCCAAGGCTTCCTCTCCCCCTCCTTATGCCTCCTCCCCACCCCATTTCTCATCAGTTTCAAATTAAGGCCCCTCTCAAATTCTGTGGTCTCACCCTGGCCGATCTGGCTCAGCTGGCTGGTTGAGCATTGTCCCGAGCACCAACAGGTCACAGGTTCGATTCCGGGTCAGGGTACCTGTCCAGGTTGTGGGCTCGCAGCCGATTGATGTTTCTCTCTCATGTCCATATTTCTCTCTCTCTCTCTCTGTCTCCCCTCAATAAAAGCCTGTTTGTTTAAATAAAGAAACCTCTGTGGTCTCTCTTGGGGGCGGGGGTCGGGGGGACAGGTGGAAGAGGGGATCAGGGCAGGGAGGGATTGGAGCTGCTCCATCTCAGCGCTTTTTCCAGAACAATACCTCCGGCATTCTGTGGTGGGCCTTCTGCCTGCGGGGAGTCTGAGCCAGCCTCTGATAGGAGCCTTGCAGCCAGAAGACCAGGTCGCCCCCGGGTCTGGGCTCTGCCTGGATCTGCCTGGCCACATTAGCTTCTCTCCCCTTTCCCCTGCAGGCCCTCTTGGTGTTCCAAACTCCTCCGCGTTTGGGGTCTCATGCCATTCATTGCCCATTTCCCCTCCCCTTCAGCAGGAACTCAGGACCCCCTTCCAGAGCTCAGTCCCTCTTTCCCACAGTCATTGGGTCTCCTCCCATCTACCCTGCTTTGCTGTCCGAACACGCTTGATCTCCCCATGGCTTTCCTTCGGTGGCCTTCCTTGTACCTCTACTCCAGCGGGTGTAAAGAGCACACTCGAGCTCATCTTCCCCCTTCCCAGGACCAGTCCTCCCTGTGGAGTCCTTCCCTCCCGCTGGCGCCACCTCACGCACATGGACAACTCTGCCAGCCACCCGGGGGTCGGCCTCCTCCCCTCTTTAGCTCTCACCTTTGACGCTCCGCTCAGTTCTCCCTCCTGGGTTTCAGTAGAGAGGTGGAGGCAGAAGCCACAGCCCAGGGAGTTGTGGATCACAGGGGAAGGTACGGGAATACAGAGGAAGAGCAAGGGTTAGACTCCAGCCTGAAGGACAGGGAATGAGTCTGTTGTGGGGGCTGCGGGCCAACCTGAGGAAACTGCCTAGCAGAGGGTTCACACCCTGCCTGCCCTAGCCCACTAGTGCCCCTCCTCCCGCCGGTTTCTATGGCGAGGGTGGTTGATAAGTCTCCGTGTGGTACGTGGCCCCCTTCAAATACTGTATTTAACCAGCCCGAGACACAGGTCCTCCTGGAAGTGGCAGTTCTGCGCGCCCGCGCAGTCTCCCCCACTGCCTCGGCAGGTCACACAAGGCTGAGTCTCACTCTGTGCTCCCTTTCCCCTTCACTGAGAGCTGGGGTCCGGTTGCTTCCCTGAGCCAGGATCTGGCAGGGCTGTGCGGGCCTGGGACTCAGAGGGACACAGACTTGTGTTTGAGTGAGTTGAGGGTTGGTTCTGCCAGACTCCATTCCCCCAGAGACGGTGTCAATACACACACACACACACACACACACACACACACGCACGCACACATGCATGGCGGGGTAATGGTGGATAGAACATTCGAGATTGGAGAAGGGGATCTGGTTTGGAATAAAATTAACCGGGGATAATGTCCCTTGATGTGGTTCAGGCAGTAAAGGTAGTAGTAGAGACTGTGGGACTGAGTGAGCCAAAGCAAGGGTGGGGTCTACTCTTTTCAAGGGGCATCGTTAAATTCCTGACACATTGGGTGGGGGTGGGGGTGGGGGGAGGGTTTTTGCGGGGCTGGGAATGATGCGGACGTCACCAACCCCAAGGCAGGGCGTCCTGACACCCCAAATGTGGGAGGTGCTGGAGGTGGCTCTGGATCTTACTCTGCGATCCTATGGCGTCTGACAAAGGTGCGTGGATGGAGTGAGAATGCAGAGGACAGGCCCGGACAGGCTGCATCCTAGGGTCAGGGAGCTCACGTAGAGACTGCCCCTACAGTAGCCAACCGGGGCATGGGCAGGATGGGCGCAGTGAAGATGGGCAGTAAAGAGTGATGGCGCCTAGGAAATAGGGCAGACTCGGTTCCACCCTCCTTCCTCCATATTCTCACCCTGTCTCCGTTCCGGGCCCTGTGGCATGAGCTCAGGTGGACAGACCATCACACATGGGATGGGACACCCACAGCCCTCAGAGCCAGAAAAGAACGTTCGTGGGACTTCATCCTTCCACTTCAAACCCCTCTCTGGAGAAGGTGGGCTTGGTTGCTCAGGCTATGGCTGTGATCCTGACCCAGTGGTTATTTCTCGGCGGGGTGACATGCTGTCTGAGTGACGAAGTTTGGGAGAGATTTTCCAGCTGGGCTTTCTGCCCACAGAGACATACATGGGGGCGGGTTGTGATGGCGGCTAGTCCAGCACCAGCACCCCCCGGGGAGCCCTGGGGCCCTTGTCACCAGGGAGAGGAAGGGGAGAAGTGCATTGAAGGGGTCGTGGGAGGCAGGAACACGACCCGCGGTGGCTAGCTTTGCCAGCCTCCCTTCCCTCCTCTGAGCACACAACCTCCCTCTTTCATTTTCAGAACAACCGCAGCACAATAATGCTGCTGTATACTTGCATGTCACAGGCCCCTTCCAGTTCTGGAGGGGGTGGGGTTGGGGGAGGGGGGAGGAAGCGGCAGATACTGGGGCATAGATTATGGAAACACATCGGGGCCCCAAGAAAACCGACCTGCTCTCCAGGCTGGCAGGCAGTGGTGGCTGGCCTGAAGAGCCCTAGTTCCCAGCCTGCCTCCTTGTGCTACTGGCCTAGTTCCTGGGCAGACCCCCCCTTCCCCACCCTCACCCCTCACCACCATCAACAGCAGCACCACCAGGACCAGCCAACTGCTCTTTCCGGACTCTCTGGACTCTCTGGGAGGATTGGCACACACAGGGGATGTAGTGGGAGGTGAGCGCTGGATAGGGAGCTGAGAGTGGTGGGCAGAGCAGTGGTGCCCAAAGATGTCCACGTCCTAATTCCTGGAATTGGCTGAAATGCCACCTTGCCTGGTAATGCGGAGGGGTGGTTAAGGTTATAGGTGGTTAAGGTTACAGGTGGTTAAGGTTACAGGTGGTTAACGTTACAGGCTGCTATGCATCCGACTGAGGTTCACAGACTCTCCCCGTGCGTTTGCCGGGTCAGGCCGACCCGCCTGTGCTGCCAGGGTGGCCATGTTGATTGTACCTGCCTGATTCCAGGGGGCACCATTAGCGCGACTGCAGGGTGCTGCAAGCCCCTGTGCTTGTGCAATGTTGACATCCTGCTAACAACCACTCAGCTGAAGATGGAGAACATGCCAGCAGGCTTGGACCCTCCTTTTGCTCCAGGACAATCATGTCCCCATCCCTGGTCCTCCTGAGGTAACTGATGTCCTCGTAATGGTTCCCGATAACCGTTCACTTCCTTTCAAAGGTTAACATTCGCTATTTAATAAACAACCCTTCCAAAGTTATAAAAGATAAATGGCATGAAATCAAATACTATGTATATTTGTAAAACACACTCTGAATATAAACACAATTGTAAAAGCATAAGCCTCCAATGTGATAAGTAATTATTAAGTGGTCAAGTCATGTAACACTACCCAGGGGAAGAAAAGGTACATTCACCTCCAGAAGTCCCATGCATGTCCCTTCCCGTGAAGGAAGCCAATGGAAAACTGCATTCTGCATGACTCCACTATATGACATTCTTGAGAAAGCCCTCCTATAAGGACAGAGAACAGACCAGTGGTTGTCAGGGCCTGGGGGTTGAGAGACCTGAGGAATTTGGGGATGATGAAAACGTCCTATGTTTTGGTTTTGGTGGTGGCTCTGTAAGGACTCATGAGACCCTGTGTGTAAATTATATCTCAACAATCCCAACTTTTTAAAGACATTGTAAAAAAGTACATTGCAAAAGAACGCTTATATCTACTACTTTGATTCTGAATATGCTATCACAATTCTCTCCTATAATCTGTTAATGTGGAGTATTATATTACTTTACTTTCTGAAGTTAGATCAAGTTTGTATTCCTGGGATGAATCCAGTTTAGTCATTGTATATTATGTACTTTCCTTCTTATACCCATAGGGTCCATTTGCTAATATTCTGTTTCTGATTCTTGCTTCTGTATCAGGAGTGTGTGGTTGACCTGTGATTTTTGTTTCTCAAACTGTCCTTGACAGGATTTAGCATGAAGGTTATCTTTAAAAAATGAATTACGGAGTGTCCCTCCTTTTCTACTTTTCCCAAGGTCTGTGTCAAATTAAACATATTTATGCCTGACGTTTGTCAGAATTCAGTGGAAAAGCCTGGAGTTTCTTGTGAAAAGCGTTGTTGTTTTTTTCTGTTGCTGTATTTGTTGATGGTTGTGGAGTGACACAGCCTGGCTATTCCTTTCTGAGTCAATTTGGGCAACTTATGTTTTCCTAGACATTGGCCACCTTTTTCTAAGTTTTGAATTGGAATAAAATGGTCCATAATATCCTCTTCCTCCCCAAATTTTTCCTTTGTCTTACAGATAGGTGCAAGAAAATTGCAAAGAACATCCATATATACTTCAGCCGGATCTCTGTTTCTTCTCTTTCTCTCTCTCTCTCTCTCTCTTCAATAAAAGCCTGTTTGTTTAAATAAAGAAACCTCTGTGGTCTCTCTTGGGGGCGGGGGTCGGGGGGACAGGTGGAAGAGGGGATCAGGGCAGGGAGGGATTGGAGCTGCTCCATCTCAGCGCTTTTTCCAGAACAATACCTCCGGCATTCTGTGGTGGGCCTTCTGCCTGCGGGGAGTCTGAGCCAGCCTCTGATAGGAGCCTTGCAGCCAGAAGACCAGGTCGCCCCCGGG